>NC_059105.1:117600663-117900663 GCF_020740685.1 Jaculus jaculus
CCCAGCACTTGGGAAGTAGAGGTAGGAAGATTGCCATCAGTTTGAGGCTTCCCTGAGACTACATAGTGAATTCCAGGTTAGCCTGGGCTGGAGTGAAACCCTACCTCAAAAAAAAAAAAAAAAAAAAAAAAAAAGCGCTTGCCTGCAAAGCCTCAGGAGCTGGGTTCGATTTCCCAGTGCCTGTGTAAAGCCAGGTGCACAAGATGTATGCATTTGGAGTTCATTTGCAGTGGCTAGAGGCCCTGATGCACCCATTCTCCCTCTCTCTCCCTCTCCCTCCCTCTCCCTCTCTCTCTCTCTCTCTCTCTCTCTCTCTCCTCTCTTTCTCTCTGCCTCTTTTTCTCTCTCAAATAAGTAAAACATGTTTTTTTTAAAAAGATGCACACAAGTCACCAGCCCTTAGTACTAACCCTGCTATTACTGGCTTGATAATGTTAACTACATTTGAATGAGCGTTACCATTGACAAAGCCTTTTCATAAATTAAAAATGTTTGCTCTTCACAGCAATTCTATGAGGTAGAAGACTGGAGTTTATTAGCTTCATTTTAAGGGAAAAGACATCCCACAAGTTTGGGGAAGAGAAAGGAGTGAAAGGAGTTGTGAGAGGGATTAAGCGTGGTTAGACATCAAAGAGCTTAGAGCTATAAAAAGCAGGTAGTAGGGCTGGAGTGTGGCTCAGCAGTAGAGCTCTTGCCTAGAATGTTCCAGTCCCAGGGTTAGATCCCTGGCACTCTCTCACCCATGAGGGTTTACAAAGCCCTCAGAGCATAAGAAAATACTGTCTCTACCTCTCTTGACCCCACTCTAACCTAGACTTTGGAATACTTTCTGCCACCAATGCCAACCCCTTGTGTCTTTGCAGATATACAGAAGAGAACTCATGTGGCAGAAGGGAATGATCCCACATGGAACGAGGTAGACATTGCAGAGCAAGCCTGGCGTGAACATCCCCAGTAGCAAGGGTGCAGGCATGGGCTCCAGGCAAGGTGCTCAGAGGTCTAGGGAGCAGAAAAGCTGAGGCATCTTGCTATTGGATTAGCCTCTGATCTGACAAGGCTGAGAAAGCCACAGCTGCCTACAGCTATTCCTAGTTTTTCTCCCCTACCTTTGGGAATGGTTCACAATATGCCCATCCACTAACACACCCAGACCACCCTAACGTATTTAGAACCCTCTTCATTTTTACTGTCCTGCTCCCAAGTCCCCCAACTCTTAAAGTGCCCATGCAATTCACACACAGGATTGCTCACACTTTGGACAAGGTATAAAATGCCATCTCCTTAGGACATTAGACATGAGAGAAGCTCCTGAGTTTCAGACCATAGCCTAGACTTGCTCAAGTTTTCTAGAAAGGTAGGATGAGGAGTGAAGAGGAAAGATGTTGCTGGGCATGGTGTTACATGCTTCTTGTAATCCTAGCATTTGTTCTAAGCCAAGGATACCTGTGGGACCCTGTCTCAAAACACAATAAATAAAAATAAATCAATTTTAAAAATAAAATAAAGATGTTGACTTTTCCTTGCCCTTCTCTCCCTAAGACTCTAATCTGGCACCTCTGGAACCGCCCCTTGGAAAAGGACGCCTTCCTACAAGTCATCCTTGAGGATATGGGCTCAAAAAAGAAAGAAAGGTGAGGCATAGAGAGAAGGGAAGCCTAGCTCCCTGACCAAAGCAGCAGAACATGGTGCACGGGTCTCATGATTCACCCAGATTCATGACTAGAGCCAGGCACTAAAGAAAAAAATAAAAGAGGGGCAGGTCCCAAGTATGGGAGAGCAAGTTGACTTGGATACAAACTTGGGGTCTCAGCAACAGTTCTCACTTGTAGCCTCAGATCTTAAGTCTCTGTGAGTCCTGGTTTCCCATCATAGACCCATCCTATTCCTGGCCAAAACTAAAATGTCACTTGAGTGAAGCCATGGCACACCAGAAGCAGTTACTAGGATAGAGAATCTGATTGGCCCAGGTTTCATCAGATGTTCACCCTTGGTCCAGTGAACTACTACTTTTTCTTCTTCTTCTTCTTTTTTTTTTTTAGTTTTTTTTAGTTTATAGTTTATTTTTATTTATGTATGAGAGAGAGAGAGAGAATGGGCATGCCAGGGCCTCCAGCCACTGCAAATGAACTCCACATGAATGTGCCTCCTTGTATGTCTGGTTTATTTGGGTTCTGGGGAATTGTGCCTAGGTCCTTAGGCTTTTCAGGCAAGCACCTTAACCACTAAACCATCTCTCCAGCCCTTATTTTTATTATTATTGTTGTTGTTGTTGTTGTTTCAGATTGGTTTTTCCAGGCAGGGTCTCACTGTAGCCCAGGCTGACCTGGAATTCACTGTGTAGTCCCAGGCTGGCCTCCAACTCATGGAGATCCTCCTACCTCTTCCTCCAGAGTGCTGGGATTAAAAGCGTGCATCACCACACCCGGCTTAGTTTTTATTTTTATTAATTAGAGACTTTGTTGTATAGACAAATAATGTACTCGTCCCATTTCCCTCCTCCCGCCCCATTCCACAGAGGGCTCTCCTAGTTAAGGAATTTCCCATGGAATGGAGGGCCCTGCGCCCCCTGGTGGATGCTCTTCCTCCCTAGCCTCTTAGTCCTCTGCCCTAGCTGGGCTTTCTCATCTTTTTATCTGCTCCTGTTCACAGGTTCATTGGCTTGGCCACTGTACTGCTCAAGAAGTTGGTGAAAAAACCGAAAAAGGTGCTTTTAGTAAAGGACCTGGCCCTGCTCAACCATTCCATGATGCGCACAGACGTGAGTCGGGCCCCAGATGGCCCAGGCCAGGCAACTGCAAGATTGTGGGCTATGCATATAGCTGAGCCAGTGCCCCAGCAAGGGAGTGCTTCCAGCCCTGAAGGACCCCATCACACTGTTGTCATGCCTAGACTCCCCTGTCTTGCCATCCATCTCCTATCCACCCTTCAGTCTGCCTACTGAGAAGGATTAGTTGACCTTCCCCTTCAATCAGCTGCTGTAGAAGGCACTGGAATGCTACACTGGGTGTGGGCAAGCAGAAAGTAGGAACATTTTATAGTGGGGAAAGGAGAGGCTTCAGAGTGCCCTGATTGGAAGCTGCTACATTGGGGGAGCCAAAGGCAGGCCAACTGGAAGCCCACAGGACTGTCAATTTGGCACTCTCTGGTTGATCCTATCTTGGAAGTGGGGGACAAAATTACAAAAGTTAGGTCATCTGTCAGCTTGTTCTTTATCAAATCCTGGCCACTTGGAGCTAATGTTTTTATTTGACTTCGTGGGTTGTTATTAGAGCAAGCAGTCTGAGTCCCACAAGTCTGACTTAGTAAGCTCCTGGGCTGCTTTCTGTACATAAAGTATTGATGGTCTGGGCTGGTTGCTGCAGATCATGGGGAAGGTCTCATATATATATATAGTATTGATTTATTAGGAGAAAAAGAAAGAGATGGGGACAGAGTGGGTGTACCAGGGCTCTAGCCCCTGTAAACTCTAGACACATGTACCACCTTATATATCAGCTTTACATGATTACTGGGGACTTGGACCTGGGTCCTTTGGCTTTGCTGGCAAGCACCTTAACCATTAAGCAATCTCTCCAGCCAGGAAGGTCTGTTTTTTTTGTTTGTTTGGTTGGTTGGTTGGTTGGTGGTTGGTTGGTTTGGTTTGGTTTTGGGTTTTCGAGGTAGGGTCTCACTTTAGCCCAGGCTGACTTGGAATTCACTATCTAGTCTCAGGGTGGCCTCGAACTCATGGCGATCCTCCTACCGCTGCCTCCTGAGTGCTGGGGTTAAAGGCATGCGCCACCACGCCCGGCTGGGAAGGTTTGTATAGGTAGGTGGTGTAGCCATTGTCCATGTGCATATTCAGTCTCTTAGGAATTTGCTCTAGAGAGGAATGAGCCCCAGGCAAGGGTACAAAGAGCATAGATGGGGGCAGGTTTGGGGACAGCAGGCTGCCTGCACCACTGGCAAGTGGTGGGAGCAAAGGAAAAGGCAGGATTGCTGAGGTTGAGTGGGCAACCAGAGGTAAAGAGTCTCAAGGTCTGTACTACTGACCAGTTAGGGCACATAGGGGCTGTTCCAGGACAAGCCTCATAATGGGCTGGAGGTTAGTGGGTGGGATGTGTTTGGAGGCAGGAGTTTCCACAGGAGATAGGGAGACATTGAACTAGGAGGAGAGATGTTAGTGCCATGTCTCTGTATAGATCCAAAGTCACATTTTCCTGTCCTCACTAGCCTCTTGGGTCTTCTGTCATCACCATCACTATGTGGCTCCTTTATCCTCTAAATTCCCTCCATTGTAAGTCATTGCCTTCTCTTTACCAGTTTATTACTGCACCCACACCCAGACTGCACAGATGTCCATTTGTGGTGCACCATGGCTAGGCTCAGAACCCCCAGGAAGACTGGGCATGGAGCCCAACAGGCTTGGAAATGTCCAGGAACTATAACCTAGCCAAAGATTAAAGGTCTGGCTTACAGCTTCTGTCTTTTCTTTTCAGTGTACTGTCACCCTACAGGTGGCCTATATAAGCCGCCAAGACATCAAGAAGACAGGTGTGTCCTCCCTGGGGTTTCAGGCATAGTTGAATGGGCTCTTTGAGGTTCAACTCTTGAAACCTACTTAAGGATTATGACCAAGTTAAGGTCCCTGGGAAGCTATTTGGGTCTAGAGGCCATATCTCCAGACATCTGGCTAAGGCCATACATCTTTCCAATTACTCCATTAATCATCTCTGAACATAAGGGTCAGCTTCAAATGAGTCCATAAGAACATGAGGATGTCCATTTCCAAGAACCCCTATGTGTGAAGAGAGAGGTTCAAGAATCCATAGTTCCTGAGGGTGAGAAGGCCCCTCGGCATATTCAGAGAACAGCATATGCCCTCATCAGGGCTGTGTTTTAGTTAGTTTAGGCCATTGAGAGCAGAATGATGAAATGAAGAAAATGCCTGAAAGCCGCCTGAGCTTCAGCCTCTGAGTCCACCCTGGACTGTTTCCTCAGGCACTGAAGACTTCTTGGGCATCACTACAAAACAGGTTCCTCTGCAGAAGCTGGTCGTCCCCGAGCCCACCATGCCCAGGGCTCTGTCCTCTAAGCCTCAGCACTTTCAGGTGAGAAACCTGAAAGACCATGAGACCTGCCTGACACCCTTGCTCTGTCAACACAAGGTTATGGCACATGCATTAGATGTAGTGTTGAGGCCTCAGACCCTCACTGCATCCCTTGCTCCTCCAGTGCCACTTTGGGGAACTTCCACCACTCATGGCTAAAATTAGAGACAGCTCTTGTGAGGGCAGAAAGGGCTCACTGAGCTCCAGGAGGCCCTGTTAAATAGATAATGGGGACAGAGATAAGAAGGCACAGGCTCTGTCCTTCTAGACCCCTCAGAGTGTTGGCAAGCAAGCAAAAAATAAAGAAAGAAAGAAAGAAAGGAAGAAAAGGAAGGAAGAAAAAGAAAGAAAGAGAGAGAGACATATGCAAAGTCAAAGAAGTGACCATGTGGGAGAAACTGAGGACAAATGAGGGGCCCAGTGGGAAGGTTCATGGCTTCTGGATGAATTCAGGAAGTCCATTCATGCATTACCAACTTCCCTCTGACCCCTAGTATATGACCTAGCCCATTCCCTGATCCATCACTTGCCAGGAGGCAGGAGTTAGCCTCGATTGCACTTTTTCCTACACCCATTCAATGACCAAGTCCTGTCACTTGACTGTCCCCACATCTCCAGTGTCATGTACATTCCCTGCCCCAAGCCTCCACTGTCACTTCCCTGGGCCACATAGAGATAGCCTTCTCCTGAACCCCCTCAACAGCCTTCTCCTATTCTTTAGTCAAAACAGTCTTTCAAAGATGTCTGTCCATCATGCTACACACCTGCCTAAACAGGCCCAGCATCAGCCAGGGGTGATGCTGAACCCTTATAATACCAGCTGCTTGAGGGGTTGAGGCAAAAAGACTGGGAATTTAAGGCCAAAATGGACTACATAGGAAGACACTGATTAAAAAAAAATTGTAGGCTGGAGGGATGGTTTAATTGTCAAGGCATTTGCCTGCAAAGCCAAAGGATCCAGGTTCAATTCCCCAGGACCCACATTAGCCAGATGCACAAGGGGGAGTTCATTTGCATTGGCTAGAGTCCCTGGCGTGCCCATTCTCTCCCCTTTCTCTCTTTCTGTCTGTCAAATAAATAAATAAAAAATAAAATATGTTTTTAAAATTGCCACAAAACTCTGGGAGAAAGCTTGGGTCCTCACAGTGTCTGTCCAGGCTCTTCATAACCCAAGTCTGCTACTTTTTGTGATGCTGCTTCCTCCAGACTTCTCCTCAAGGGTTCTTTCTATCCACAGTACCTATAATGTTCCTTCTCAGAACAGTTCTGGCTGGTTTTTTTTTGTTTTGTTTTTTTTTTGTCTGTTTTTGAGACAGGGTCTCATGTATCCCAGAATGGCCTCAAACCTACTATGATCTTGAACTCCTGCCTCCCGGTACTGGAATGACATGCTTGTGCTCCACTACACCATGCCCATTTTATGTGGTGCTAGGAATCAAACCCAGAACCTCAAACCTGCTAGCCAAGCACTCAAGTGACCCACACATCCCCAGCCCAATTTTGAGAAAAGAGTTTCTATTGGAAACTCTCCACCATCAGACCTCTGCTGTGCTCCCTCTAGGTTCGGCTGAAGGTGTTTGAAGCTCGACAGCTCATGGGCAACAACATCAAGCCAGTGGTAAAGGTGACCATTGCAGGCCAGCACTACTGTACACGAATCAAGATGGGAAACAACCCTTTCTTCAATGAGGTGAATTGAACAGGACACATCTGGCAAGTGGGCCAGCCAGGAGCTAGGCATTTCCTGGAAGTAGCTGGCAAGACATCTGACTTAGGTGTCTCCAAGTGTTTGTTCTACAACATTTATTGAGCAGCTACTAAGGACCAGGCACTATGCTCAGTGCTGGGCATATATAATGGTAATTCTGAGCCCTGAGTTTGAGGAGCTAGTTGTCAGATGAGGCCACAACCTATGGACCTAAAAACAAGCATGGCAGGCAAGAGGTTAGGGAGCTCTGCTAGCAAGGCCACAAAATGCAGGCCCAGACCATGTACACCTTGGCACTGCTGGAGCCCCAGCTATAGCATTGTGTTTGATATATAGAGGTGCTGGTAAATACTTGTGAAATTAATTGGTCACTAGACAAAGTAAAGATGGAAGTTAGGTGGCATAAGTGAGAAATATAGCTGGAGCAGTGGAGAGCACTTAGAAAAGACTCCATCCAGAGAAAGATGTACAGAATAGAGAAAGATGATTCAGGAAAAAGGAATCATGTCTTCAAAAACCTGGAAGCAAGAAGCAGCTTTAGTTGTCGGCAGAACTTTAGATAAGGGTGTGGCTAAAAGGGAACCCATAGTATGGATTGAGATCCATCAATGCCGGCACTTAGGAGCCATGGAGACTTAGGTAGGAGAGTGACTCTCAGTGGGACTCTCAGTGATGATGGAAGTAACATTGTCACCCTACCCCAATTTCCTCTGCCCCAGATCTTCTTCCAGAATTTCTATGAAGTTCCTGCAAAGTTCTTCGAGGAGACCATTTCAATCCAGGTGAGGAGCCAAATTGGTTTCTGGCGAAAGGGATCCATTTTCTTGTCCCACCTCAATAATGGAAACCATTTTAGCTGTCTCCATCTTTGGAGCCAAGTCACTTCAGATTGTCTCTCTGACTTTAAGGTAGCATCTCCAACACTTTCTTCATCCCTTGGTTATCCAGATACTGTATTCATTCATTCATTCATCCATTCATTCATGTGTTGAGACTGCCATTTGGCAAGCCCTGAATGAAGTGCTGGCATACACAAAGCAGCCCCCTTCTTGTGTGCCCAGATTCTCAAGTCACCAAAGTCCCCCCAGAATAGAATACTTCACTCCCAAATCAGAGGGAACTGGTGACAAACAGTGAGCATGTGTAAGTGCCTACTATGTGTGCAACATGGGGCTAAGGAGAACAAGGAGTTGTCCCCTGAGAGCACTTACATGTTCTGGGCACAAGGCACAGAGGAGACAACCAGGACAGTATGTACCAGAGAGAGCTGATTGCAATGTCTTGCTTTGTGTTGACTTGGGACAAATAGGTTGTTCTTTCTGATCAATTTCCTCATCAATGAGATGTAAAAAAAAAAAAAAAAAAAATGAACTTTGTAGCCAGGCGTGGTGGCACACACCTTTAATCCCAGCACCCAGGAGGCAGAGGTAGGAGGATTGCCATGAGTTCGAGACCACCCTGAGACTCCATAGTGAATTCCAGGTCAGCCTGGGCTAGAGTGAGACCCTACCTTGAAAAAACAAAACAAAAAAATTTTGAACCTCACATGGTTCCTCTGAGAAGTATATGAGAAAAGTTATGTGTAAGCATTGGCCTTAGCAATCATTCAGTCAGCTGCGTACGGTGTTGCATACCCATAATTGCATCACTTGGGAGGTAGAGAAAGGAAGATGAGTTCAAGGTCATCATCAGCTATATAGTGAGTTCAAGCTCAGCCTGGGTTACAGAAGACCCTGTCTCAAAACAAAACAAACAAAAAAGGAAGCATTCAACACACCATGAAATAGAATATCAGACAGGCCATAGATATTGACTCCAGAGAGGATGGTAGGAATCATGCTTGTGAATAACAAGATATTTCTGGGAACTCTTGTAGGTGGTGAACTCCTCGCTGGCGAGAAACAAAGCAGAGATCGGGAGATTCCAAGTGAGTCCTGTATGAAGGAGGAGGCTGGTAAAACAGTTGTAAGACACATGCTGAGCTCCATGCTCCAGCCTAGGGGAACAGAATTGGATTTTCATACAGAAAGATCCACACTTGGAACTATTTACCATCCTGGGTTGGGGTATACAAGTTACTTTGGGCCTCTGCTTTCTCATCTGTAAAATGGGGATAATGATGTATTCAACCTGCAGAGATACAGGAATTGAAGTATGTAATGTTTAGGGAAATCCTGGATACCATGTTAAATGACCCAGACCATTAACTATGAACACCAGTCAAATCTCTGCTTCCAGAAATGGCAGCAGAGGACCCAAAAAGCCAACGTAAGTATTGGAGAACCCTGAGAGAAATTGTTGCCTTTAAGGACAGAGTGACAAATGCAATTTGGAAAGACACAGGCTAAGAGGTAAACAGAATTTACATAGACTTAAAGGGCTTAACCACTATTCTCCAGATCCAGAAAGATGAGAGAAAGGATGGTTGCTGGATTAAATCCATAATGCCTGATTATTTTTCAACCTTTTATTTGTTTGTTCGAAGTAGGATCTGGCTCTAGTCCAGGCTATCCTGGAATTCATTATGTAGTCTCAGGGTGGCCTCGAACTCACAGCAATCCTTCCTACCTCTGCTTCCCAAATGCTGGGTTTAAAGGCATGTGCCAACACTCCTGGCTACCTTTCCTTTCCTTTCCTTTCCTTTCCTTTCCTTTCCTTTCCTTTCCTTTCCTTTCCTTTCCTTTCCTTTCCTTTCCTTTCCTTTCCTTTCCTTTCCTTTCCTTTCCTTTCCTCTCCTCCTCTCCTCCTCTCTCCTCTCCTCCTCTCTCCTCTCCTCTCCTCTCCCCTCCCCTCCCTTCCCCTCCTCTCCCCTCCCCTCTTCTCCCTTCCCTTCCCTTCTCTCCTCTCCTCTAACTCTTTTCTTTCTCTGTCTCTCTCTTTTGAGGTAGGGTCTCGCTCTACTTCAGGCTGACCTGAAATTCACTATGTAGTCTCACTATGTGGTCTCAAACTTAGGACAATCCTCCTACCTCTGCCTCCCAAGTACTGGGATTAAATGTCATCATTTTTTCCTCTTACTATAGTGCTTTTATGTAGATAGTACCAGACACTGTGAGGTCATGGATATCCAGGCCATTTTGTGTCTGGAAGAGTACATTATAAGCAGTCCTACCCTTCCTTTGGCTCTTACATTCTTTCTGCCACCTCTTATGCAATGGACCCTGAGCCTTGGAAGGTGTGATAGAGATGTCTCAGTGCTGAGCACTCCTCTGTCACTCCTCAGCACTATGGTGCCTTCTGAGTCATTGTCATACAGAAAGAGAAGCTTCTCTAACAAAAAGTGAGAGTAGGCTGGAGAGATGGCTTAGTGGTTAAGGCATTTGCCTGCAAAGCCAAAGCATCCCAGTTCACTTCTCCAGGACCCACGTAAGCCAGATGCACAAGGGAGCGCATGCAGTGGCTGGAGGCCCTGGCACGCCTATTCTCTCCCTATTTCTTTCTCTCTCTCTGCCTCTTTCTATCTTTCAAATAAATAAATAAAATATATTTTTAAAAATTCAAGATAACTTTTTTTTTAAAGTGAGAGTAGCATTAATATATGGGTGTAAGTGTTAAGAAAAGTGCTTACTGGACAGTTTGGTGAGCATAATATATACATTTAGCCAGACCAGCAGGCATTATACCCCTAGGGTTCATGCTTTTCCCCATGATAGGTTTTCAGTATCAGGCATATAATTCCCTCCTGTGGAGCAGGCCTCCAGTCCAATTAGTGAGTGGTTGGTTTCCCCTATAACAGACATGCCACTCTTGCACCCATTGGCTCATTTGGCCTTGCTGGCCCATCTTAAGGCTTACAGTGTCCATGGTTTATCTCCACTGGTGACTTCTCTCTCTCCCATGGAGCTGCATGCAGCATAGTTGTTTTTTCTTTCCAGCTTTCTGTCAGCTGGTCTACAGGGAGGAGGTTTTCAGCTTAGCTCCAACAGGATTTCTCAGTGATTTTGCTGCCCAAGCATGTGGAGTCTTCAGAAATAGGGCCTTATCATCTATGCCTGGTGGGAAACCAAGAGCCTTGGCAATGACCTCTAATGTTTTGGGAGCATTAGGGACCTCTCTGGCCAACAACTCACTAGAAGGTATCTCATTCCTGGCACTAGAAATTTTCCAGTAACAATCTATGGCTTCTGTGTACTTGGCTCTTATATTCTTTCCACCACCTCTTCTGCAATGGTCCCTGAGCCGTGGAGGGCATGATAGAGATGTTTCAGTGTTGAACATACCACTGACCTTTCTTCTCAGCACTAGGTGAATTTTGAGTCATGCTAGTGGTTATCATTTGTAAAGAGAAGCTTCTCTAACCAAAAGTGAGAGTATTATTAATATATGAGCATAAATATAAGTATTTAGAGGGCAGTTGATGGACATAATATACTGATTTAGCCAGGTGACAGGAATAGCACCCCTCCCAGGGCTTGTGACTTCCCAAGCCATAGGCTTTTCATTAGATTTTTCAGTACTAGGCAAGAATTCCCTCCCATGGAGCAGGCCTTAATAACAGACATGCCACTATTTCACCAGTTGGCACATTTGGAGAGAAAAAAAGAGATGTGGACACACTAGGGCCTCCTGCCACTGCATCCATGTGCCACTTTGTGTATTTTTCTTTACATGAATGCTGGGAAATCAAGTCCAGGCCATTAGGCTTTTTAAGAAAGTACCTTTAGCCAGGTGTAATGGTGCACACCTTTAATCCCAGCACTGGGGAGATAGAGGTAGGAGGATTGCCATGAGTTCAAGTCTTCCCTGAGATTATATGGTGAGTTTCAGGTCAGCCTGGGCTACAGCAAAACCATAACTCAAAAAAAATAAAATAAAATAAAATAAAAAAAGAAAGTGTCTTTAACCACTGAGCCATATTCCTAGCCACTCCTCTTTCTCCCTTTCTTTCTCTCTTTCTCTCTTCTTTCTTTCTTTCTTTCTTTCTTTCTTTCTTTCTTTCTTTCTTTCTTTCTTTCTTTCTTTCTTTCTCTCTCTCTCTCTCTCTCTCTCTCTCTCTCTCTCTCTCTCTCTCTCTCTCTGTCTTCCTTTTTTTGGTTTTGTTTTGGTTTTTCAAGGTAGGGTCTCACTCTAGACCAGGCTGACCTGGAATTCACTATGTAGTCTGAGGCTGGCTGGCCTCAATCTGACAAGGATCCTCCTATCTCTGCCTCCCAGGTGCTGGGATTAAAGGTGTGTACCACCATACCTGGCTCTCTCTTTTTTTGGGGGGGAGAGAGAGTGATAGGATGGACTCATCAGGACTTCTTGCCACGTAAATCCACTCCAGATGCATGTGCTACTTTGTGCATGTGGCTTCCCATGTGTACTGGGCCAGCAGGCTTTGCATGCAAGTGTTTCTAACCGCTGAGCAATCTCCCCAGCCCTATATAGCTTTTTTCATTTAGCATAACTATTATGAACTTCATCCATGATACAGAATGTATCAGTAGCTCATCCTTCTAAAAAAATATTTTTGGGCCAGAGAGATGGCTTAGTGGTTAAAACCCATGACTACAAAGCCTACGGACCCAGGTTCTATTCCCCACATAAGCCAGATACAGGTGGTGCCACATGCATCTGAAGTTTGTTTGCAGTGGCTAGAGGCCCTGATATATGCTCTCTCTCGCTCTCTCTCTCTCTCTCTCTCTCTCTCTCTCTCGCTCTGTGTAATAATAGATAAATAAAAGTTTGTGTTGGAGTGATGGGTTAGAGGTTAAGGTGCTTGCTTACAAAGCCAAAGGACCCAGTTTGATTCTCCAGGACCCACATAAGCCAGATGTACAAGGTAGTGCATGTGTCTGGAGTCCGTTTGCAGTGGCTAAGGGCCCTGACATGCCCACTCTCTCTCTTTTAAATTTTTTTAATTGGCATGCCATTTTTTCTATATTTTATTTTTATTTATTAATTTGAGAGAGAGAGAGAATAGGCACTCCAGAGCCTCTAGTCATTGCAAATGAACCCCAGATGCATGTGCCCCCTTTTGCATCTGGCTTACTGTGGTCCTGGGGAGTTGAACCTGGGTCCTTTGGCTTTGCAGGCAAACGCCTTAACTGCTAAGCCATCTCTCCAGCCCAGTTTTTGTTTTTTAAGATAGGGTCTTACACTAGCCCAGGATGACCTGGAATTCACTCTGTATTCTCAGGGTGACCTCAAATTTCTGGCAATCTTCCTACCTCTACCTCCCGAGTGTTGGAATTAAAGGCATGTGCCACCATGCCTGGCTCATTCTCTCTCTTTATGTGCCTCTCTCACAATCAAACAAACAAATAAATAAAAACATTTTTAATAATCTGTTCAGAGTGGTCTCATCCTGAGACCACATAGTGAATTGCAAATCATCCTGGGCTAGAGTGAGACTCTACCTTGAAAAAAATAAAGAAAATTTTAAAAAATATTTATGTTTATCTGAGACAGAGAAAGAGGGAGAGAGAAAGTGAGAGAATGGGTGCAACAGGGCCTCCAGCCACTGCAAACAAACTCCAGGCACATGTGCCATCTTGTGCATCTGGCTTACGTGGATCCTGGGCAATTGAACCTGGGTCCTTTGGCTTCACAGACAGGCATCTTAACCACTAAGCCATCTCTCCAGCTCCAAAAAGAAATTTTTAAAAAATTTATTTGCAAGCGGGGGTGGGGGAGAAAGAGAGAGCGAGAAGATAAGAGAGAAGGAATGAGCATGCCAGGGCCGCTTGCCACTGCAACAAACTCCAGATGTATGTGCCGCCTGTGGGTACTAGGGAATTGAACCTGGTTGCAAGCAGCATGCTCCGTTAACTACTAAGCCATCTCTTAAGCCCTGGTTCATTCCTTTCAATTGCTGAGTAATACTCCATTGAATAGAATAGCAGTTTGTTTAACCACTTATCAGACAATGGACATTTAGATAGTTTCCAGTTTGGGGCTATTACAGTAAACTTCTGTAAACATTTCTGAACTAATCCGAGTATGGGTTCAATCCCCAGCACTAGGGAGAGGAAAGGAAAATTACATCCTAGGCTGAGCATGGTAGCACACGCCTTTAATCCCAGCACTTGGGAGGCAGAGGTAGGAGGCCCGCCATGAGTTTGAGGCCACCCTGAGACTACATAGTAAATTCTAGTCAGTCTGAGCTAGAGCAAGAGCCTACTTTGAAAAATCAAAAAAAAAAAAATCACTCTAGTGGAGTTTAACTTGTTTTGTTGTGTATGTGTGTAGGGTATGAGTGGTGTGGTGTACCATGTGTGTAGTATCTATATGTGCAGATGTGTGTACCCTATGCCTGTGCAGGCAGAAGTCAAAGGAGAATGGCTGGTGTCCTCCCCTTTTCATTCATCTGCCTGTTTCCTTGAGATGGAGTCTCTCACTCAACCCAGGGCTGCCATATACCCTGACTGTTCAGTCAGTGAGCCCCAGTGATTCTCCAGTCTCTAGCTCCTCCCACAACCCTGTCATAGGACTGGAGTTACAGCCATTTGTTGTTGTTGTTGCTGCTGTTTTTCAAGGTAGGGTCTCACTCTGGTCCAGGCTGATGTGGAATTCACTATGTATTCTCAGGGTGGCCTTGAACTCATGGCAATCCTCCTACCTCTGCCTCCCAGGTGCTGGGATTAAAGGCGTGTGCCACCATGCCTGGCTAGTTACAGAAAATTTTGGCCATGCCCAGTTGTTCATGCAGGAACTGGGGAATTCAACTTGGATAGTCTCAGGCACTCATGCTTACAAGGGCTCTGAACTGCTGAACCTCTCCCCAGCCCAAGTTTTTCTTTTATAAAAGGTGCCTCTCTCTGTGTGTGTGTGTGCTGCTAGGGATCTTGCACATACTAGGCAAGGGCTGTACCTCTGAGGCCCTGTTGCTTTGGGCCTGTGGCAGCATATTGCAGGGAAGCAAATAGCTCATTCATGGACAAGAGGTAAAGGAGAGGAGGAAGGGATGGGTTACCAAAATCCTCTTTGAAGGCAAGGTGTCTAAAGACCTCTCACTAGGCCAAACCATTGATTCATGGGCCCGTGGGGAAACATTTAAACTCCAAGGTCATAACTAATCTTCATTCTACTCCTCTTTTCAGACAGACATTGGGTTTATCTACCATTCTCCAGGTAGGTAACAGTCATTACAAATATGCGTGTCTCTTGAGAAAAACAGACCAGGGGTTAAAATATCTCAGAATATGAGTTACTTTATGTACTTGACATTTACTGTACTTTATAGGACTTTTTTGTTTGTTTGTTTTTCGAGGTGTCATTGTAGCCTAGGCTGACCTGGAATTCACTATGTAGTCTCAAGGTGGCCTCAAACTCACAATCATCCTCTTTACTCTGCCCCCCAAGTGCTGGGGTTAAAGGTATGTTCTACCATGTTTGGCCCTTATTTGTTAATTTTTTGGGACAGGGTCTCACATAGCTCAGACTGGCCTTAAACTTCTATCTACCTGAAGCTGGCTTTGAATTCTTTTTTTTTAATTTAAATTTATTTTATTTTATTTTTTATCTTTTCACAATTTTTATTAACATTTTCCATGATTATAAAAAATATGCCGGGCGTGGTGGCGCACGCCTTTAATCCCAGCACTTGGGAGGCAGAGGCAGGAGGATCGCTGTGAGTTCGAGGCCACCCTGAGACACCATAGTGAATTCCAGGTCAGCCTGGGCTAGGCTGAGACCCTACCTCGAAAAAAAGCAAAAAAAAAAAAAAAAAAAAAAAAAAAAAAAAATCCCATGGTCATGCCCTCCCCTCCCCCACATTTTTTCCCTTTGAAATTCCTTTCTGGCTTTGAATTCTTAATCATTCTGCCTTCAATTCCCGAGTGTTAGGCTTATAGGCATGTACCACCATACCTGGAAAGCTTTTGTAATTGTCAATAAATAATCACATATATTTATGGGATTCAGTCTGATATTTCAGTACATGTACACAATGTGAAATGATTACTTCAGGTTAGTTGCCACATCCACAGCCTCAAACATTCATCATTTCTTTGCATCAGGAACATTCGATATCCTTTCTCTCTCCTAAGTATTTTGTTAGACAATATTGTCAACCATCGTTACTTTGCTGGGCTGTAGGACAGGAGAGATTTTACTCTTTCTATCCAGCTGCACGCCATACTCAATAATAATCCTTGCTCCAACTCCCCTTCTTCCCTCCCATCCCAGCCTCTAGTAACCACTGGGAGACTGAAGTGTAAGTAGAGGACTCTACCCTGACACATATACTAGTTTGAGACTGGATCTGAGGATGGAGAACTACTTGCCTATCTGCCTCGCTCCAGGCCAGGCCAGTTACCACAGCATGCTGCTAACGTGGAAAGGGGCATCCCTCTTTCCCAGAGCAATAGCTGGTACCCTCGAGAATGCCTAGTATGAGGGTCTCCTATTCACCTCTGCCATAGATGGTTACCAAGATGTATACTTCCTGTCCCTTCTCACTTTGAAATGAAGACTAATTTTATGAGAAAGTGATGAAGACTGGTCTCCCATGACTCTTCTTCTTCTCCAGGTCACACTCTCCTAAGGACTTGGTTGGGCCTCTGCCAGCCAGATAAACCCAGCAATGGTGTGAGAGGCTACCTGAAAGTCACCATCTGTGCCCTCAGTGTGGGAGACCAGGCCCTGGTGAGGCTGTCCCCCAACCCAGCCCCAGTAATATTTCTTTTCTTTCTTCCTTCCTTCCTTCCTTCCTTCCTTCCTTCCTTCCTTCCTTCCTTCCTTCCTTCCTTCCTTCTTCTTTCTTTCTTCCTTTCTTTATTTCTTCTTTCTTTCTCTCTTTGTTCCTTTCTTTCTTTTTCTTGTTTATTTCTCAAGGTAGGGTCTCGCCCTAGCTCAGGCTGACCTGGAATTCATATGTAGTCTCAGGGTGACCTCAAACTCACTGTGATCCTCCTTCCTCTGCCTCCCGAGTGCTGAGATTAAAGGTGTGCGCCACCACACGTGGCCCTAGTAATATGTCTTATCCTGCCTGCTTCTTTGGGCACCCTTGAGCCCTCAAAGTGGCCATTGGCCTGCATACCCTCCTTTGTCCAGTACATCATAGAGGGCTGCCCACTCTCCCTGTGTCGAGTGGGAGGCTGGAGAGACTGGGTAGGTGGATTTGGCTGGGTCCCCCTCTCCCCTGACCCTGCTCTCTGGTCTCTCAGGTAGATCAAAAGCTGCTCTATGGGGCTGACACTGATATCCAGATCTTAAAGTCAACAGCAGTCCCCGTCACCATGGCTTATTTACAGTTCTTCATCTACTGTGCAGAAGACCTTCATTTCAGTTGAGTCAGGGGGCAAAGGAGGGAACAATCTTAAAGCTCCCTGCCCAGGGCCCCTAAGTGCTTATAGATTTCCCCCTTATCTCTTCATTATTCTGATTTCTTTTGAAACTGACATAAGATTTGGACAGGGTAACACTGAAATTCACCAAGACTTCTTCTATGAAGTTCCCATGAATACCTTTTCAGATAGGTGCCATGTCCTTGATCTGGCTTGGATCTGATGTCCAGGCACAGACTCAAGTTTCTCTAAGACCATCCCATGTACACACACACTCGCACATACCAGTGCCCTGAGGTGTATCTGAAGACAGTTTTACCCAGGGGACACCAGCTAACTTATGGGTAAGGGTTGTTCACCTCCTCATTTTCTCTTCATGATTCAAAAAAAAGAGTAAAAAGAAAAAAAGATGCTGCTGTCTCAGAGTGTTAACATCTTGTCCTAGGGCAACATCAGCCAGTGAATCCTGCGTTGGAAGTGGAACTAATTGGGGAAAAGGTAAATTCACAAAGGGTCTGAGACCTAGGTAAAGTGACATATCAGAAGAGAGGGAATGAAGAGCAGCCCCCAGAGATGGTACCCATCCCATTTGCTACTGGAAAATGTGACCCATTGACCCAGAGTTCTGTGGAAATGAGGGCATGTCCTGCCACACACAGAAAGACAAGAATCTAAACAAGCCGAGCGTGGTGGCGCACACCTTTAATCCCAACACTCAGGAGGCAGAGGTAGGAGGATCGTCAGGAATTCGAGGCCACCCTGAGAATACATAGTGAATTCCAGGTCAGCCTGGATTAGGGTGAAACCCTACCTTGAAAAAACAAAAAAATAAAAATAAAATAAAAGTGTATGCTGGAGCTAGAGAGATGGCTTAATGGTTAAGGTGCTTGCCTGCAAAGCCAAAGGACCAGGGTTCAATTTTCCAGTACCCATGTAAAGCTAGGTGCACAAGGTAGCACATGCATCTGGACTTCATTTGCAATGGCTATAGGCCCTGATCTGGAGTTCCTTTTCAATGGCTATAGGCCCTGGTGTGCCCATTCTCTCTCTTTCTCTCTCTCTCTCCTTTTCTCTTTCCTCTCAAATAAATAAATAATTTTTTTAAATGGTGTTGGAGAGATGGCTTTGCAGTTAAGATGCTTGCTTGCAAAGTCTAAGGACCCAGGTTCAATTTCCCCAGAACCCAGATGCACATGGTGGCACATGAGTCTGGAGGTCATTTGCAGAGCTAGAGGCTCTGGCATGCCCATTCTTTCTCTCTCCCTCCTTCCCTCTCTCTCTCTTTCTCTCTCTCTCTCTCTCTCAAATAAATAAGCAACAAACAAACATTTGAAGGGATCAAGGCGTAGCTCCGTGATCAGGGGTACAGTGCTTGCCTAGCAAGCATGGGTTCAATCGTAAGTACTGAAAAAAAAAATGATAGAGGCAAGCACTTTGAGGTAAGTAGCCAAGAGACCAAAGTTACCTTGGATAAGAAATTATTGTCCAAGAACAACTTCAGGCCAGGAACTAGGGACTGGCCTGATCATCTGAGTGCTTCAGAAAGTGTCCATGTGTGGGCTAAATAGTGGATAGGCAAATCCACTGGCAGAAGGAGGGGATAGGCTGTTAATGACTCAGTTTTGGGATCTTCTCAGCTCAGGACACAAGTACAGAACCAAACCGAAAACCCAATATGGAACCAGATCCTGACCTTCCAGATCCAGGTATGGCTGCTCCATCACACTGCCCTTTCCCAGCATGTGGAACTGAAGTTTTGGTGTTAGGAATGGATGGAGGTTGGGGCCGCGATGCCCATCCAGGGAATCTCTTCCTGGTAGCTTGAGGAAGCACAGGATAAAACCTAACTTTCTCTATCCAGTAGTAAGCAGTGAGGGGATCATGCAGATGAACTCTAGAATTTAAATATAGGGCTGGGGAGATAGCTCAGACAAAAAAAAATGGTGAACAGCATTCCTGAGGGTGGCACCCAAAGTTATCATCTGGCCCCCACATGTATACACACATGTGCATACACATCTGCACCCACACAAACACAAATACACACAAAAAAAGAAAATTTAAATGTGGGGCTGGAGTGATGGCTCAGCAGTTAAAGTGCTTGCTTGCAAAGCCTGCCAGCTCAGGTTCAATTCCCCAGCACCGTGTAAAGCCAGACACACAAAATGGCACAAGTGTTTGGCATTTGTCTACAGTGGCAGAGGCTCTGGTGCATCCATACTCTTCCTCTCCCCCTGAAAATAAATAAATAAATAAATAATTTTTAAAGGGCAGGAGAGATGGCTTAGCAATTAAGGCAGTCACCTGCAAAGCATAAGGATCCAGGTTTGGTTCCCCAATACCCACAAAAGCCAGATGCAAAAGGTGGTGCATGCATCTGGAGTGTATTTGCAGTGGCTAGAGGCCCAGGCATGCCCATTCTTTCTCTCTCTGTCTATCTCTTTCTTTCTCTATCTCTCTCTCTCATAAATAAATAGTTTTAAAAATTGTTTTTTTAGAGAGAGAGAGAATGGACATGCCAGGGCCTCAGCCACTATAATGGCACTCTAGATGCTTGTGTCACATAGTGGACATGTGTGACCTTGCGCTTGCCTCACTTTTGTGTACCTGGCTTATGTAGGATCTGGAAATTTGAACATGGGTCCTTAGGCTTCACAGGCAAGCACCTTAACCGCTAAGCCATCTCTCCAGTCCCCCCCTTGTTTTTTTTGAGGTAGGGTCTCACTCTAGCTCAGGCTGACCTAGAATTCACTATGTAGTTTCAGGGTGACCTCGGACTTGGACTCATGGTGATCCTACTACCTCTGCCTCCTGAATGCTGGGATTAAAGGCATGCACCACCAGGCCTGGCTCCAAAATATTGTTTGGAAAAGAAAATTGCCAGGTGTGGAGGCACATGTCTTTAATCCTAGCACCCAGAAGGCAGAGGTAGAAGGATCACCGTGAGTTCAAGACCACCCTGAGACTACCTGAATTCCAGGTCAGCATGGGCTAGAGTGAGACCCTACCTTGAACCCCCCCCCAATAAAAGGTTAGAGAGAAGGCTTAGTGGTTAAGGCACTTGCCTGCAAAGCCCAAGGACTCAGGTTTGATTCCCAAGAACCCATGTAAGCCAGATGCACATGGTGACGCATGCATTTGGAGTTCATTTGTAGTGGCTAGAGGCCCTGGTGTGCCCATTCTTTACCTCTTCTTTTCTCATAAAAAGAAAAAGATTCATTAAAACACACACACACACAAAGAACAAACAGAATGGTCCATGTGGCCCAGGCCTTTAATGCCAGAATTCTGAGGTTGAAGCAAGAGGATTATGAGTTTGAGGCCAGCCTGGACTATAGTAAGACATGTGGTGGTTTGATTCAGGTGTTCCCTATAAACTTAGGTGTTCTGAATGCTAGGTTCCCAGCTGATGGGGTATTGTTGGGGGCGGGCTTATGGGTATTATAGCCAGCTTCCCCTTGCCAGTGTTTGGCATACTTTTCTGTTGCTATTGTCCACCATATGTTGGCCAGGGGGTGATGTCCACTCTCTGCTCATGCCATCATTTTCCCTTGCCATCACAGAGATTCTCCTAGAGTTTGTAAGCCAAAATCCTTTTTTTTTTTTTTTTTTTTTGTTCCCAAGAGCTGCTCTTGGTTGGGTGATTTCTGCCAGCAACATGAACCTGACTGTAATAATAATGTTGGTGCCAAGAGTGGGTGTCATTTTACTGCTAGACACCTGACTGTGTGGCTTTGGCCTTTTGGAGCTGATTTTCAAGAGGATGTAAGATTTGAAACCTTGGCTTGAGAGATGACTTGCAGTGCTGTAAGTACAGCTTGATGGACTATTCTGATCAGAGTTGCAAGACCTGAATGCAGTAAGAACTATGGACTATGAGGCTTGGTTTATGAGAGTGAGAAAGAGCTTTGCTTGGACTGGGCTAGAAGCAGTTTGCATGAGAGGCTTGCTGTTATGCCTGTGTCCTGAGAAGTTGTACAGGGTTGCAGCGTGTAGAAATGGACTGGTGTGAGCAGAGGGATATGGCACAGAAAAAAATGAAATATTTGGGCCTAAGCTGCTGCCCATTCACCTGCAATTGTTTGAGAGATTGCAACCATTGAGATTGGGCCAGCTGACCTGCACTGGGGCAACAGGAAGAATGTGGACTCTTTTGAAGGAGCCTGAATACTGAAGGAATGTCCTGTTCTTCAAAGTCTGCTTTATTCTCCCCTGGATTAACAAATTGGCACCCCCACCTGGTATTATGGAATATAAGAAATTCAGGAAAGAGAGGATCATTGAGTTTGCAATGTGGTCTTATGTTTTGGAAATGGCCATGGGCAGTGTGAAGCAAGTTTTCTGGATGCCTGTATGGAGCAGTAAGGATGAACCATGGGTTGCAGTGGGGACCCAGTGGAGATGGCGGGACCACCAGATGGCTGCCAATGAGAGCTGCTGGCCCTGGATGAAGTTTTCCAGGACTGTGAGTAGCCTAGCTAGAGGGGCAGAATTGGAACTTCAGAGACTTGTTGCTGGTTAGAATTACTGGACTTAGAGACTTGTCACTGGCTACAGTTGTCAATCTGGGTGCTACAGAGTTTGATGTTTGCCCTAGTTGTTTTAAATCTTGTGTTGGTTGAATATTTCTTTGCTATGCCCAATGCCATATTTTTCAGAATGAATGTTTATTATGTGCCATTATGGCTTTGGGGGGATTATTTTGGTATTATGGCTAGTTAAAAGCCCTTGGATTATGGGGATGTTTGAACATCATTAGGATTGATAAAAAATGTGGGGACTTTGAAAGTTGGACTGGATGCATTACATTTTGCATCATGGGTGATTAACAGTTTATGGGGGCCAGGGGCATAATGTGGTGGTTTGATTCCACATAAACTTAGGTGTTTCCAGCTGATGGAGATTTGGGATTAACACCTCTAGAAGCAGTGTATTGTTGGGGGCAAGCTTATGGGCATTATAGCCAGTTTCTCCTTGCCAGTATTTGGCATACTCTCCTGTTCCTGTTGTCCATCTGATGTTGGCTAGGAGGTGGTGTTCTCCCTCCTCTCATGCCATCATTTTCCCCTGCCATCACAGAGCTTCCCTGTTGAGCTGCTCTTGGTTGGGTGATTTCTACCAGCAATGCAAACCTGACTGTAACAATCACTAAAGGAAAAACAAAAATCAAATTAGTTTAAATACTTATTCTAGGGCTGGAGAGATGACTTAGTGGTTAAGGCACTTGCCTGTGAAGCCTAAGGACCCAGGTTCAATTTCCCAACACCCACATAAGCCAGATGCACAAGGTGGCACATGTGTCTGGAATTCGTTTGCAGTGGCTAGAGGCCCTGACATGCTCATTCTCTCTTTATCTGCCTCTCTTTCTCTCTATCTCTGTCTCAAAATAAAATGAATAAATAAAAACTTATCTAAATTGTATTATAGATTTCTTACCTTTGCTTGTACTAGGGACTGAGGTGAACACTCTACCTCTGCTGGGATTAAAGGTGTGTGACCCCATACCCAGATTCTTTTTAAATATTTTTTATTTATTTTCAAGGAGAGAGAGAAAGAGAATGGTGTGCCAGGACCTCTAACCACTGTAAATGAACTTCAGGTGCATACACCACTCTGTGATCTGGATTTACATAAGTAGTTGGGAATCAAACCCAGGGCAACAGGCTTTGTAAGCAAGCATCTTAACTGCTGAGCCATTTCTCCAGCCCCAACAGCATTCTTTTTTTCAATAGTTTTTATTTATTTAATTTATTTATTTTAGTTATTAGAAAGAGGCAGATCAATAGAGAGAGAGAGAGAATGGGTGCACCAGGGGCCTCCAGTTGCTACAGTCGAACTCCAGAGGCATGCACCACCTTGTGTGCGTCTATCTGGCTTATGTGGGTCTTGGGGAATTGAATCTGAGTCATTTGGCTTTGTAGGCAAGCACCTTAACCACTAAACCATCTCTTCAGCCTCCAACAGCATTCTTACATCCTTTGTGAAGCCTTAATGATCTTTTGACTAAATACCAGGTGATTCAGGTGTCCCCCATAAACTTAGGTGTTCTGAATGCTAGGTTTCCAGCTGATGGATATTTGGGAATTAATGCCTCCTGGAGGGAGTGTATTGTTGGGGGTGGGCTTATGGGCGTTATAGCCAGTTTCCCCATGGCAGTGTTTGGCGCACTCTCCTGTTGCTATGGTCCACCTTATGTTGGCCAGGGGTGATGTCCACCCTCTGCTCATGCCATTGTTTTTCCTTGCTATCGTGGAGCTTCCCCTCAAGCCTGTAAGCCAAAATAAACCTCTTTTTCCCAGAAGCTGCTCTTGGTTGGGTGATTTCTACCAGCAATGCAAACTGGACTGGAACACCAGGTTTCAAATTAGTTGTATGTAAAATAAGCACAAGCTCTTCTGTAGCAAGGTGTGATGGTGCACACCTTTATGCCCAGCACTCAGGAGGCAGAGGTAGGAGAACCACTGTGAGTTCAAGGCCAGCCTGGAACTACAGAGTGAGTTCCAGGTCAGCCTGGGCTAGAGTGAAACCCTACCTCAATGCCCTCCCTGTGTGTGTGTGTGGGGGGGGGAGCGGGAGAATAAACCACTCTGGGCTGGAGGCATGGCTCAGCAGTTAAAGCCATTTTCTTGCAAGGCCTGGTGGCCTGGGTTTAATACTCCAGTATTCACATTAGGCCAGATGCACAAGGTGGCACAAATGTCTGGAGTTTGTTGGCAGTGGCAGGAGGTCCTGGAGCACCCATTCTATTTCATTCTCAAATCAATAAATAAAATACTTTTTAAGAAAATAAACAATTCTGAGAGAAAACTTTGATGTATATTTGCCCAACCAAAGAATGTAGCTTTCTTATACCTTATGTAATATACTCCCTTTCTTTTTCTTCTGAACTCCCTCTTTGCTTCTAAAAGCTTCCCCATTCAATCTCCAGACTCCTGGTGAGTCATTATTTTCAACCAGTCCTTAAACTCCCCAGTGTTTTGTTTTTTTTTTTTTCTGTTTGTTTGTCTTAGTTTTATTTATTTATTTGAGAGAGTCAGAGAGCGGGGAGGGGAACAGACAAGCAGACTGAGAGAATGGGTGTGCCAGGGCCTCCAGCCATTGTGAACCAACTCCAGATGCATGTGCCACCTTGTGCATCTGGCTTACGTGGGTCCTGAGGACTTGAACACCAGGCTTCAAATTAGTTGTATGTAAAATAAGCACATCTTTAAGAACCTGGGTTCTTTGGCTTTGAAAGCAAACACCTTAACTATTCTAGCTTTTCGTTGATGTTGTTGTTATTGTTGTTTTTAAAATATTTTATTTATTTATTCATTTATTTATTTGAGAGAGGAAGAGGCAGATAGAGAGAATGGGTGTCCCAGGGCCTCCAGCCACTGCAAACTGGGGAATCAAACCTGGGTCCTTAGGCGAAGCAGGCAAGAGCCTTACCCACTAAATCATCTCTCCAGCCCCTTGTTGTTGTTGGTTTGTGTTTGGTTTTTCAAGGTAAAGTTTCATTCTAGCCCAGGCTGGCCTGGAATTCACAGTGTAGTCTCAGGATGACCTCAAACTCATGATGATCCTCCTACCTCTGCCTCCCAAGTGCTGGGATTTAGTGGCATGCACCACTAAACCAAACTGTTTTTTCTTATTCTAAGGAGTGAGAGGGGAGGAAAGAGAGAGAAAGAGAGAACTGGCATGCCAGGGCCTCAGCCACTGCAATGGAATTCTAGATGCTTACACCACCTAGTGGGCATGTGCAACCTTGCACTTGCCTCGCCTTTGTGGGTCTGGCTTTTGTGGGATCTGGAGAGTCTCACATGGGTCCTTAGGCTTTGCAGGTTAGTGGCTTAACCACTAAGCCATCTCTCCAGCCTTGTTTTTTGAGACAAGGTTTTACTATGTAGCCAAGGCTGTCCTTGAATTCATGATCTCCCTGCTTCAGCCTCCCAAGAGTAGAGATTATATGTGTGTACTACCATACCTGGATTATAGATTTTTTTTTTTTGAGGTAGGGCTTCACTCTAGTCCAGGCTGACCTGGAACTCACTATGTAGTCTCAGGGTGGCCTTGAACTCATGGCAATGCTCCTACCTCTGCCTCCCAAGTGCTGGGATTAAAGGTGTGCGACACCAGACCTGGTTGGATTATAGATTCTTATCTTCACCTTTCCCTAGCTGTGTTGAGGCTCATGACCCATGTCCTCATGTGCTGTGTGGATGCTCATAGCCTTAGCAAGGTTTCCTTGCTTTCATAATCTTTCAAGTTGAGAACCAACTCTCTCTTTCCTAAGTGGGATCTTCCAAACTGTTGTGAAGTTGACTAAAACATCCCCAGGAACTCACTGATTTCCCCTAGAGCATAGTCTCTAGGCTGGAGCCACTATAATGTGGGCCCAGCTGTCAGCAGCCTTTTGAAATGAAAATGCAGGTGTGTGTGCACACAGATGGTGGCATCTAGAGCCAGCTGTGGTGGTGAGCAGAGCTACAACACTGCTGTTGGTGGCCAGGTGGAGAATCCCAGAACAGAAGTCAAGACAGCACACTTGAATCAAGATGAAATGAGATGGTAGAAGAGAATTCTTAACAGGATGCATAAAAAGATGTATTTGACCACAATTTTGGATTTGGAGGGCTTGGAAGGCCTGGATGTCTTATGGTGCCCATCTCTCTCCTTCAAATGTCTTTCCTTAATCTAGGCAATTTCCTCCTTTCTTATTAGCCAGGAGCTCACCTGAAAGATCCCTTCCTCACTTTCCTTGGTCTCCAGCACTGGGGAAGGGGAGAATGGATGGGGAGGATTATGAACTGGGAGATTCATAGTCATGCCCCAAGAACTGTGATGAGGCAAGAAGTCCTAACTAAGGGGATTTGTGGCCTCGTGTACATCTCAATGACACCTGTATTTTAAAAATATTTTATCTTTATTTATTTATTTGAGAGAGAGAGAATGGGTGTGCCAGGGCCTCTAGCCATTGCAAATGAATTCCAGATGCATGTGCCACCATGTGCATCTGTCTTACGTGTGTCCTGGGGGATCAAACCTGGGTCCTTAGGCTTTCCAGGCATGTGCCTTAACTGCTGAGTCATCTCTCTAGCCCAACACTTGTATTTCTTTTAATTTTTTAAAAAATTATTTATTTGAGAGCGACAGACAGAGAGAGAAAGAGGCAAAGAGAGAGAGAGAATGGGTAGGCCATGGCTTCCAGCCAGTACAAATGAACTCCAGATGTGTGCACCCCCTTGTGCACCCAGCTAACATGGGTCCTGGGGAATCAAGCCTCAAACCAGGGTCCTTAGTCTTCACAGGCAAGAGCTTAACCACTGAGCCATCTCGCTAGCCCCCAACACTTATATTTTGCACATGGATTTCCTTCTTTATTTTCCCTTTAATAATTTGAGGGAGCCATATGGCAGAGTGCAGATAAGGCTCAGAATTTTGGGTTCCAGGGCTGGTGAGATGACTCAGTTGGTAGAGTACTTGCCTAGTATGCATAAAGTCCCAGGTTCAATATCCCAGCACCACATAGAACCAGATATGGTGGCATATGCCTGTAATCCCAGCACTTAGAAAGTTTTTGCAAAGTCCCTGCAAGAACCAACCATGACAGTATATCCTGTTGCTCTTTCTACCTTCCCTTGCAGTTGCCCTGCCTTTCCAGCTACATCAAGTTCAGAGTCTTGAACTGGTGAGCCAGTGGGCTAGAGGTGGAGGTGTGCACTGGGGCGGAGGAATTAAAGCTGGGCTAGAGGCTCAGCCTAGCTCAGCCTGAAGTGTGTTTCTCAGCTCCAGACCTGACTGCAGGGATGAGATTGGAACTGTCAGCCTGTGCCTCAACCAGATCTCATCCACTGGTGAAGAAATCGAAGGCAAGCGAAGTCTGTGACCCCTACCTTGTCTCTTTTCTCACCTGGTCACTGACCATCTCTCTTTCTCTTTCCAGGGATATACTCAGGCTTCCTGCCCTGCTTTGGGCCCAGCTTCCTGACTCTGCATGGGGGTAAAAAGGCCCCTTTCAGGATCCAAGAAGAAAGCACTGTAAATTTATGTCACCTTTCTGGGACAGTGGTGTGAAAATGAACTGTCTGGGAAGCACGCAGGGAGGACTCAGGCCCGGCTTCTTGTCTGCCAGTAGAAGTGAACATATGTATATAAATAGCCATGCATGCATGGGATGTGAGCCCTGGCACCAGAAAAGGACAAATGGGGTGCTCTAGATAGTCACTGAGGAAGGGGTACTAAGATGAGACCTCGGTAAGATTTTGTCACAGATGGAAAGACACAGCAGGGTTGAGGAGATGAATCCGTGGTTAAACCCTACCAGCCTGGGTTCAGTTCTCTAGCCACTCACATAAAGCTGGATGGGCATCATTTTCAGGATGGATGGGCAAGAGATCCTGGCACATGTGCACGCGCACACACACACACACACACACACACACACACTGAGTAAATATTTTTTTTTTTAATTTTTTGAGGTTGGGTCTCACTCTAGCTCAGGTTGACCTGGAATTCACTCTGTAGTCTCAGGGTGGCAAATAAATATTTTAAAAAATATTTTCACAAAAAGAAAAAAACAGCATAGGGTATATTGGAAAAGCACAGGGTTTGTTCAAGATTGGTGATAAGAAATGGAAACCCAACTTAAACTGGCTTAGTCTAGAAGGTATTGAAAACTGGGCATGGTAGCATACAACTTTAATCCCAGCACTCAGGAAGCAGAGGTAGGAGGATCACTGTGAGTTTAAAGCCAGCCTGGGACTAGAGAGTGAATTCCAGGTCAGCCTGAGCTAAAGTGAGACCCTTCCTGAAACAGAAAAAAAGAAGGTAATGAGAGCTGAGTGTGGCAGCGCAGTTTGGGAGGCTGAGGCAGGATGAGACTGTGAGTTTGAGGCCAGCCTAGGCTACATAGTAATTCCTTGGCTAAAAACACAAACAAAAGAAGGTAGAGCTGGATGGTGGCACACGCCTTTAATCCCAGCACTGGGGAGGCAGAGGTAGGAGGATCACTGTGAGTTGGAGGCCACCCTGAGACTACACAGTGAATTTCAGGTCAGCCTGGGCTAGAGTGAGACCCTACCTTGAAAAACAAAAAACTAAAAACGAAAAAAAAAGAAAGAAAGAAAAGAAAAAAGATGAAAAGAGCCGTGTGTGGTGGCGCATGCCTTTAATCCTAGCACTCAGGAGGCAGAGGTAGGATCGCCGTGAGTTTGAGCCACCCTGAGACTACATAGTTAATTCCAGGTCAGCCTGGACCAGCATGAGACCCTACCTTGAAAAAAAAAAAGATGAAAAGAAGGTGGCAGGACAGTGAGGCTTGGAGGGAGTCTGAGTGAGAAGTGGACCAGGCCCACCTGTAGAAATCTCACTCCCTCTCAGCCTATCACTTGTCCCTGGGCCTCTGTCTCCTCTGCTCCTGCTACAATCTACTCAGGCAGCTCCACCTAGGAACCTGCGCCAGGAAAGCACTCTATTTGGCTTTCTTTGGGCTTGGGTGCTGTCTTTGGGTTAATGGCTGCTGACAGGGAGGAAGGGCGTGCCCTGGTAGATCGGGCTGAGACCACTCCTTGGATGATCACAGTCCCCTAGTATTTGTATGGTACAAGAGCCTTCATGTTGGGGGCAGGTGGCATGCATGATCAGAATTAGTGGGTGGGAAGGGTGCAGAAGAGGAGGAGCCAGAGCCTAGGAGTGTCTGTGTGACCTGAGATTCTTAGCTGCAGTGGTGTTGCAGCCATTGCCAGGCTCTGAGCAACCTTACCTTTGCTGTAGGGTTCCCAGGAGACTTTCTTGGTCTTTTTTTGTTTGTTTTTATTTGAGAGCAACAGACAGAGAGAGAAAGAGGCAGATAGATAGATAGATAGATAGAGAATGGGTGCACCAGGGCCTCCAGCCACTGCAAATAACTCCAGATGCATGTTCCACCTTGTGCATCTGGCTTACCTGGGTCCTGGGGAATCCATGTCTCAAACTCAGGTCCTTATGCTTCACAGGCAAGTGCTTAATGGCTAAGTCGTCTCTCCAGCCCTTTTTTGGTCTTTTTCTCTCACCTCTCTTTCTTTGCGGCTCTAGTGTATTCTCGATGCTGTTAAGGATGGTTTAGCTTATCGAGGCCGAGTCTTCTTGGAGCTAATCACCAAAATCAAATCCTATCAGGACACTATGATAAAGGACCTCTCCCATGAAGTGATCAAAATAGAGGTAACCACAGGAAACAGGTAATGAGAAAAAACAGTGTCTGCCCACACCCAGCCCCAATCTATCAAGGGACCCACTTTATGAAGAATTTTTAAGAGGCCCTGGCCAGTAGCAAGTTGTTGGGTATGTAAGAATGTTCAGCTAACCCACCTGAGCACTTCCCAAGTCCTTGCTGGCATCTTCATGCTGGGCCAAATCTCCAGTGATCAGCAACCCAGTAAAGACAGGACTTCATCTTAAGAAGAAAGGTTTGTTCATTCCCTAGTTTTTCAGGGCTTTCTAAAAGAATCTAAGGGATGAAGGCCTGTGAAGCAAGAGATGGGATAGGGCAGTATGAACAATGGACTGGAAGGCAAGTAAATTAGGATGAGTCAAAGAAATGGAGGAGCCTGTCATGGTGGCATATACCTTTAATCCCAGCACTCTGGAGACAGGGGTAAGAGGATTGCTGTGAGTTTGAGGCCAGCCTGAGACTACAGAGTGAATTCTGGGCCAACCTGGGCTAGAGTGAGACCCTACCTCAAAAAAAGAAAGAAAGAAAAGAAATGGGGATACAGTCTCTATGAAGGAGTGGATGCAGGTTCCTGAGACTCCTTGAAAACATGACATAATAAGAGAGTCTGTCTTCCTTAAGCTCATACCCATCTTTTGCCCTGAGGGACAAGGTAGTCAGGGGTGGCAGTCACCAAAGTGGGCTCCTTAAAGGAGAAGCAGGGATAGGGGTGGGGCTAGTGAGACCATCTCTGGAGTGTGTTTGTGAGAAATTTACATATCCCACCTCCCACAGGCTGTTCATAACATGGATGAAACTGTGGTCCTGAAAGATATGGCCCAGGGAGAGAAGGAGGAACAAAGGGAGACGAGGGTTGAGGATGACGCCTAACACAACAGGGTCAGACAGAGAGAAAAGAAGTGTTCAGAGATCCTAGATGAGCTAGGGAGGGAGAGAGGAAGCGAGAGGTTTAGAGAGACAGATACCAACAGCTGCGGGTCAGGATAGGTGCTGGGCTGCCACAGGAAGAGGAAGAACTTAGAGACAGTGTGAGGAGGCTTCTAAGAAACTCAGTTGAAAAGTAGAAAATGAGATTAAGTGGTAGCTAAATAAGGACTCATATGGGAGAAAGGGGGCTGGTATGTTTTGGGGGCATGTGTATGCAGGTGGGTACACATGTGTGACCATCAGAGGTTGATGTCAGGGATCGTCTTGATCACGCTCCTCTTTATTCTACTGAGGCAGGGTCTCTCACTTGAGCTCACAATTCACTGATTAAGCTAGTCTAGTTCAAAACTTGCCCTGGGGATTCCCTGTCATCTCCCTCTTCCTGGGATTACAGGCAGCCACCATGCCCACCTGGCAGTTTTATGAGTACTGGAGATCAAAACTCTATGGAGCTCCAAAAGGGCTGTGTTTTAAAATATTTAATTTAATTTATTTATTTGAGAGAGAAATAGGGAGAGAGAGAGAGAGAGAGAGAGAGAGAGAGAGAGAGAGAGAGAATGGGAGTGCTAGAGCCTCCAGCCACACTGCAAATAAACTCCAGACACATGTGCCCCCTTGTGTATCTGGCTTGCATGGGTCCTGGGAAATCAAACCTGGGTCCTTTGGCTTTGCAGGCAAGTGCCTTAACTGCTAAGCCATCTCTCCAGTGAGCTAGTGAGCTAGTGAGCAGATAGGAAATGCAAAAATATGGCAGAGGGCCCAGCAGTTTGGCTCATGGCAGTAATTCCATCATTCAGGAGGCCAAGGCAGAACTATTGCTCTAGTTTGAGGCTAGCCTGGCCTAAATAGTGAGATCTTAGCTCCTAAAATGAAGGAAGGAAAGGAGGTGAGGGTTTAGCACCAGAAATAAGAGGGCCTGATGTGGTGGACAGAGGGCCCGGGAGAGTGGGAATAGACATAATTGGCAGACATTGAGCAGCTGATGCAGGAAGTAGAAAGGTACAGCAGCCTTTCTGGGAAGAGGAAGGAGTCGTAAAAAGGTCCATGAAGGCTGGAGAATTGGCTCAGCAGTTAGAGCACTAGCCTGCAAAGCCAGGGGTCCCAGGCCCGATTCACAGGACCCACGTAAGCCAGATGTACAAGATGGCATGTGCTTCTGGAGTTCGTTTGCAGTGGAAGGCCCTGGTGAGCCCATTCTCTCTCTCTCTCTTAAATAGATAAAATAAATAAAAAAGATCCATGAAGATCAAGTGTGTGTGTGTGTGTGTGATCAACTGCGCACCCTGCCCACACTATCTCTTATGAGAAGGCGCTTTAAACAGAAAGGAAGAGGCAGCTCTATTTGGAGCAGGGAAGGAGTAGCCAACTCCACCATGCTTAACCAACGGGCAGATGCTCCCCTCGAGAGAGGGAAGGACCCAGGGATAGTGAAGTGGGCCAGGTGATGGAGGTCCTGGGGAGGAGTGTCCCTTCATCAGCCAGGGCAACAGGCCCCTGTGACTGAGCACAGCTGGCACTGGCAAGAAATAGGGTACCATGTCCTCATCAACCTTCCTGTCGGGATAGCCTTATTTATCCCTTGACTTAAGTACCAGGGATGTGCTGGTTTATTGTTTTAGAAACAGCAGAACCGCCAAAAGTACGGGCTGTGCGTCATCTTCCTCTCCTGTACCATGATGCCCAACTTTAAGGACCTGATCCAATTCGAGGTCAGCATGGGCCACTATGGAAACAAGATGGACCTGAATTACAAGCCTCTCGTCTCAACTACACAGTACAGCCCAGTGATATATGACGGTAATAGAATATTCAAACAAAGCAGAGCAGCCACTGTGGGCCACTCTTTCAAGGGAACGTTAATGGACATTACCTACTTTTTAAATTTATTTTTATTTATTTATTTATTGGGTTTTTGAGGTAGGGTTTCACTCTAGCCCAGGCTGACCCAGAATTTACTATGTAGTCTCAGGGTGGCCTCGAACTTTCATTTAAAAAAAATTTTTTATTAGCATTTTCCATGATTATAAAAAAATATCCCATGGTAATTCCCTCCCCCCCTACTTTCCCCTTTGAAATTCCATTCTCCATCATATTACCTCCCCATCTCATTACATATATACAATATCAACCTATTAAGTACCCTCCTCCCTTCCTTTCTCTTCCCTTTATGAACTTTCATTATTTTATTTTATTTATTTATTTATTTATTTTTGAGGTAGGGTCTCACTCTAGCTCAGGCTGACCTGGAATTCACTATGTAGTCTCAGGATGGCCTTGAACTCACTGTGATCCTCCTACCTCTGCCTCCCAAGTGCTGGGATTAAAGGCATGTGCCACCACACTTGGCCCGGCTTGTTTTATTTTTAAAATATTTTTTATGGGGGCTGGAGAGATGGCTTAGCGGTTAAGGTGCATGCCTGTGAAACTTAAGGACCCAGGTTCGATTCTCCAGGTCCCATGTAAGCCAGGTGCACATGGTGGCACACGCATGTGGAGTTCGTTTGCAGTGGCTGGAGGCCCTAGTATACCTCTTATCCCCCTTTCTCTGTCCCTAATAAATAAACCTTTAAAATATTTTTATTAGCCAGGTGTGGTGGCACACTCCTTTAATCCCAGCACTCAGGAGGCAGAGGTAGGAGGATTGCCTTGAGTTTAAGGCCACCCTGAGACTACATAGTGAATTCCAGGTCAGCCTGAGCTAGAGTGAGACCCTACCTCAAATCATGGGAAAAAAAAAAAGAGGGGGAGCTGAAGAGATGGCTTAGTGGTTAAGTGCTTGCCTGTGAAGCCTAAGAACCCTGGTTCAAGACTTGACACCCCAGGACCCAGGTAAACCAGATGCACAAGGTGTTGCATGCATCTGGAGTTCATTTGCAGTGGCTGGAGGCCCTGGCGTGCCCATTCTGTCTCTCTACCTACCTCTTTCTCTGTCTGTTGCTCTCAAAAAACAAAAAACAAGCAAATAAACAAAAAACTGTGTGTGTTCATGTGTGCAAATGCAGGCCTGTGGGAGGAGGTCGGAAGACAGCATTTTCTGAGTGTCAGTCCTCACTTTCCTCCTTGTTTGAGGCACAATCTTTCACACTCACTGAGTTCACTGTAGATCATCTTTGTGCTTGACAGAGTAGCTGGTCCACAAGCTTCCAGGAAATTCTGTCTGCAGTCTCATCTTGCCTTCAGCTTTCTGGGATTACAGAAACCCTCCACAGCCTCTGCCTTTTACACGGGTGCTGAGGATATGAAATGGGTATTTGGGCTTGAGTGGCAAGTGTCTTATCCACTGAGCCATCTCCCTAGCCCCATAGAAAGGCAGATTCTGGACCCCACTTCAGACCTATAAAATCAGAAAATCTGTGAGTAGAGCCTTCCTTCCATGCTGGGTTTTGACCTGCAGGTGATGGGGGTCCTGTTAAAATATGAGGCCCATAAACACAGAGCAATGCTCTCTCCCTCTCGTTCCCATGAGCTTCACCATCTCATCACCCTCTCTCTACCTGTTCTTTTGAAGACAAGCTTTGTTGAGTTATAATTCATATAACATGCAATTTGCCCACTTGAAGCATTCAATCCCATGGATTTTAGGATTTTCAGAGTTGTGCAACCATCATTACAATCCATTTTAGAATATTGTCCTCACTCCAAGTAATCACTCTCCCCTCCCTAGCCCCAGACAACCACTAATCTCCTTTCTCTCTTTACAGATTTTTCTAGTCTCATTTAATATACATGGACTTATACATGGCCCATTGTGACTGGCTTCCTCCATTTAATATAATATTCTGCTTGTTTTTATGTTATTAAATAGGTATGCAAGGGCTGGAGAGATGGTTTAGTGGTTAAGCGCTTGCCTGTGAAGCCTAAGGACCCCGGTTCAAGGCTCGGTTCCCCAGGTCCCACGATAGCCAGATGCACAAGGGGGAGCACGTGTCTGGAGTTCGTTTGCAGTGGCTGGAAGCCCTGGCGCGCCCATTCTCTCTCTCCTCCTCTATCTGTCTTTCTCTCTGTGTCTGTCGCTCTCAAATACATAAATAAAAAAAAATTTAAATAGGTATGCAAAGCAATATAAAATATATGTGCAGTTTAATTTTTAAAATTTTTATTTTATTTATTTGAGAAAGAGAAAGAGAGAAGGAAGAGAGAGAGAGAAAATGGGTGCACCAGGGCCTTCTGCTGCTACAAACAAACTCCAGAAACTCAAGATATATGTGCCACTTGTGCATCTGGCTTACGTAGGTCCTGGGGAATCAAACCTGGGTCATTTGGCTTTGCAGGCAGGCGCCTTAACTGCTAAGCCATCTCTCCAGCCCATCACCCAGCTAAAATACAGAAAGTTGTCAGTGCCTTAAAAAGTCTCTTCACAAGCCCAGCATGGTGGCCCATGCCTTTAATCCCAGCACTTGTGAGGTGGAGGTAGGAGAATCACCATGAGTTCAAGGCCACCCTGAGACTACATAGTTAATTCCAGGTCAGCCTGGGCCAGAGTTAAAGCCTACCTCAAAAAAACAAACAAACAAACAAAAAAGTCTCTTCACCAAAGAAATCATAATGATCCTGTCTCTTGGGTTCTACAACCTTAGATTTTCTTTTCTGCTTGTATTGTGAACCTGAAACAACAGTTTTTCCACCATATGTAAGCAGACTGTTTCAGTGTGTGCTCATCTGCCTTACATCTTTTACTCAACTTTACATTTGTATATGAGTCTATGTGTAGCTACAGTTCATTTCTGTATACATTCCACTGTGTAATTAGACCACAAATTATGTAGTGTATATGGGCATTTTGGCTGCATCTTTTTTGTTAGTATAATAACTTTGTTGTAAACATTCTTGTACATGTCTCCTGGTCACAAGCACAAGGCTTCCTCTAAATTATATACCTTGGAGTGGAACAGAATCTCAAAGCAAAAGTGATTATACTAAATTACACTCTCATCAGCATGGTATGAGAATTCTTATTATGCTATGTTCTCACCGTACTTGATGTTAAACCCAGCCTTTTAATTTTTGTCAATCTAGTGGAGGTGGAACAGTATTTCACATGATTTTAATTTTTTTTCCTCATTGTGGATGAGGACTACTTATCTGTATATAGACATTGTTTTTTCTTTCTGTAAAAAACTTACTCATCTTAAAAAATAAACTTACTCATCTTTTTCTCCATTATCCTCTTTGGCAGTATCTTTCATATTGATTTGTGTACTGAATCGCTTGCCAGATCTGTGTATCATGATCTCATCACCCAGCTTAAAATATAGAAGAGTGGCATTCACATCTTTTTTTAGTTCCAGTTTTTTGCCTTTCTTTCCTTTTGTTTTTTTATATGGAATTGTTGATTTTTAAAAAAAATTTTATTTTACTTGAGAGAGAAAGAGGTAGATAGAGAATGGGCATGCCAGGGTCTTCAGCCCCTGCAAATGAACTTCAGATGCATGCACCACCATGTGTATCTGGCTTACATGGACACTGGGGAATTAAACTTGGGTCCTTTGGCTTTGCAGGTTAGCACCTTAACCACTAAGCCACCCCAATAACATTCTTTTTTATGTTGGACACAAGTCCTTTCTAAAATATATTTTGCGAGTATTTTTTTAGTGTGTAGCTTGACTTTCAGTTTTCAAAAGTGTCTTGTTTTGTGAGACAAGGTCTCACTGTGTAGCCCACATTGGCCTTGAACATGTTCCATAGAGAGGCTAGCCTCAAACTCTCAATCCTTTTGCCTCATTCTCTGAGTGATGGGATTCCAAGCACAAACCATCACACTTGGCTCAAACACTGTCTTTGAAGGATCATTTCTTTCTTTGTTTGTTTGGTTGGTTTGGTTTGGTATCTTTAGGGGGTAGTGTGGCTTGAATTTAAGATCTTCATGCCTGCCATAGCCAAGGGCTGAAATTATAGATGTGTGCCACCATGCCAGTAGAAGTTTCTAACTTTAGGGCAGGAGAGATGGCTTAGTAGTTAAGGCATTTGCCTGCGAAGCCTAAGGACCCAGATTCTATTCCCTAGTACCCATGTAAGCCAGATGCACAAAGTGGCACATGTGTCTGAAGTCCATTTGCAGTGACTGGAGGCCCTGGCATGCCCATTCTCTCTCTTCTCTCTCTCTCTGCCTCCCTCTCTCTCCTTCTCTCTCTCAAATAAATAAATAAAATATAAGAAGTTTCTAATTTTGATGAAGTTCAATGTGTAGATTGTCTTTTTTTTTTTTTAAGGTAGGGTCTCACTCTAGCCCAGGCTGACCTGGAATTCACTATGTAGTCTCAGGGTGGTCTTGAACTCATGGTGATCCTCCTACCCCTGCCTCCTGAGTGCTGGGATTAAAGGTGTGCACCACCACACCCAGACTATCTTTTCTTTTATTAGTATATTATGTGGTCTGAGGAATATTTGTCTTAGATTGTAACCCAAGATCCTGAAGACACTCTACTGTTTCATGCTACAAACTTTGTAGTTTCAGCTCCTTTGTTTAGGTCGATGATCTAGTTGACTTAATTATTTTTCTCCCATGATTTTTTTCTTTTTAAAAACTATTTATTGACAACTTCCATAAGTATAGACAATATACTATGATCATAACCCCCTCTTCCCACCCTCCTTTCCCCCTCTGAATCCCTTCTCCACTGAATCTTTTCTTTCCAACTAGTTTTTCTTCTATTTTGATGCTATCATTTTTTTCCCCTCGTATTTTGCAGGTCTTGTGTAGATAATGTCAGCCACTGTGAGGTCATGAATATGAAAACCACTTTGTGTCTGGATGGCTCTTACATTCTTTCCACCACCTCTTCCATAATGGAACCTGAGCCTTGGAGGGTGGGATAGAGATGTCTCAGTGCTGCACACTCTACTGGAGTTGACTTAATTTTGAATATGATGTGAGGAAGGGATTAAGAATATTTTCTTATATTGTTATCCAATTCAACACTAGTTGCTGAAAAACACTTTATTTCCACATTTGACTTACTTTGGCACCTGTGATGGTTTGATTCAGGTGTGCCCCCATAAACTCATGTGTTCTGAATGCTGGTGACAATTTGGAAATTTGGGCCTCCTGGAGGCAGTGTAGTGTTGGGGGCAGGCTTATGGGTGTCATAGCCACACTGGAGCAACAGTGAACTCCACTGAGGTGATATCTCTGGAGTCTCCATGCTCAGGAAGTCAGTCCTCACCCTGAGGCAGAGAGAGGAGCATTCACAGGGGTAATCCATATAGTGAGCCCCACTGGAGGACTGCTCTGTGGTCTCACACCCCTGGACAGGGATAGGGATCTTCTAGAAGCAGCCACAGGGAAGTTGTCATTCAGGGTGGAATGAGACTTCTCTGTGTTGCTTTAGGGTCCTGATGCTCTGTAAGTAAGTCCTCATCCCGAGACTGAGGAAGGAGCACCCAAGGAATAATTTTGAAACAGTAATCTCCATCAAAGTGGCTGCTTTGGGGGACCCACATTCCTAAAAGTAACCCTTCTCTATGCTCTGTAGATGACCCACCCCCAATAAATTCATTGGTTCACCGAACTGGTATTGGTATAATCATACTTTGGTCTGCCATCTGAGCCCTATTTGGGGTGAAGACATGTTTGCTTTTCCCCAGGGTAAAAGTTTCCAACAATACATAGTTTACTTTAAAAAGTTTTTTGTTTATTTAATTTATTTATTTAGTTGAGAGCAACAGAGAGGGGGTAGAGAGAGAGAGAATGGGCATGCCAGGGCTTCCAGCCACTGCAAATGAACTCCAGATGCATGCTCCCTCTTATGCATCTGGCTAACATGGGTCCTGGGGAATCGAGCCTCAAACGGGGGTCCTTAGGCTTCACAGGCAAACGCTTAACTGCTAAGCCATCTCTCCAGCCCTAGTTTACTTTTATTTATTGACAACTTCCATAATTGTAAACAATAGCCCGTGGTAATTCCCTCCCTCACCCTACTTTTCCCTTTGAAACTCCACTCTCCATCACATTCCCTCCCCCTCTCAATCAGTCTCTCTTTTATTTTGATGTCATCATCTTTTCCTCCTGTTATGATGGTCTTGTGTAGGTAGTGTCAGGCACTGCTAGGTAATGGATATCCAGGCCATTTTGTGTCTGGAAGAATGCATTGTGAAATAGTCCTACCCTTCCTTTGGCTCTTACATTCTTTCTGCCAACTCTTCCACAATGGACCATGAGCCTTGGAAGGTGTGATAGATATTTCAGTGCTGAACACTCCTCTGTCACTTCTCAGCACCATGGTGCTTTCTGAGTCATCCCAATGTCACTGCCTTCTGAAAAGAGAAGCTTCTCTTCTGGGAATAAAGGTGTGTGCCACCACACCTTGTGAGTTTACTTTTATTTTTTTTAATTTGTTTTGTTTTTTGATGTAGGGTCTCACTCTAGCTCAGGCTGACCTGGAATTCACTATGTTGTCTCAGGGTGTTCTCGAACTCATGGTGATCCTCCTACCTCTGCCTCCCAAGTACTGGGATTAAAGTCATGCACCACCATGCCCAGCCATTTTTTGTTTTTCTTTTTTCTTTTTCTTTTTTTTTTGGTTTTTTGAGGTAGGGTCTCACTCTGGCTCAGGCTGACCTGGAATTCACTATGGAGTCTCAGGGTGGCCTCGAACTCACGGCGATCCTCCTACCTCTGCCTCCCGAGTGCTGGGATTAAAGGCGTGCGCCACCACACCCGGCTTGTTTTTTGTTTCTCAAGGTAGGGTCTCACTCTAGCTCATGGTGATCCTCCTACCTCTGCTTCTGGGTGTTGGGATTGAAAGGCGTGCGCCCCCACACCTTGCATGCTGCTCCTGGTTTTCTTTTCTAAAAAAAAAAAAAAAATTTCACTGGACATAGTGGCTCATGTCTTTAATCCCAGCACTCAGCAGAGGTAGGAGGATCACTGTGAGTTAAAGGCCATCCTGGGACTACACTGAGTTCAACTCAGCCTAAGACCTCAAAAAAAAAAAAAAATTACTAAAGATACAGAAAGAGTATGGGCATACCAGGACCTCTTGCCACTGCAAACGGAATACACATGCACCACCTGTGCATCTGGCTTTACGTGGGTGCTGGGATCTGAACTCAAATCACCAGGCTTGCGTGGAAAGCACTTTTCTGAGCCATCTCTCCAGCTCCTCTTCTAAACATTTTATAGGTTTGTTTAGTTCTGACATTTAGCTCTGTGATTCAACTTGAATTAACTGGCATGTGGATACTTGATTGTTGAAGCACCATTTGTTAAAACCCTCTTTTTTTTTCCTGTGTGAACGTTCATAAATTATATGCTACAATACTTACTGTGCCCCAGTGTTTTCTTTCCTACTGCAGGGGCCCCATTGATGCATTTAATGATTCTCTGTGGCTTTCTGTATCTGTCATTTTCTCCCTGATCCATTTTCATCTGTTTATATTTCCTTTGGTAACTTTTCTTACCCCTATGCTCATTTTTATGTCCCTCACTGAATTGCCTGGAGGTCCCAAAAGCTCCCTGAGACTTCTTAGGTTACCTTTCCGCTAGTGGTTTTGTTTTCTCTTCAACCTGTTCTGTAGTTCGGTAGGCTTACATTCCTCCTCGGTCCTGCATTCCTTGGGAAGTGGGTTTTTGCTGGCACTCTCCACTGTTAGCTTCCATCAAGCTGTGCTTCCTGCTGTGGGTCTCAGAATCCACTTCCCCTAGGTGACTTCTGCTGCCTGCACTCCTCCGCGCTTCCGTGGAGACCCAGAGTAGTTGCTTTTGGCAATCCTTATGTGTAATTTGAGTCTGCAGATTATATATGTCTTCTTGTTTGCTGGAAATGGAGTTATTTTCCTTCTTCTTGTTGCTTTTGTAAACCCTCCAAGAAAGACGAGGAAACTTGCCATTTTGTATCCCATGCTCCCGCTGCGAGCCCAGCCATCACCTCTGCTTACTGCTTATCATTCTGCCTGTTCTCTCAGTATCAGAGTCAGAAACGGCATCTTCTAATAATTCTGACTGCTATCTTCCAACAACTCTGCAAAATTCTAAGATGGTTTTGCTTTCTGAAACTCACTCTATCCTATGCAGACCTTCATATTCTGTTCTCCATCTTTTATTTATTATTATTGAAACTTCATTTCTTAACAGTCCTCAGTAAAACAGTGATGATTCCAATGTAGGTGATACTGGCTCAGCCCAAGTACATGTCAAAGAATATGGAACGCTTCACGAATTTGCATGTCATCCTTGCACAGGAACCATGCTAATCTTCTCTGTATTGTTTGAATTTTAGTGTATGTGTTGCCAAAGCAAGTACTGCCCTCCATATTTTTAAATCTCTCATCCATATTTCTCATCTTGTGATCTCTCTGCTACAGTTGGAATCTTCTAGAGCTCAGAAGGGCTTTTAGGTAACCACCCTATTTCATATGGTTTCTTCCTTCCCTACTTTATTCTTCTCCATGGCATTTTTCACCATTCCACACACTGTATTATACATATTGATTTTGTCTTTGTCATGTTACAAATGATAACTTATACTTATGTTGTAAATAAGTATCAACTTAAGTTCAAAGCCAAATCATGGTCCTTAGGACTAAGAAACAGCTGGGTGAATTCCCAGCTCATCAGGACCCTCACTGTTCCTTCCTTCCTTCTTTCTTTCTTTTCTTCCTTCCTTCCTTCCTTCTTCCCTCCCTCCCTCCCGCTTTCTTTCTTTCCTTCTTTCTTTCCTTCTTTCTTTCTTTCTTTCTTTCTTTCTTTCTTCCTTCCTTCCTTCCTTCCTTCCTTCCTTCCTTCCTTTCTTTCTTTCTTTCTTTCTTTCTTTCTTTCTTTTTTTCTTTCTTTCTTTCTCAAGGTAGGGTCTCACTCTGGCCCAGGCAAGCCTAGAACTTAGTCTGTAGTCCCAGACTGGCCTCAAACTCACAGCAATCTTCTGACATCTGGTGGGATTAATGCTGCATACCACGATACTCAGCTCCTCACTGATTTTTCAAATTTGTCCCCTTACTCCCTCCTCTTCTTTTGTTTTTGGTTTTTCAAGGTAGGGTCTCACTCTAGCCCAGGCTGACCTGGAATTCACTCTGTAGGCTGGCCTGGAACTCACAGTGATCCTGCTACCTCAGCCTCCAGAGTTCTGGAATTAAAGGTGTGCACCACCATGCCTGGCTCAACTTCTTACATAAATGTTTGATAATATACCTCTGGAAAACTACAGAAACTAAAGTGTTCAGTATGTAATCTTTTTTTTAAAATTTTTATTAACATTTTCCATGATTACAAAATATATCCCATGGTAATTCTCTCCCTCCCCACTTTCCCCTTTGAAATTCCATTCTCCATCATATTACCTCCCCATCTCAATCATTGTACTTACATATATACAATATCAACCTATTCAGTATCCTCCTCCCTTCCTTTCTCTTCCCTTTATGTCTCCTTTTCAACTTACTGGCCTCTGCTACTAAGTATTTTCACTCTCACACAGAAGCCCAATCCAGTATGTAATCTTGAAGCAAACAAACCCAGGTTATGAAGTAGAATACCAACACACCTGGGACTTCTGTGCCTCTACTCCACCTTCACCAAGGGCTCTTTTTTTTTTTTTTTTTTTACTTTCTAAAGAAAAAAATCATATACATTCTTTTTTCCCTTTCTATATGTCTGTCTGTTTGTCTATCTATCTACCATCTTTCTTTCTTTCTTTTTGTATTTTTCATCTTGCTCTAGCCAAACTGACCTGGAATTTACTATGTCATCTCAGGCTGGCCTCAAACTCAGAGTGGTCCTCCTACCTCCTAAGTTCTGGGATTAAAGGCATGTGCCACGTTTTTGCTCATCAGTTTATTTTTCCATCATCTAGAGATGCTTTAATAGAGCTGGTATGGGTATGTTCTATGTAAATGGTGTGCGTTTTATGTAAGGAGTTGGGGATCTGTGATGTTAGTATCCACAGGTTATCTGTCCTTGACACTCCCTGAGGAGACTGAAAGATGACTCATTACCATCATTTGTTTATCCTTTTAACAGTGGAGAGTTATTCTGACTGTTTCCAACTTTTGGCTGTTCTAATTTGAGTTGACATGAGTGTACTTTGATAATGCTGGCCTGATTTTCTCAGTGTGCAAACAAGGGATGTAGAAAAGCTATGTGATCCTCTGAGCAAAGTGGATACTCCATTGGGGCTGGCTAAGTTCACTTTAGGTTGTGATGTAGGCTCATGCTGGGGAGTGGGGAGGGCAGTTAGCATTGCTAGAGGAATAATATGGTTCAGGGGAGATCTTCCAGGGTCTCTCAGACACTCTCCATTCTGTCTTTGTATATCAGGAAACATCTATCATTATGTACCCTGGTACAACATAAAGCCCGTGGTGACTGTGACTTCTAACTGGGAGGACATAAGCTTCCGCATGAATTGCCTCAACCTTCTTCATGTCACTCGGGACCGCCTGGTGCGTATCAGAATTGAGTGGAACAGGAAGGGTGTGGTACATGAGAGGCCGGGGCACCTAGGAGACCATTGCAACATGCACTTGGACCTTTGAGGTATGCATGCCAGATGCAGTGCTAGACATTTCAAACACAACAACGATTAATAAACATAGACTGATCAGTAGTTGGGGAAGTCAGATATGCACCTAGTTCCTGTGTATATGTGTAACTAGGGCCATGGAGATATGGGTGCTAAGAGATTTAGGATCAGAGAGATGAGCAGGGGAAGGAATAAAGAGAGCAGTTAGCAAGTATTCACAAAGGAGGTAATGTCATCAGGTCTTGAAGAATTCATGGGAGGTGAGGTGGAAAGACAAAGGGAATGAAATGCAAAGTCATGATGATGTGTCAGCTTTTGAAGTAACAAGTTGAGTGGGGGCATGTGGAAGTCAGAGAGGCTAGGAGGGGTCGCATCACAAAAAGACTTAGGTACTTACCATGGGGGTAAGTCTGAGGAGAGCTATGTCTTGTACCTCCACTTAAGACAGGACTTTCTCACACTTCGATGGAAACTCAGGGGTTGGGAATCTACACCATTTTCTTATCTCTTCGCCACCCATTTCTTCTGTTGTATAATAAGAAGTAGGTAAGAGGGTCACACAGGCTAGGGCATATGACAGCTTTGAACCCCTTTAATGAGCCCCTCAAAGGTGCTCAGTTCCTGGTTGAAACCCTCCTGGGCCCATCAGCCCTTTAGCCTGTCCCAGAAGAGTACCATGCTAAGGCCAGCATTCTCTTTCCTAATGGGCAGAAAGCCAACCTGGACACCCTGAAGTCCATGCGGAATCCGAGGGACCCAGCTGTACTCCAGCAGTGGGAGAAGCTGCTGAGGGAGTTGGTGGAGGACTGCAAGTAGGATTGGGGTTCCCTGGCTGGGGCTGGGTTAGGCTGAAAGAAAAGGCTAGAGGCTCCAAGTAGCCGCAAGGGGAACACACCTCACCCCGGGAAGTGTGAGCTCTGCTCTCATCCTCCCCAGCTTGAACCCAACATAGAGCCATCTCCCCCTCCTATGTAGTCTCCTCTAGAAAATGGCCCTGATCTGACAAGCACACACCCTACCATCCCATCCCCCCAACCTGACGATCCCAGAACACCACCACCTTCCCTTCCATCTATATAAGCCCACACTGCCCCAGCTCCACGGGTCTCCCCATTGCCCCGCCCACCCAAGGTGGCTTCCTCAGGTCTCTGCTTTTTCCAGGGGACTCGTGGGAAAACTTCTTCCTGCTCCCTACCAGGGTTTGGTTGGTCCCTGCCCCTGGCACACACCCCTTCTCATTAGAGGTGCTTGGCCCAGGCCTGGCACATTACAGGGTTGGGATGGAAGGAAAGGCTGAATGAAAGCTCTGGGCAAGACCCACAGTGGGTCAGCTTCCTAAGGGACCAAGCCAGTGATGATGGGTGGGGCGGGGCTCCAGGCCAGGAAGGGCACACTGGCCACAACGGTAGGGGGATGGGAGTCAGAGCAGTCCAGCCTCCTATTACTGTGTCCTGGCCACAGGCGCCCTCTGCCTTGCATGACCAGTCATCCGGAAGCCACCAACTTGGACAGGAAGAAGTGGCAGCTTCGCAGCCTCCTCCTGCAGGAGCTAGCAGAAGGAGCCAAGGAAGCCAAGCCCAGGAACATGGTGGCCACAGTGGAGGCCTGGCTGCGCCGCCTCAATGCTGTACTCCCCGAGGTGAGTGCTGGATGCGCGGGCCCGGTGGCGAGGCTGGGAGCTGGCAGCAGAAGGGCTAATGCTGATGCCCTCGCACTTTGAAAGCCCCAGATGAACTTCCCCGATGTGATGATTTGGCTGATGGCCAAGGAGCAGCGAGTGGCCTTTGCTCGGGTGCCTGCCCACACTATCCTCTACTCCCCGGCTGGGGCCCTGCACTCTGGCAAGTTCTGTGGAAAGATTCAGAGCCTCCTCTTGCAGGTGGGGATGCAGAGGGACTTCAGGGGAATATTAGGACCCACCCCCACAATCCCTGGAGAGAAAGAACCCCTGGCTTTGCAGAACTGCCCCGTGGAGCCTCCGCAAGAGCATGGCCCACTTTGCTCTCTCCCTGGCCCCTTTTCGAAGCACAACAGACTAAATATTCACTTCTTTACCACTCACATGATGACCACTTGGTCTAGTGCTTTGTCTTCTCTCCCCTGGACCATGGCTGGGTGACCTCCAGAATATTCAGTGCCTGTAAGGTTTGGGCGCCAGCCCCTTGGTATCAGAAGCATACTAGAAAACAAGACTGACTGAAACCCTGAACACTATGTTGCCCTGATGACAGAATTCTTCCTTGGAGGGGAGGTAAGGTCATCAGAGACCTTCTGTGGCTCTCCACTGCCTCCTAGAAAAGGGGTATCCCTCTGGCCTGCCCTAGCCAACACTCAACAGGTGAACCTCTCTGAAACTCCCTAACCCTAAATGTACCTGCTATTGAACTTTCCAACATCATACAAAGGCCCTCACTCTATTGAAGGCCAGTGGAAGGCCTTCTTCCCCTACAAGAACCACTGTGACTTGAATCTTACTCTGCCCCTCACTGATTGCATGGCCAGGGCCAACTCCTGATTCTGTCCAGGCCTTAGTGTGCTGTTCAGTAGAATGGACCTGCTGGCCACCAGGCCTACCTCATGGTGGGATGTGAAGATTAAAGCAAAATGCTGGCATTTTTAGCAGGCAGTAAATGATGGCTAGTCTCACCCATGGCTTCCTGATTACCTCCCACTATGGAGCCTTCTTTGACTCCCCAGGGAGACTCACCTCCCCTTTTCTGTGCTAGGTCACAGAGTGACCTATTTGCATGTCATCTCCTACTCTAAAAGGCCATTCATTTTTTTGTTTTCCTTTTGGTTTTTTGAGGTAGGGTCTTGCGCTAGCTCAGGCTGATCTGGAAGTTACTATGTAGTCTCAGGGTGGCCTTGAACTCATGGCATTCCTCCTACCTCTGCCTCCTGAATGCTGAGAGTAAAGGTGTGTGCCACCACACCCAGCGCCATTCATTTTTTTGTTGTTGTTGTTTGTTTTGCTTTTCAAGGTAAGATCTCACTTTAGCCCAGGCTGACCTGGAATTCACTATGTAGTCTCAGGGCAGCCTTGAACTCACAACAATCCTGCTACCTCAGCCTCCTGAGTGCTGAGATTAAAGGAGTACACCGCCACACCTGGCCCATTCACTTTTTTTCTCTGTATTTTTTGCCACTCGCTTTTTCTTCCTGGTGCCAAGGATCAGGCCCTTATGCACCCTCAGCACTATTACAGACTTTTTGGCTCCAACACCCAATTCAGGCATAAAGACCTCTGCTCCTAGGACTCCAGGCATGGGGCAAGTGTGGCCCATTCTAGAGTAGGTGCCCCTTCCCTCACCCACACCCCTGTCCTCACGGCACTGTCACTCCCACGGGATTGACTTGCCTCTGGCTCAGTACCCGGAAGGTGAAGGACAGAAGGACACGCTCCCAGCCCACCTTCGGGTCTGCATGTGGTTCGGCAATGTCAAAGACAGCAAGCGTCTGCACCTGCTCCATCAGGGCCACATGGTGGTGTATGCAGAGACGGTGAGCTGAGGCCCAGGCCCATGGAGGGAGGGCCAAGCCAGGGAAGAGTGGGGCACGTGGGAAGAGCTGGTCTGACAGTGGGGCATGTAGTTAGGGCAAGGAGGGTGAAGCCACAGTACCCCAGTACCAGATATGGTGCAAAATGGTCCTGAGAATTATGAGAGGGGTCTGAGAGGCAGCAGAAGCCAGAGCAGTTGCACATACTGCCAGCCCAAGGTCCCTGCTGACAAGATTAGGCATGGGGTAGCAGAAGGGAGCACTCATCCTGGTCACGCTGTCCCTGACAAAGGCTTATTGGAAGCTTGCTGTCCGTTTTCTCAAAGTGTGTGGGATGATCAAATGATTGAGGACCTTGTCAAAAACAGAGAGCAGCTTGGGACCTTTATACCACAGGCCCTGCCTGGACCTTCAGGCCACATTAGGGGTCCTGGGACATGAAGCATCTGCTCATAGAACTATCAACCTAGAGTGTGGCTGAGCAGCCAGGCACATCAAGGCAGAAGGTAGGAGATAACCTTGGTACCCTGGGAGAGCGCCTAGGAGCAGCTCTGACAGCAGAACAGAAATAAAGTTTGTGTCAGGCTGTTGTGAGACCTCCTAGGGTAATGTGAACAAACATCTACTCCCCGCAGATAGTGTTCACTGATAGACTAAAGAAACACCTAAGTCCAATTTGTGAAGCAACGAGTTTAACTGGAGTTACTTAAAGGAACATGAGTGAAGGTTTATTTTCATGATCAGGGCAACTTACAGGCAGCTGTGCCAACAAAGAGGAGTCTTCCCACAGCAATTATTTACTGCTTATATACCCATGTGAAAGGGAAGGGCCTGATGAGCCATCCTGTGAGCTGCTCAGAAGCCCTTTGTGCACCAACCCCCATGAGGGAATAGGTGGCCCAATCTTGTGAGAGTTTTGATTTATTTCAGTATAGCAATGGGCGTGTCTTGCCCGGAGGACAGCATTCCACAATACAGACCTTTAAACTTCCAAAATGAAAATAAAATATTTTTTGTAGCCAGATGGTGCATGCTTGTAATCCCAGTACTTGGGAGACTTAAGCACCAAGATTAGGGCAAATTGGAGGCTAGCAAGACCCTGACTCAAAGACAGAGGAGAGAGATAGAGGACATAGGAGGGAGGTGAAGAAAGGAAAGGAAGAACAGACACATTAAAAATATTGGGGGTGGGCTGGAGAGATGGCTTAGCGGTTAAGCGCTTGCCTGTGAAGCCTAAGAACCCCGGTTCAAGGCTCGATTCCCCAGGACCCACGTTAGCCAGATGCACAAGGGGGTGCACACGTTTGAAGTTCATTGCAGGGCCCTGGCGCGCCCATTTTTCTCTCTCTCTCTCTCTCTCTCTGCCTCTTTCTGTCTGTGTCTGTCACTTTCAAATGAATAAATAAAAATAAACAAAAAAATTTAAAAAAATATTGGGGGCTGGAGAGATGGCTCAGCAGTTAAAGGTGCTTGCTTGCAAAGGCTGACAACCCAGGTTCAATTTCCCAGTACCAAATGTACAAAGTGGTGTATGCATCTGGAGTTCATTTGCAGCCACTGAAGGCTCTCACTTTTTTTTCTCTCTCCATAAATAAAACATTTTAAATTGCATATATGGATAAATATATCATGATATACTTGGCCTTCCATGCCTGCAGTTTTTACATTCACAGGTTCAACCAACTGTGAATTAAAAATGTACTTGTGCCTATGATGGCTGCATCTGTACTGAACATGTGCACATCCTTTTTCCTTGGCATTATGACCTTAACAGTACACCAGAACAGCTGTTTATTTACATGTACAAGATATTGTGTCATCTATAGATTATTCAAAATATGCAAATGGTAGGCCGGGTTTTGTTTGTTTATTTGTTTTTTGTTTTGTTTTGTCAAGGTAGGGTCTCCCTCTACCTCAGGCTGATCTGGAATTCACTATGTAGTCTCAGGTGGCCTCGAACTCTCAGTGATCCTCCTATCGCTGCCTTCCAAGTGCTGGAATTAAAGGCGTGCGTCACCATGCCTGGCTTAGGCCATTTTATATAAGGGACCAGAGCATGAAGTTTGGTATCCCAGGGGAGCCCTGGAACCAGTTTCTTGAGGATACTGAGGTATAATTCTGTCTAAGTAGTCCTGTGTAGAGCTTGGAGAAGCAGAGGTGGAGAAAAGATGTAAGAAGATTGTGGGAGAAAAGGCTAAGAGTAGCACAGAGTGGAGGGGGAGCTGGAGAGATGGCTCAGCAGTTAACGGTTAAGGAGCTTGCCTGCAAAGCCAAAGGATCCGGGTTCAATTCCCCAGTACCCACGTAAACCAGATGCATATGCATCTGGAGTTCGTTTGCAGTGGAAGCCTTGGTGTGCCCATTCTCTCTGTGTCTGTTCTCTCTCTCTCCTTGCAAATAAGTAAATTAATAAAATTTAAAAATTATAAATAAAAGAGTAGTACAGGGGGTCAAGGGTGGAGCAGGACTGGATTGCCCCAGATGAGCAGTGACCAGGGAATAGGCTGGTTGCATTGATTAAAGGTACTGGACTTAACATGTGCACCGCCCTTCTTCTAGCTGAGCAACATGGGAAACTATTAACCCCTGAACCTCAACCTCCTACGTGAAATGGGGGTGTGGCTCTATTTTGCACTTTTACCAGATTTCTAGGATGGGGAGGCAGGGGCCCCAATATTCCCAGCACCATGTGCTAAAGAGGGTGCAGCTACTAACTGGTCCTTCTCTCCCCCAGTATGAGAATCAGGCCAAGTATAAAGACCAGTGGGGGCAACAGGGATTGTATCGCTGCCCTAACTTCTCAGATGTCATGGGACACAAGACCCTTCCCAAGACAGATTTCAAGGTACCTTCCGGATGGCATTGGCAGGACAAGTGGAAAGTGGAACCTCAGAGGAGGTAAGATGAGGCGTGCAGGCCCTGAGCCTGTGTATCCCTGGCGTGTTCTTGGAAAGTCCTTGCATGATTTTCTGTTGTTCCCTGGGTGGACTAGTCAGTAGTGGTCCAAAGAGGAGGGGCCAAAGCCACTGAGCCTGAGAGTACCCCAGATTGGCAGCCTTGCTTGCTACCCTGCCTGGATGCCAGGCTCTCTCTTGCCCTAAGGAGGTGGGATGCCATCTTAGGGGAGCATATGGCCTGCAGATGAGTTCAATAAGTTCAGAAAGGTGTGGTAATTTGGGATCCCCCTGCTCCTAGACTCCTGCTGGACATAGATATCAATAAGAGCCAGGTGCTGGAGGAGGTATATGAGAACCAGGATCGTGATGCCACAGGAGCCTGGGTGCCCGCAGCCATCCCCAATACGGATGTGGTGAGTAGCACCATCCTGCCTCACGTGGGGAGTAAGCAAGATAACCAGATGGGAGACCTTAGAAGCGAGGGTGGGGACTGCTGTGGGATGCTGGATGAGGACTTCAGCTTTTGGTACCGATGAGGGGCTCATATCCTTGGATAGAAGGATGGAGATCCTTTAAATAAGATGTCAGAGACAAAGTAGGGTCTGCCTATAATCCTAGCTGCTTGAAAGGCTGAGGTAGGAGGATCACTTCAATCTAGCAAGTTGAGACTCTGTATCAAAAACATTAGATTGGGGCTGGAGAGATGGCTTAGCAGTTAAGGTGCTTGCCTGCAAAGCCAAAGGATCCCGGTTCAATTCTCCAGGACCCACATAAGCCAGATGCACAAGGGGAAGCATGCATCTGGAGTTTGTTTGGCATGCCCATTCTTTCTCTCTCTCTCAAATAAATAAATAAAGTAAAATAAAAACATTAGATTGTGCTGGAGGGATGGCTTAGTGGTTAAGGTGTTTGCCTACAAAGCCAAAGGACCCTGGATTGATTCCCCAGGACCCCAGGACGTTAGACAGATGCACAAGGGGGCGCAGGCCACTGGAGTTTGTTTGCAGTGGCTGGAGGCCCTGGTGTACCCATTCTCTCCCTCTCTCTCCCTCTTTCTCTGTCAAATAAATAAATAAATAAAATATTTTTAAAAATTAGCCTGGGTGTGGTGGCACACGCCTTTAATCTTAGCACTTGGGAGGCAGAGGTAGGAGGATTGCTTTGAGTTTGAGATCACCCTGAGAGAACACTGTGAGTTCCAGGTCAGCCTGGGCTAAAGGGTTGGAGAAATGACTTACCAGTTAAGGCACTTGCCTATAAAACCAAAGGACCGAGGTTCGATTCCCCAAGACCCATGTTAACCAAATGTACATGACAAACCAATGCAAATGACACATATGTCTGGTTGTTTGTAACAGCTTAATAGTCCCTGGAGTGCCTATTCTCTTCTCTCTCAAATAAATAAAAATAAATTTTAAAAAAAGCCAGACATTAATCCCAGAACTCAGGAGGCAGAGGTAGGAGGAACACATGAGTTCAAGGCCACCCTGAGACTATATAGTGAATTCCAGGTCAGCCTGGGCTAGAGTAAGACCCTACCTCAAAAAACTAAAAAAAAAAAAAAAAGCACACATTAGAAGCTGGGCGTGGTAATGCATGCCTTTAACACTTGGGAGGCAAAGGTAGGTGGACTGCCATGAGTTCGAGGCCACCCTGAGACTACATTAGAAGCAACAAAGGAGACAGCAGTGTCTTTCTAGACCTCTTTTTTTTTTTAAGTGTAGGGAGATTTTATAGATTAAGAGAAGGAATGAGGAGGAAGTACAGAGAGCTCCTGCCATGAGGGAAAGAGGGAGTAAAGCTCCTTTTTTCTTTTTTTTTTTAAGAAAGCCCTTTATCTTCATTTATTTATTTATTTGAGAAAGAGAATGGACATGCCAGAGCCTCTTGTTGCTGCAAACTCCAGACACATGTTCCACTTTGTGCATTTGGCTTCACTTGGGTACTGCAGAATTGAACAAGGGCCAGCAGGCTTTGCAAACAAGTACTTTTAACCACTGAGCCATCTCTCCATCTCTTTAGGGCCCTTTCAAAGGCAGTGTTTACCTTAACAAGGGCAATCTGTTTGGGGCTAATTAGCCTAGCGCTGTCCAATAGAATGTTGTATGAAGATGGAAATGTTCTGTTCTATTGTGTGACTCTTGAGCACTAGAAATGTGGTGCTGAGACTGAGGAACTGGATTTTGAATTGGGTGTCATTTAAAAAAATTTTTTTTAGGGCTGGAGAGATGGCTTAGCGGTTAAGCGCTTGCCTGTAAAGCCTAAGGGCCCTGGTTTGAGGCTCGATTCCTCAGGACCCATGTTAGTCAGATGCACAAGGGGGCGCATGGAGTTCGTTTGCAGTGGCTGGAGGCCCTGGTGCGCCCATTCTCTCTCTTTTTCTCCCTATCTGCCTCTTTCTCTCTCTGTCTGTCACTTTCAAATAAATAAAATAAAAAATATTTTTAAAAATGTTAAACTTTATTTGCAAGCAGAGAGAGAAAGAGAGGTGTCGGGGATTGGGGGTGGGGGAGAATGGTTGCACCAGGGCCTCCAGCCACTGCAAACGAACTTCAGATGCATGCATCAACTTATGCTTCTGGCTTATGTGAGTCTTGGGGAATGGAACTTGAATCCTTGTGCTTTGCAGGCCAGTGCTTTAACCACTGAGCCATCTCTCCAGCCCAGTTTCTTAATTGAGGCAGCTGAGAGGCTTCTGACCACCTTAAAGGACAACACAAGTCTGACTTATCCTGAACATGTGCTAGCACAGTTATCCCTTTGCAACAAAGACAGAGCAGTTCATAGTCCCCAAGAGACAGGTCACCAAAACATATCGAGTGACTATTTGAGTGGCAGCAGAAGTAGCAAGCACTCTGCGGCTCAGGGGTAGGGGACTGGAGGGTGAAGAGACTGCAGGCAAGATCTGTTCAGCTCACATGTCCACCCCTTGCTCTCCATGGTCCCCACAGAATGGACAGCCCATGGAGGCCATGGAGAATGTGAAGTGCCCCCAAGGCTGGCACTTCAAGAAGAATTGGATTGTGGAACTCAATCATGCAGTAGACAATGAGGGTCAGTCTTTGGTCAGGGCTGAGGGAGGACAGGAGGGTCATCAAAGCCATTTTAGGCAGGCTGGGGTATCTGGTTCTTCTGGAAGCCTCTGAGCAGCCATTTCAGGCAGTGCGATGAGTCTGAATTCCTGGAGATCCTCCAGCCTCTAGGGAACACTCTCCACCCATTCCATCAACATGGACCCTAGTGTTGGGACTATAGGTGCCTCCCGAGGCCTGGCACCAGACCAAGCCTTACAGATGGATGCCTGTGAGTACAGCTTTGGTTGTGGGGCCTGAATTCACCCAAGGCAGCTCCGGGGAAGGAGCAGTAGGATAGGAGTCTGGCTTGCTGCCCAGGCTGTGTGGCTTGTGTCAGTCGCCTCCACTTCTAGGACAGGGCCTGAGGAGAGCACTTGCCGGTAGCCTGTCCCTCTAGAGCTCTTCCTTCCCTCAGACCCGTCACAGCCTCTCAGGCTGTAGACACCCAGGAACCCAGAGGCCATGGTGCTGCCTCTACAGGCTGGGAGTACGGAGTGGGGATCCCACCTTCAGGCCTGCCCCAGACCTGGAATCCGGTGGAGAAGACCTACCACTCGTGCCGCCGCCGGCGCTGGGTGCGCGTGCGCTTCCGCACCCACGGGGAGCCGGGCCGCGAGCAGGAGACCCTCTCCTTCCTGCAGGCGGTGAGGCTCTGGGGACAGGGACCCCGGAGGGGACGTAGTCCTGGGCCCCCGAGGTGGGCGCGGGGCCACGACTCTGCTTTCTCCCCGAGGCAGGGCCTGGCCAAGGAGGGAGAGGAAGGCTGGGAGTACAGCACCTTGGGCTCCAAGTTCTACCTGGACCCTCAGCCCCAGAGCCGCTTCCGCCGCCGCTGCTGGCACCGAAGGCTAGCGCCCAATAAGGACAAGGGTGTTGCACCCATATTTCTCCTGGAGGGATCCTTGGTAAAGCCTCCGCAGGCTGGGTGACATCTGCTTGCTCCACTACCTCCTGGATGATCAATGACCCCTGCTGGCTGCGCCCCCATTCTTCGAGCGGGCGGGTGGCACCTGTTGGGGGCGGAGAGGGGCTGGGCATGGCAGGCGGAGGCGGAAGCACTAGAGCCCCCAGGCAGGCCTTTCTGAACCAGGCAGTGCAGCTGAAAGAGCACGCCGAGAAGGAGAAGGAAGAGGACAAGATTCCGCCATGGAATCCGTTCAAGGAGTGGAAAGCTGCTCTGGAGGACACCCGGCCCCCCACCATGCCCTTCATCTACTGCACCCTCAACAGTGAGCACTGGGCCGGGCGTCTGCTTAAGTGGTCTGAGGGCAGAAAGTGGGGAGGGGCGAGGGTGGGGGGTCCATAGGGCAGCCTGTGGGGGGCGGAGGAGGTCCTGGGGTCAAATGAAAATTGGATTCCTTTTTACCCAGAGCCCCACTACTACCAGCTCTTCTGCTACATCTACCAAGTCCGGAACCTGATGTCCAACCAGATCTTGACATTCCGGGGTAGGAATGTCCCTTGTCATTCAGCCCTTGTCCCGCAGCCCCCTGGGGCCTAGCAACGTGGCCATGCAGTTATATACAGAATATGTGGGTGACAGGTGTGCAGATCTCTTCCAAACAGCTCATGGTTGTGATTTGGGAAAAACACTCCAGAATAAAGACTTCCCATCAGGTGTGACCTCACTGCTGTGAGACTAGAAGAGGGAGTTGAGAAGCTTCACCCCCATGGGGACCACCTAGAGAGAGGGAGTTTATATGAGGACTGAAAGAGAGGGCCCAACGTGAAAGACAGCGACACGCTGCGGAAGCACACATATCACGTAGCAAGACAGAAGAAGAGGGTCGGGGAGGAGTCCCTGTGTGGAGAGAATATCACTGGTCCTGTGAGGACCACCATGGAAGGGTTGAAGAGGTGAGCTGAGTGTGTGTCCCCCCACCCCCTCCACTGTCCTCTTGATAGCATTGTTTGTAGGAGCCTGGCAGTGGTAGAATTGCTTTAGGAATGTCTGTGGAGAACTGTATTCCTTGAACATCACCACCCACGTGGAAGGACCATTCACTTTCACTGTGGACAATCAGCCACGGGGACCCTCATCCCCACAACACCTCCAAAAGAGCCCCCCACCTTACATCTCTGTGAAAATCAGGCCCCAACCATGGTGGACAGGGTGTTCACATTAATGGAGGCAAAAGTGCCTCTGGCCTGCCCATTTGCTCTTGAAGCTTCTGCTGAGACAGCCTCTGAAGGGCTAACAGTAGCCAGGCTGCTCAGTTTGGCTCTCCCTGGGACCTGGTATAAAGGCTTAGCCACACAAAAGAGGACAGCCTCACTGCCCTCTCTCTCCACTCCAGGGCCCTTTGTTCGGGTGATCTTCTTGAACCACAGTCTGTGTACCCAGACCCTGAGAAACTCTACAGCTCCAACGTGGGCCCAGACCCTCATCTTCCAGCACCTCCTGCTGTTTGAAAACCCCCAGGACACCAAAAAGAGCCCCCCGCTTGTGGTGTTGGAACTGTGGCAGCATGACTCCCAGGTATGGCAGGCTGCGCTAGAAGCTAGGAAGTGGACTGCCTCATGGGCTTGCTTGAGGTCAAGAGCTTAGAACAGAGCATTCAGAAGTGACCCAATGAGGCTGATAGGCAGAGAGGCCATGTAAATAAAAACATTAACCATTTCTCCTCATTAGAAGCCTGGGCCAGGGGCTGGACCCTGCCAGCCTGGCCTCCACATCCTGTGACTTTCTCTCCCCTCCAGGGAAAGGAGATCTTATGGGGAAGGAGCATGTGGCCCCCAGTGGTCTGGCTGGACGTTCAAAACTGGATTCTGCCCCCACTCAGGTGGCACCCCCTTGTAAAAGGCATGGGGGAGGAAGAGGGTGAGATCTTGGCCTCCTGCGACCTCATCCTTGAGACTAAGGTACAGGGCCTGACTGGGATGGGAAGAAAAGGGGTTGGTTCCTCACCCTGGCTGACCCTCAGCCTGCCCCAAATTACCATAACCAGAAGGGCATACTGCCTCCCTCCCAACCCCTCCGCTATGAAAGGCCCGAGGCCCAGGAAGTAGAAAATTTGGTCCAGTGGTTCTTGCCTGCCATACATTTCCCCTGACTCACCTGTGCTCTGACTCGTGGGGTTTGGGGGCCTCCTCAGCTGAGTCCTTCAAAGGACATGCTTGGATGGGGAATGGAGGCCCAGCCCCCAGGGCCTCATGCTCCGTGCTCTCCCTCCTGTCTTCCAGAACCTGAGAGAGAATCACCTGCCAATCCTTGGTGTTCCCTGGAAGAATGGGATCTACACACTGCCCAAGAGTATCCAGCCCACACTAAAGAAGATGGTCATTGAGGTACGTGTAACTAGGGAGAGGTCACCCAGAGTGGCCTGGAGTGCTTAGAAAGGCTTTCCTGATTACCTAGCCCAAAGCTTGGACTCCTAAATACATCCTGGGGTGGGAAGGGGGAGTGGAGGCAAACAGAAATTACAGCAGAGGCTCAGATATATAGCCTGGGAAATAATTTCATTGCAAGTCTCTTCAGGAGTAGTGGTAGTAGACCTGGGACTATAGCATTTGCTGTGGCACTGAAGACTTGTGCTAGCTCCTATGCAAGAAAATTGCAGCTGTGTGACAACGTTCTGCAGGCACAATGAGTAGGGTTGAGTGATAGGCACAATTCAGACTTAGCCCTGCTTGAGGCGTGATGGGAGGTGACTCCCCTGAGATAAACTGATCTGGCTGGTCCCCACTATGGGCCCAAAGAGACGGTCATGAAGAAGGGCATGGACTTTTTTGAGGTATGGGTTATCAGGTGAGAAAGAAGTCACAGGGTGACTGACTGGTCATGGAGCTCTCATAAACAGAGGTCAGCAATGAGCTGTGGGGACCCTTGGAAAATCTGGGGACCACCAGCTTCTGTGGGCCCTTAGAGGAAGCCAGCCTCAGGAACTCAATGCCCGAAAAAGGACCCGACCAGAAAACCAGCAGTGAGGAAGTACAGCAACTACCTGCCTGGAGGTCAGTGGGTTAAGTGGAAGAGGAGGCAGCCAGGTCTTGAGAACCAGTGGGATCCCTCACCAGGCAGGGAAACTTTAGACTAGGAGCCTCCGATGCTGGCTTCTTGTGCAGTCTTATTCCTAACCCTAACAGGGCATGAGGCCCTGGCTTGCTCCTGGATCCTCATCATTCACATGCCAGTCCATTCCCCTCTGACCATGAGGTGCTGCCTACCCTTTGCCCTGCCCTCCTTGGTTCCAGCAGATTCTGGCCTGGGGGCTTCGGAATATGAAGGTACGCTATCCACAGCTTTTGGTGGAATGTGGGGAGGAGTCCCTGAGGACAGAACCCATCAGTGACTTCCAGACCAACCCCAACTTCCCAGAGTCTGACCTTTTCCTCACAGCGGTAAGAGGCCCTGGGTAGGGGCTGAACAGTCTTCTTCTTTTGAGGGGGGCCTCACATTCTCCACTTCATTGGACTTTAGTTCATACCAATGGAGGAGGCCTATGCGATGCCCCTTGTGGTGAAAGTGGTAGATGACCAAGACTATGGCCAGCAGACTGTGGTGGGTCAAGCCAGCATTGACTTCCTCCAGCCCTATTTCTGTGACCCTTGGGCTCAGGACTACATGCCCCCGCGGCTTCCAAGTAAGACCCTTTCAGTGGGCCTGCCCCCACCTGCTCTAGCCTCACCAAGGAGCCCCACTGGGAGTGGAGTAGACCCTGGCTCTCCTGTGGGTTGGTGTCTTTCCTTGGTGTCCCCCTCCTGAGGTCCATGATTGTGCTCTCTCCACACAGCGCTGTCTGTGAAGAAGCCTCAGAGCGTGAGTAAGGCCCAGGGCCACCTTCTTCCTCCCTGTTTACGTGAACGACCCTCCCCCTGTGGAGGGGTGACCATTAAACTGTCCTGGTGTCTCAGCCCCGGGGAAGGGGTGCAAATTTATAGAAGGCTAAAGGTGGCGGCTCTTAGGTCTGTTTTTTTTGTGTTTTTTTTTTTTTTAATGTAACTGTCTTATGTAGCTCGGTAGTGTCAAACTTGCTATATAGCCAAGGATGAACTTGAACTCCTGATCCTCCTGCCTTCCATTCCCAAGTGCTGGGAATACAGGAATTTGCCCAGTTCACCTGCATTTTTTAATTCCCAAGACCAAGGCCACCGAGAGATCCCACCAGAGTGTCACAGCAGATATCCCAGCACTAGGGAGGCTGAGGCAGGAGGATCATAGCCTAAGACTATCCTAGTTCACATAGTGAGACTCTGGAAGTGGGGAAAGGATTCTGACTCCAGAGGTTGAAGTGGAGTTCTGCACTTCTGAGCGCCTTTGAGTCCAGTCTGTATCTGTGGGCCATGAACATAAGCAGCATGCTTCTCTCTGTGTTCCCAATTCCCAATCTGAATTGGACTTTGTCTGAATTCCTTGAGAAGTGCAAGAGGTCAGGGGAACCAGAAAAATACCCCACCACACACCTCCATCCCTTCTCTTCTCCTCTTTTACTTTCTCACCTTTCAGTTTTTAGGGCACATCTACGAAAAGTTCTGGTTCAAGGCCAGCCAAGCTGAGGTAGGCTTAGACCAAGGACTTAAGAAACAACCCCCCGGGGGTGGGGGTGCCCTTGGCCAAAGGCCAGCATGAGCCTCTTCCCTGCCAGGATGAATATGAGCACGAGGTGGACTGGTGGAGCAAGCTATTCTGGGCTACAGGCAATGATGACAAGTCCTTGAACTACAAATACAAAAGCTACCACACCCTACAGGTTTGGAGGGTCCTAGGAAAGAGGTGGGATAAACTCTCCCTCTGGAAAGGGCTATAAATCTAACTTTGGTTCCTTTGGGAACCAAGTGAAGGTTTTTATGTTGTTGTTTTATTGAGGTAGGGTCGCATTGTAGCTCAGGCTGACCTGGAATTCACTAATGTAGTCTCAGGATGGCCTTATCATGACCATCCTACCTCTGCCTCTTGGGTGCTGAGAATAAAGACGTGAATCACCATGCCCTGCTAGGTTTTTTTCCCCCCTTCTTTTTTCGAGGTAGGGTCTTGCTTTAGCCCAGGCTGACCTGGAATTCACTATTTAATCTCAGGTGGCCTCGAACTCATGGAGATTCTCCTACCTCTGCCTCCTGAGTATTAAAGGGGATTAAAGGCATGCACTCCCAAGCCTGGCTGTGCTGGTGTGTTTTTTTGTGACAGGGTTTCATGAAGCCCGGGCTGGCCTCAAACTTGGTATGTAGCTGATTGTCATGCCTCCACCTCACATGACAGGCATGTGTCATCATACCCAAGCTTATAGGGTGCTAGGAATGAAACCCAGAGCCTCGTGCATACTAGGCAAACACTGTCAACTGAGGTCCATCTCCAGCCCAAGTGTGGGAAGATTTGGCACTGTCACCTTAGACTCCTAGAGATCCTACCATCAGCCTCTTCATCTGAAGCAGGCAATGGGGTCAACAACCAGGCAGACACTTTGGAAAAGGTCTCTGGGAGCTGGTGGTCTTTCTACCTCCTGATCCCCAAAATGGTCCACCAGCCCAGGTTCTACACATACCCCTGCAGGTGTATGACTGTGAGCTGGAGGCTGTTCCGGCCTTCCAAGGCCTGCAAGATTTCTGTCAGACCTTCAAACTCTACCAGGAGCAGCCCCAAGTGGACAGCCCTGTGGTAGGGGAGTTCAAGGTATGTGTCTACCTACCCCAGCTTGGCTGCCCATCTGTCCCCAAAAGACTAAGGAAAGGCCTAGTTCTCTGTGTTCATGACAAGGATGAGGTAGGGAAGGCTTAAAAGGCAATTTGGGGAATGGAGGAGTAGAGATTAGTTTATGCAAGGATTCCGGGAGGCAGAGCCTTTACACTCCCAGTTCTGGCCTGTTAGCCCTTCTAGATGGCTGACTCAGCAGGCACTTCAGAGCAACTGGGCATATACCACAGGCCTGAGGCACCTTTGCCTCCATTTATGTGAACACCCTGTCCACCATGATTGAAGCCTGACTTTCACAGAGATATAGGGTGGGGGCTCTTCTGGAGGTATTCTGGGGATGAGGGTCCCTGTAGCTGATTGTCCACAGCTCTGGGGATGAGGGTCCCTGTGGCTGATTGTCCATAGCAGAAGTGAATGGTTCTTCCATGTGGATGGTGATATTCAAAGAACAGTTCTCCACAGACATTCCTAAAGCAATTCTACCCCTGCTGGGCTCCTATAAACAGTGCTATCAACAGGATAGTGGTGGTGGTGTTGGGGAGGGGGGACAACACTCAGCTCACCTCTTCAACCCTTCCATGAGAGTTGGCATCAGTAGACTCTGGAAAGACCAAATGGCTTCAGGAGCTTTGCCCAATACCCCCTCCAAGCATGGTGGTCCCTGGTGAATACCTCTATTACATCTGTCTCTACCACCCTCAACCAAACCCTGTCCCTGCTGAACTCAGCCAGAAGCACTTCCTGGGGTGCTTTTAAAAACCTAGCCAGAGAGCTGGAGAGATGGCTTAGTGGTTAAGGCATTTGCCTGCAAAGCCAAAGGATCCCAGTTCAACTCCTGAGGATCCACGTAAGCCAGATGCACAAGGGGGCGCATGCATGTGGAGTTCGTTGGCAGTGGCTAGAGGCCCTGGTGTGCCTCTCTCCCTACCTGCCTATTTCTGTATCTCTCAAATAGATCAATAAAAATTAAAAAAAAAAAAAAAAAAACAGCCAGAGCGGGGTGTGGTGGCGCATGCCTTTAATCCCAGTACTCGGGAGGCAGAGGTAGGATGATCGCCATGAGTTTGAGGCCATCCTGACAATACATAAATGTATTCCAGGTCAGCCTGAGCTAGAGTGAGACCCTACCTCAAAAAACAACAAAAAACACAATAAAACCTTGCCAGCACTTCCAGACTGGGACACCAATACCTTCCCAATTCCCAGGGTAACTTCCGCATCTACCCTGTTCCTGAGGACCCAGAGCTCCCCAGGCCCCCACGCCAGTTTTTGGTTTCTTCTGAATATGAGGACTTCCCTCAGTTGTGCTTGGTACGGGTGTACATAGTGAGAGCCATCAACCTGCAGCCACAGGACTACAATGGCCTGGTAAAAAGTAGCCCCTGCCCACCTTCCCTGAGTGCCAACTCCCTATAGCTCCACACAGGACATTTCTACCCATTCCCTCCCTCCCTGACCAACCTGAATTGACTTCTACTTCCTACCCTTCCCCTCCTAGTGTGACCCTTACGTGATCCTGAAGCTGGGGCAGACAAAGCTTGGCAGTCGGGACTCGTACCACCCCAACACTCTGGATCCCATCTTTGGCATGTGAGTTGCCCCCATTTGCCCACCTCCACCTCCACCTCCCTGGCCTTGGCCTTCATGTCATGCTGGCAGGAGGCTCCAGCAGTGTTTTCCTTCCCAACCTCTGAATCCTCTCTGAGCAGCGTCTCACGTGCTTAGGTGCTCAGCAGGCAGTAGTAGGCACGCCAGCACTGCCCTCTCTCCTCTGAGAAGGGAGCAGAGGCATCTCTGCCAGGCCGAAAGTCATTTTCAGTCATATCTGGGGAATGGCTACTGGCAGACAGGAGCCTACCCCATGCTCTATAAACGAGGAAAGGGGTGGAACAGGGACCCTCAGGCTGTGATGTTGTGGTATGGAGAGTGCCTGACCCATACTCTCCAACACCTTCCTCTCTAGGATGTTTGAGATCACCTGCAATATCCCTCTGGAAAAAGATCTGCAGATCCAGCTATATGACTTTGATCTGCTTTCATCTGATGATGAAATTGGAACTACAGTTATTGACCTTGAAAACCGACTTCTGTCTGGCTTTGGAGCCCGCTGTGGGCTCTCCAGATCCTATTTCCAGTGAGTGGACTTGTCTGGCTAGTGAAGCAGGCAGGGGGAGGTATAAGCCCACAGCTCCCTTGGGAGAGCTGGGAACTCCTGGGCTCAAAACCATGGCTTCATACCTACAACCTGCAGCTCAGAGCGGCATGTTCTCTTACACACCCAACAGGTCGGGGCCCTTTAGGTGGCGGGATCAGATGACTCCAAGCTATCTGCTAGAACGCTATGCCAAGCGGAAAGGACTGCCTCCACCTGTGTTCAACCTTGAGGAAGACTCTGTCCTTTACAATGGGAAGAAATTCAAGCTGCAAGACTTTGGTGAGCTCAGCACACTTCCAGAGGGCCTCTGAAATCAGTGGGGCTCCACAGGATGGAGAAGTTGCAGATCAAGACAAGAGAAGGGAAGACAAGGAGAGGTTCCTGAGCAGAAGACAGGCATATCGTTCCACCTTTCCCTTTTCCTCCTGTAGAAGGCGACCATGGCCACTACCCAGGAGAGACTGAGAAAGGCGACTAGAGAAGGGAATGTTAATGACTTGTAATCTCCCCTCTCCAATTCAGAGACCAAAACCCCTACGGTTCATGGTTTGGGACACAAGAAGGAACGCCTGGCACTGTACATCCTGCATGCCCAGGGGCTGGTACCTGAGCATGTGGAAACCCGCACACTGTACAGTGACAGCCAGCCAGGCATCGACCAGGTATGACATTGGACAGGCTACTCCTGCCTCCTATGGAATGGATTAAGGGTGCCCTTCCATCCAGGACATAGCTCATGATGAGAGGAAAGGACAGGTCAACAACTCAGAAGCTAAGCATGTTCTTCACGTTATAAGCAAGAAGTCCTAGTGCTATAACTTAGAGACCTTCAGAACTACAAAGGCCACCTATAAGGAATGGAGGCCACACATCAGCTGTGGGAAGTGAGGGAGCCCTACCAGCAAATGCCTCCTCTGCCCTGGTGCTTCCAGAGGTGCGAGGAGTGCTAACTTAGGTCAGAGGGCACAGACATTACAACCCTGGTTCTAGCTGTTAACTGCAGGCTGTCTTCTTTATGGCAAGGAACCCAAGAGGCACAAAGATCCCCAAGGGCACCCTAGTTATCTTTCACCCTCCAGTTGCCAGAATGGCTTCCTTATTCCCCAAACCTTTCACTCATGCCACATTCAAGATTAAAAGTCCTCTGCTGAGCAATCTCTAAAATAACCATCTCATTAAACCTGTTTTGTCAAATGTGTCACCTTCAAAAGAATCAAAGTAGGTCAGTTTGACAGACAACATACTCACTTAGTTTCCAGAGTATCACGTGCTTCCATGTCCCTTCTTCCCTCACCATTTTCAACCTTTATCTTCCTTCCCAGGACTCTGTACTTTGTGACCAGTTGGTTATCCTTAGGCAGTGGTCACACAACACAAAAATGACCTTACTATCTATCCAGTTTCCTCTTATTCAAGGCTATCGCATTTAATAAGTAAAGGCCATCAAAGGCCATCTAGCATGACCTCCTGAAAAACCACTATCCACTCCTCACCCCCTGCCCGTTAGAAGTGATATCTTAGCATCCACCTTGGCCTCACAGCCAGCATACCCCACCTTCACTGAACTGTGTTTCCAGCCTAAAGCAGAATGGAAGCTTCCAGGCAGTAATTTGTCACCTCATAGAAATCTCCATGTTCCACCCCTGGGTGGTGAGAATACAGCCTCATCAAACCTCAGAACCCCCAACCAGCAAATCCATTCTGGCTCTAGGGTAAGGTACAAATGTGGGTGGACATCTTCCCCAAGAAGCTGGGACCTCCTGGCCCCCGAGTCAACATCAGCCCCAGAAAACCTAAAAGGTGAGTGTGTGACAATCCAATTTCCAACTGCAGCATTTCAGTTCAGCCCCCAGGGTGCAGGGCCCTGCTGCCCTCAGATACTGCGTGGCAGGAATTCTTAACTGGGAATGGAAGCTTTGTTGGAGCTTTCTACCCAAGTTTCTCCAAATCAGCAAGAACATGGAGGGCAGCCCTGGAGCCTCCTCTCCCTCGCCAAGGCTGTGGTTGGGGAACTACTCCTCAGCAAAGCCTTACAGCACAGTGGCTGCAGGTACGAGCTGCGGTGCATCATCTGGAACACTGCCCAAGTGGACCTGGTACATGAGACTTTAAGTAGAGAGAAGACAAGTGACATCTACATCAAAGGGTGAGGATGGAAAGCGCTCCAAAAGTGCCCTCAGTCCCCCCGATCAGTCAACCTGCTGGGGCCTCCTAATCCTGGGAGGGGGAGAAACTGTTCACATGGAACACCATGTGAAAGGGCTCTGGCCCCAGGTGGCTATTTGGCCTAGAGAAGGACATGCAGAAGACAGATATCCACTATCACTCCCTGACTGGAGAAGCCAACTTCAACTGGAGGTTCATCTTTACCATGGACTACCTGGCAGCAGAGCATATGTGTGTACAGAGCCAGAAGGTAACAGGTGGGGGAGGAGGAAAGCCCCAAGATCCAAAAGATCCCCTTCCCTCCAGAGATCTGCAAGTTGAGAGAGAACATTAGGAATATGTTCTCAGGAGGAAACCCTCCTCCCTGATAGTCCCTCACTGCTGGACAGTGGGTTCCCAAGGTGTCTGAGGGAAATGTCATTAACGTGGTGGTCATCCTCCAGGACTACATATGGAGCCTGGACCCCACGTCGATGAAATTTCCGGCCAGGCTCATTATCCAGATCTGGGACAATGACATTTTCTCCAGTGACGACTTCCTAGGTGAGGTCTTGGCCTAAGGTTTGTGGCACAGGGTGGGGCGCTCTTCCTTGCTGATGACCTTTCTCTGGGCTTAGGGGTCCTGGAGCTTGATTTATCCGACATGCCCCTTCCGGCTCGGTATGCCAGGCAGTGCTCCCTCACAATGATGGACCATGACCCCAAGTGGCCCTACCTCCAAAACAAGCATGTCTCCCTCTTTAAGAAGAAGACCATAACTGGATGGTGGCCTTGCCAGGTCCATGATGGTGACAAGTGGCGTTTGTCGGTAGGAGCTGGGGAAGGTATCTAGTGAACAGAGCTATGCCACCTAACCCAGCTCTACCTGGCTTCTGGGGGCTTCAGCTGACTAAATCTCCTTTTCTGTGGATGTGGGGAAGTGGTCCTGAAATTACTTTGTTCCTACTATCTGACCTCAGTTCCCCCCGCCCACCATGTGGTATCCCCAGGGTAAAGTAAAGATGACTCTGGAGATGCTGTCAGAGAAGGAAGCCTTAATCAAGCCAGCTGGACGAGGCCAGTCAGAACCCAACCAATACCCTACACTTCATCCTCCCCTGTAAGGGCCCTGCAGGGCACAGGCACCAGGCTTGCTTTCTCTCCTCTTTTGCATGGGGTGGTGATGATGGGCTTACCAATGAATGGTCAGGGACAGTTAGTTCACACAGATCAGTTACAGTAAGCAAATAACAGACTTGGGGGTATGAGGTGGAGTCCCCTCCCCACAAAGTTCCTTATTCTGGATCACTTAACCTGAAGATTCCTCCTTTCCTCCATTCTCTGGTTTCTCCTGACATGGACAGGCGTAACAACCCCGCTTTCATGTGGTTGCGATCACCTATTAAAAACTTCTGCTATGTTTTCTGCAAACGCTACCGCTTCAGAATCATATGTACCTTCGTCATATTGGTTATAATGTTTACACTGTTCAGCTTTATCTACTCGGCTCCGGTGAGTGGCAGCCACAGGGAAAGGACAAAGGCACTGGTTGCTCTTGGGAAGGCCCGGGGAGTGTAGTCAGGTTGCTACTTTAGGCTTACTGTAGTGTTGCCTCTTCTCTAGAACTATTTGGCCATGAGCTGGATCAAACCTGAACTTCGACTGCACCCTCCCATTAAAATATTCAACCTCATCAGTTCACTGAATACCAGCAATGCCAACTCTTCCATCCTTGACACCCAGACTTCAGACCTAGAGCCTGTAAGAGACCATGAGCCCATACTCCTCAAGGGATTCAAGAATTACCTCAATGGTGTCTTCCCAGAACTTCCAGCTCAAAACTAAACTGACCTGGCTTTTCTCCTGCCTGCTACTGGCATGTCCCTTGTGCTTCCTACAAGATCCTTCTTTTTGCCTTCTAGGACATCTCCAAGGGCTATTCACATTCTGTTCAGACACCATTTCCAACAAGAGTAGAGCTATGCTTTTCTACTGAAATAAACAAGTTTGATTATACAGAACCACCTTGGAACTTAGGGGTGGGGATGAAGACCATGTGAAAGGCTGAAAAGCACTAGCTCTTCAGACAAGACTCGGGGCAGGGAATAAGTTCATCTTTAAGCACCTCCTCTAGTTCTCAATCTCATCTGTGCTAGGAGGCTATGGCATCAGAGGAAACAGAGGAAGGGTGACTGCAGGAGGGAAGTGGCTCTCTTGGGGCACATGTCAACACCATGGCTCTTAGACCAAGCAAATGTGCCCAAGACACACTATGACCCTAAACTGTTTCTAAAACACACTCTGGAGTTACAATGCCCATTGTTCTTACAACAAGAAGTAAGACTGGGGCAGAAAATACAATACTGGGTAGGTGGGCTTTTTGCACTATATTTCTGTAAGGGTAGAAGCCCAGTCCCTAGGCAGGGTGGGGACTGCACATCCCATCTTGTGACCTTTTTCAAAAAGCCTCAAGGTTATGAACAGAACTCACACAAACATGACTGGTACCATCTCTCACTATTCCCCTATGATCAGAACCCTCCTGTTCCATTGCTTCTCAGTCATTTCCAGAGTCCACCTAGGTCCTCTACTACATAGGCCCATTCAACTTCATGAGCTCAGACAAAACAGCCATTTCAGATCTCCTGGTCCCAAGACTAAACCCCAGGTCAGTTTGTCCCTTGGCTCCCTTGAGCTCTACTACTATGAAGAAGGTATTAGAAGCTTTCTGCACCCACCTTTATCCCACCAGAAGAAGGACAAAGTGGTCTTGTGCTTAATTAGGCACATGGGAAGGATAGAAAACCTGAGAAGATGGATGCCTCCCCACTATCAGGGTGGATCCCCACTCTGGCTTTCTCCTAGCCTAGAGATGGATAATAATAAGATGAGTATAAAGGTTTTCCTAACCACCCAGGAGAGGCAGAGTAAGAGCTGACATGCCTGAGGCTCAGGAAGAAGGCCAAGGCCTCTAGCCAAGACCACCTAGTCCAAGGAGGACACTGAGCTGGCTATGATGGTTCCCGCTTTTAAATCCCAGAACTCAGGAGGCAGAGGTAGGAGGCTCACTGAGAGTTTGAGGCCACCCTGAGCCGACATAATGAGTTCCAGGTCAACCTAGGCTATAGTGAGACCCTACCTTAAAATAAAAAAGGTGGGGGAGGTTGGAGGGATGGCTTACCAGTTAAGGCATTTGCCTACAAAGCCCAAAGACCCAGGTTCGATTCCCCAGGGCTCACGTTAGCCAGATACAAAAGGGGTTCATGTGTCTGGAGTTTGTTTGCAGTGGCTGGAGGCCCTGGCACACCCATTCTCTCTCCCTCTCTCCTTCCCTCTCCCTCTCTCTGTCAAATAAATAAAATAAAATAAAATAAAATGACACCAAATCAGAAACTCAAACTTGGTTTCATAAGCCACTTTAAGAATTTTCTTTAGGTTACATAGGCCCACAAGAGAGCTGTTTCAGGCCCTCTAGGGAGACAATGTCCTGTAACCAATTTAATCACAGGGACAAATAGATGAGCAGCATGTGACACTTGTCAAATAAGGCAGTGGAATAAGGATGACACACACATAGGACAGCACTCAGGCTGTGCTGCTCAATGACCACGAACTCGTCCAGGCACAGAGGATGAAGACCTTTTGCTCTCCACCTTGCAACATGAGATAAGCAATTATGTCTTCTTATTATGATAAAGCTGCTCACTTTCCTCTTGAGGGAGTAGCCAAGCCAAGGTAACCAAGAAAGCTTCCCCATACTTCCAACACCCAAAGCACGATCCCCAAAATCATGTTACCATAAAACACGTGGTAAGGAAGCTCCAGTAGTCAGAAACATCTCCACATGGTCACACCAAATGACTAACGTTGCCTTCTGCCAAACCCGGACCTGGTCAGTTTCACAGTTAATTTTACAGCATCCAAGAAGTCTTACAAGCTTTTGACTTCCACATTGATCTTTAGCCAAACTTGAAGGGATCTGATTAGGAAAGACCCTCCTCTGCTCCCTGCTTCTCCACCACCACAGACCAGAGGTTAGAGCAAAGAGCTAAAGCAGGGAATTGCTAGGCCACCTAATAAGGGTCAGTGAAACCTAAGTCTACCCTCAGCCCCAAGCCCACAGACATTCCAATGCCTCTTTCAGCTCTGGCTGCACATGGTGAACAATGAATGGAGTGAGGCAGAGAGGAAGGTGGGGCAGGGAAAGGTTTCATCTAGATTTCCAAGAAAAGCTCCTCAAGTAGAGGCTTGGGCAACAAGCAAAACCAATAAATGGCTGTCCCAAAGGTTTGAATTCCATTTTTTTTTCCTTTTTTCTGTTTTTGGTTTTTTGAGGTAGGGTCTCACTCTAGACTGACCTGGACTTCACTATGTAGTCTCAGAGTGGCCTCGAACTCATGGCAATCCTCCTACCTCTGCCTCCCAAATGCTGAGATTAAAGGCATGCGCCACCACACCCGGCCCTGAGTTCTGGTTTTCTACCTGTGGATTTAAATGAAGTAGAAAGGCCTGCTGAGTCCAGTTCATGCCTAGGCTGTCCAATTTGGTGACTGTGGCATCACAGTACATATACTCTCTCCATGCCTCTCCACTCCCGGGTAGGACTGCAGGAAAAGGCACATCACAGCAGTGTGGCCCTAGATGAGTGGTGCCCTGGACCAGCTGGATGCCCCAGTGGATGACCATAGGAATGCAGGGTCCCTGCATTCAAAACTCCAGTGACAGAATACAGTCCCTGATCAATGGCTGGAGACCTGAGCACACTTGCCAGGCTGTGTGCTCAGACCAGTGCCTTCTCTTCCCACATCTCACGGGTGATCACAGAGGGAGTGGCGGCTGTAGGGCTCAGTAGAAGCGCTTTCTGCTCTGTTCCTGCCACTTGTTGTAGAGGATGATACCGATGACGATGGCAAACACAGAAAACACCAGAGAGAAAAAGACAATAAGGAAGAGGGCCAAACCACTGAGGGGTGGCAGTGGGGCTGTCACTGTGGAAGCAAGAGAGAAGAAAATCAGAAATGTAGAGTTCACCCCGTAGAGCAACAGGCTCCAGTGCCTAAACTCTGCATCCCCTCCTGGAGAGCCAGAGCCTAGATGGCTCCATTTTGAAATGAAGCAGCCTGCCTACTATTCTTTCAGAACAGGACAAGTGGAAAGGTGGAGTGACAAGACAGAACCCTGAAAACTGTGAGTGCTAGTCACCCCATGCTCCCCTGGCACCACAACCCCCGCATCAAAGATGGCCATTTCCTAGGACTCCATGCTCACTTTCAGGAAGCTTCATATTGTCCACTGAGGGCAGGAACACATCTCGATGTAGCTTCTCCTCTTCTGGGGTCCTCTCCACCGTCAGCTCAAACAACTTCAGGGAAATGACATCATGATTATCTACAGGAGAAGGTATGGAGAATTACCTCAACTATCTCAAGAACAGGGCTTCTTGGTTCAAACTTCTGACCCACTGCTAACTAGAAGAAACCTAGAGAAAAGTAAGTTGCCAGGAGATTTTTTTTTAAATTATTTGTTTATTTGACAGAAAGAGGCTGAAAGCAAGCACATGCATAGGCATGCCAGAGCCTTTTCACTGCAAACAAACTCCAAACACATTTACTATGTGGATCTGGCTTTATGTGGCACTGGGGAATTGAACCCAGATTGACAGGCTTTGTAAGCCTTTAACCACTGAGCTATCTCCACAGACCTCGAGTTTTCATTTGTTAATTATAAGATTTCATTTTAAAAATTCATATTTTCAGGGGTTGGGGATTTAGCTCAATGGATGAGCACTTGCCTAGCAAGCGCAAAGCCCTGGGTTCGGTCCTCAGCACCAAAAAAAAAAAAAAAAAGAAAAGATCCAGATTTTCAGCTTCATTCCAGTTTCACTGAGTTCACCTTTCTTTTTGGAAACAATGGTTGCAGTTGAATAGCCACTGCCCATACCATACACATAACCTGCCTTTCCATTTTGCCACAAGAAAGTTCAAGGGAGGACTGGAGAAATGGCTCAGCAGTTAAGACATTTGCCTGCAAAGCCTAGTAAACCAGATTTGATTCCCTAGTACCCACATAAAGCCAGATGTACAGTGATGCCTTCTTCTGGAGTTTATTTGCAGTGGGGATAAGCCCTGGCATGCCCATTTTCACTCTGCCTGCAAATAAATAAAGAAAAATATTTTTTTAAAAAAAGGCTGAGGGGAGAGATGGTCAGTGATTAAGGTGTTTGCCTGCAAAACCAAAGGACCTCAGTTCAACTCTCCAGGACCCATATAAGCCAGATGTGCAAAGGGGTGCATGCATGTGGAGTTCGTTTGCAGTGGCTGGAGGCCCTGGAGCTCCCATTCTCTCTTTCCCTCTTTTTCTCTCTCTCTCACATAAATAAAGTAAAAAAAAAAAATTTAAAAAAGGCTGCAAGGTCTGCAGGGATGGCTTAGTGGTTAAAGCGTTTGCCTGCAAAGCCAAAGGACCCGGGTTCGATTTCCCAGGACCCATGTAACTAGATGCACAAGGGGGCGCACATGTCTGGAGTTCCTTTGCAGTGACTGGAGGTCCTGATGTGCCCATTTTCTCTCTCCCCCTCCCTTTTTCTCTGTCAGATAAATAAATAAATAAATAAAAATTTAAAAGGCTGCAGGCTGGAGAGATGGCTTAGTAGTTAAGGCTTGTGAGGGTTAAGGACCCAGGTTTGATTCCCCAGGACCCACATAAGCCACATGCACAAGGTGGCATATGCATCTGGAGTTTGTTAGCAGTAACTGGAGGTCCTGGTGTGCCCATTCTCTCTCTCAAATAAAATTTTAAAAAAGAAGGGGCAGGGAGCTAGAGAGATGGCTGAGCAGTTAAGGCACTTGCTTTCAGAGCCTAATGGCCCTGGTTCAATCCCTTAGTACCCGCCTAAAGCCAGATACACAAAGTGACACATGTGTCTGGAGTTCATTTGCAGTGGCTAGAGGCCCTGGTGTGCTCATTCTTTCTCTGCTTGCAAATAAATAAAAAAATTTTTAAGGGTTAGAGCCAGGCATAGTGATGCACGCCTTTACTTTAATCCCAGCACCAAAGAGGCAGAAGTAGGAGGATTGCTGTGAGTTCGAGGCCAGCCTGAGACTACACAGTGAATTCCAGGTCAGCCTGGCCTAGAGCAAAACCCTACCTCAAAAACAAACAAACAAAAAAAGACTTTAAAAATCAAAAATTCCAGGCCTAGAGAAATGGCTTAGCAGTTAAGGCATTTACCTGTGAAGCCTAAGGACCTAGGGTTCAATTCTCCAGAACCCATATATGCCAGATGTACATACAAGGTGGCCCATATATCTAGAGTTCATTTGCAGCGGCTAGCCCATTCTCTCTCTCCCCCTCTTTATTATTTTTTTTGTTTTGTTTATTTTTTGTTTTGTTTTCTCAAGGTAGGGTCTCACTCTGTAGCCCAGGCTGACCTGGAATTCACTATCGAGTCTCAGAGTGGCCTTGCACTCACAGGGATCCACCTACCTCTGTTTCCTGAGTGCTGGGATTAAAGGCATGTACCACCACGCCCAGCTCCTCTCTCTCACTCTCTTTCTCATAAATAAGTAAAAGTTAAAAAAATAACAATGTATATATAAAATACTAAGCTTCATTCATAATAAAGTATATAACCAAAAGAACCAAAAGGTCAATCCCTTATCTCTTCTCAAAAGGCATGACTGGAGTTACAAGCTGGGCATGAAAAAGAAGAGAAGCCTGGGAGAAACAAGGACAAACCAGGCACTGTAGATGACACATAAGTCAAGGAAGGCAAGTGTCAGAATAATGGCTACATAGGCTGAAGGGGCGAGGGGATGTCAAGGAGAGGCAAAGAACAGAGCACCATGCAAGGGAAAAGGAAGGTAATTTTTGTGAGAGCAGTGGCAGTGGTAAGGAAAAGAGACAGGCCAAAGTACAGCTGACAGAAAGTGGATGGCTATGGAACCAAAGTGCCTATATACATGATCCACTCAAAAGTTAGCAAAAAGGAAGACTACGGATTAGTTAGAAGAGAGCTAGCAGAAGCAAGGAATGGCTCTGTGAAGATCAGGGGAGGTGGGTACATTAGTAGATGTGGGTGCAAAGCCTGATAACAGAAACGTGAGGCAGAGGTAGGCTAGCACAGCACTCATGGGCTAATGAGCCACTTAGGCAAAGGCTAACACTGTTGCACATTAGCTCCTGAGCACACTATATCAGGAGAGCCTGGGCAAGAGGCTTCTACAGGATCTGGATACAAGTAGACAGTATTCTCAGGACATCTGCTTCCTAGAGCCCTGTTCATCTGGCTCTCATGTCTGAGGGCCCTCATCAAGGTCTGGGGTACTGAAAAAAAGGCCTCAATGAAGCAAATAGAGTATAAATAGCAATACCAGACAGGTCCCCAGTGATGGAGGAGGTACCAAAGTAATAGCCCCGGGGCAGACGGACTCCAGGCACTTCAATGCAGTCCCTCCACTCATGTTTGCCATCAATATCCATCATTATCTAGAATAAAAAAGTGACATGTATCAGAGACAGGCCACAGAAGCAGGAGAGAGCTCACATTATCCACTGGTCGAGGACAGGGACTCACCGTCAAATGCCTCTTGACATAGCGAATCACAAGGAAGGTGTCATAATGAAGATTGCGCACAATGGCCGTGCAACCCCCTAGTTCAGTGGGCCGCCCATCTCGTTCGTGATCATAGCTGAGGGAACCATTGTTCACCATGGCTGAGATGTAAGGAAATACCCTCTAGGACATGGAGAAGGAAAAGCAGACACAGTGAGGAAGAGCTCTTAGCAGCAACATTATAAGCTAAGCCCTTTCCAGCAGACATGATGCCCACTCTGTCTCATTAGCACCCTCCAAGCACCCGTAGGCACATGGTCACTCAAGGCACATGGGCCCAAGAAGCACTGAACTACATACTTGTCTTTAGTAATTCTTCTTGCTCCAGGTCTGGGTCTGGGGCAGACCTGAAATGGCCCTTGTAAAACTGGGCTTTGACTCAATTTCTCCCAGGGGTCATCATTAGACACATACTAGGAGTTTCTCTTTTTAATAATATATACTGATTTCCTCAGCTGTTTCTTGGAGAAAAAAAAAAAAAAAAAAGATCATTTATTTTGCTTCTTCCCAGATCTCCACTTCAGCCCATCCCTTGGCCCCAGGCAAAGTGTTCTGCACAGAACAGGTATTCTGAAAACACCTGTCAGACTGGGCAGGGAAGCCTTTTCAGTCAGGATCGCTCTTTTTAAACTATAAACCTAGACTAGCATATGACACTAAATAGATTAGGGCTCAGAAAGCACTACAGGAATGGGCTGTTGGATGGTCTTATTCAATTACAATGACTGTTTTTAGCCAAGATTTTCCAGCTCATTCACAGGTAACTACTTCCAATACCAATAAGAGGGCAGCATTCTCCCCCTATAAAGAAAACCAAATTTCCCCATAACTCACTCAGTTTTCCACCTACTTAAGATACCCCCAAGAGAGTTGAAGGAGCAAATTCATCCTTAGAACTTAATAACTAAGCATTCCAGAATGAGCTCAGTGCCAAGGCAAGTGCAAAGAGGAAGGGTGATAAAAGGGGAGGGTAACACAAGGCATGCCACACCTTGGGTGAGCTCTCCATGGTCCTAAACAGTCAACATGCAAGGTGGAGATGCAGTAAAAACCAGAGACTTGAGACAAACAGCCACATGATCTCTCAGCAGCAACAAATGTTGGATGAACACATGAGAATAAGGAATGACCATGGGAGTGTCACAAACTGAGTACCTGGACTCCTGGAGAATAGCGCCTCTTCTGGGCCTGAGAGGGTCCAGCAGATTTATTTTATAAAAAACGAGAGGGCACAGAAGACAGGAGACCAAGTCAGAAAGAGACAGCCATGGAAGAGCTGTGACCCAACTGTGGTGGATGAACCACCCAACTAAATCCCCAAACAGAATTTTAGGATCCATGAGGGGCACTCATGAGTCCTTGAAACCCTCAAAATCTATGCAGAAGTATATGCACAGGTGCCTGTAAATCTTTTTGAGAAGGTCTGTTACTCTCATCAGATTCTCAGTGGAATTACTTGGAAGACTCTCTACCCCACAGAAGGCCTTGAAACTTCAGAAGGAGCTTTATAAAACACAGAGTCTTGCACAGCCCAGATACAATCCACTTATATCTCTGGGAGTCTCACAAACAGCCACAAACAAGTCTGTCTGTACCCAGATTACTGGACTTCTATGTCAAGGGGAGAGACAAGACAGAAAAATAGGGCTAAATTCTTCTAAATGTGAGGTATCTTGTACTATACAGGGTTCCCAGGATATGGTTCTTGCCCAAAAAACAAAAATCCCACTATTTGAGACTATGAAATTAACTCTAATCCAAAGGGATCATTTGCCCACTAATTGAGCCTTATGGACATATATTTCTAAACACCAGATGTCATTTTAACCTACAATACATGGGGAAAGGAGAAGCTCTGTGGGAGTGTCACAGCACAGACATAGAAAATTGTCAAGCTCAAGGACACTTACTTAGCTTTACTCCAAAAGAATCATAGTTCTACACTATTAGCATCAAGAGAAATCTGCACAAGCTCAGCTCAGCCCTGTTCATGGGAGAGTGGGGGAAGGGAGAGATAGCATTCACTTCTCTAATCTTTACCCATTATAAGAACTGGCACTGGGCTGGAGAGATGGCTTAGCGGTTAAGCGCTTGCCTGTGAAGCCTAAGGACCCCAGTTCGAGGCTCGGTTCCCCAGGTCCCACGTTAGCCAGATGCACAAGGGGGCACACGCGTCTGGAGTTCGTTTGCAGAGGCTGGAAGCCCTGCCACGCCCATTCTCTCTCTCTCCCTCTAACTGTCTTTCTCTCTAAAAAAAAAAAAAAAAACAAAAAGAACTGGCACTGCCAGGAGTAGTAGCACACACCTTTAATCCCAGCACTTGGGAGGCAGAGATAGGAGGATCACTGTGAGTTCAAAGTCACCCTGAGACCACAACAGTGAATTCCAGGTCAGCCTGGGCTAGAGTGAGACCCTACCTTGAAAAAACAAAAAGAACAAAAAAAAAAGAAAGAAAGAAAGAAAGAAAGAGAGAGAGAGAAAGAAAATAGGCAATATAATAGAGACTGGTAAGGGACTCTCACTCTGAGGATACAATATCTGAGCTGAGATTCCTATAAGTCCATCACAGGATCCGGCACATAAGAAGCATGAGGTTGACATATTAAGGGTACTTGAAGACTGATGTGTGTATCTGAAACCCAGCTAATGAAGAAGATGCAAAGCAAAAGCTGTGGCATAAGGGCTTCATGGATCATGGTAAAGAGATCGGGGAGCCCCCAGAGCAGCTTCCCAGCTGTCCTTCTATGTTACTGGCAGAACATATACAGGATACATAAACGTATATGGTATGTGGATGTTTAAATTGCCATAAAAATCACTCTTGTGCAACTGTCATTGAGAACAAGGGGACTGCCAGTATGTTATTAAACTGTTCCCAGAAATGAGATTCTGAGCAATTAGGGAGATGGCTCAGTAAGTACTTGCCACACAAGCATGAAGACCTGAGTTCAGATCCCCAGCGCCCACGTAAGATGTTGGGTATGGTAGTGTATGCCTGTTGACTCCAGCACTGCAGAAGCACAGACAGGTGGATCCCTAGGGTTTACTGGTTAGCTAATCTAGCTGAATAGTGAGCTCCAGGTTCTGTAAGAGACGTTATCTCAAAACAAAACAAACAAACAAAAAAAAACATAACAAGGGGAAGGAAGATTCAGTGTCAATCTCTGGCCCTCATATGTGCATACATATGTACACACACACACAGGCACCCACAAATATATGCATTCACACACACATGAACACATACCACATACATACATATGCTCCCCCAATTTTTTTGAGGTGCTCCAAAAGTATTTTTTGAGGCAAGCCCAAAAGACTGCCTTTTTTTTTTCATGTGTGAGAGTAAGAGAGAGAGAGTGTGTGTATGTGTGTGTGAGAGAGAGAGAGAGAGAAAGAATTGGCCCACCAGGGCCTCCAGCCACTGCAATCAATCAAACTCCAGACGCGTGAACCCTCTTGTGAGCATGGGTGCTTGCATCACTGTGCATCTAGCTTACCTGGGACCTAGAGTGTCAAACATGAGTCCTTAGGCTTCACAGGTAAGCACCTTAACCATTAAGCCATCTCTCCAGTCCTCCAAAAGTATATTTCAAAAAATGAGCCACCTTTAATCCCAACACTCAGGAGGCAGTAGAAGGATCATCATGAGTTCAAGGCCAACCTGAGACCACATAGTGGATTTCAGGTCAGCCTGGGCTAGAGTGAAACCCTACCTTAATAAACTGAAGAAAAAATAAAATGAAATAAAAAAATAAATTAGCCATGCACAGTGGTGCATGCCTTTAGTCCCAGCACTCAGGAGGCAGAGGTGTTAGGATTGCTGTGAATCTGAGGCCAGCCTATGACCACAAAGTAAATTACAGGTAAGCCTGGGCTTGAGCAAGACCCTACCTCCAAAATAAATGAATGAATGAATAAATAAAGGCCCTGGAGTGCTCTGATGTTCCAAGGTTTTATTTACTTCCAATCACAAGTTTAACTTTGATAACTTTCGAGTACCTAAAACAGCAATACTTAGTCTAAGGGTGTTTAACTCTTTCCAAGGCTGGTGTGGAATCTAATCATCCAACAACCAGCAGTAAGCCAGACCTCAGGATCACCTAGGAGAGCTTCTCAACTGCATATATATGTTAGAGTCCCAGCCAAAGAATGTCATTGGTAGGGTTAGAATGGGGCACAGAAATACATATTTTATAAAGGCACCAAAGTTAAGAAACACTGCATTAACACACACAGCCCCACAGCTGTTGTTTATCTGCATTAGCAACTTATGATTTGGCCTTCAACTTCTAACCTCACATGAGTAGTAAGTTGCTAAACACCAGCTCGTTTTCTATTCCTAATCAGGAGTTCTTCACATATTTCTTGGATAGCTACTAATTTCACACAGCAGCAGATTTTTCTCCCCTTGGAAAGCAGTCTACAACTGGAACCAAAGTTGAAGAATTATTGGTTTAGGCAAGGTGATAGCTCATTTCAAATTTAAGATGGAAGGGGAAGGGAGAGGAGGGGGAGGAGGGAGGAAGGAAAAGGAGGAGGAAGAGAAGGAAGGGAAGGAATAAAGGAGGCAACATGAAGACAATTTATTCTCAGTTAATCGAGAAAAAAATATACACCTCCATGAACATAGACACACACACACACACACACACACACACACACAGGACAAAAGCCAAGCATAGTGGTACACGGCTATTCGCCCATGTACTCAGGAGGCTGAGTTTGAGAGTAGGCTGGGAAACATCAAGGGGCATATCAGTGAAGAATATTCTAGAATTGTGTCTGAACCCTGTATCAAAATAAAGACTGGGGAAATGGCTTAGTGGTAATGACATTTGCCTGCAAAGCCTAAGAACCCAGTTCAAGTCCCCTGGACCCACATAAACCAGATGCAGAAGGGGGCATATGTGTCAAGTTCATATGCAGTGGCTAGAGGCTCTGGTGTGTCCATTCTCTTTCTATCTTTCTCTTTCCCTCTCATAAATAAATAAATAAAATATTTTTTAAAAATAAAGACTAATCTGAATCTAGTATTAATACTCTTAATTTTTCTATATCTGAAAAAAATTTCAAAATTATAAAATTAGCCAGATGTAATGGCGCACATCTTTAATCCCAGCACTCAGGAGGCAGAAGTAGGAGGATTGCTGTGAGTTTGAGGCCACCCTGAAACTACATAGTGAATTCCAGGTCAGCCTGAGCTACAGTGAGACCCTACCTCGAAAAACAAAACAACAACAAAATATATATATATATAATTCAAAAAACACCACCACCACTATGGGGCTAGTGAGATGGCTCAGTGGCTAAAAGCAAACATGTGGGCCTAAGGAGTCCTGACAGACCACTCATGTTTGATCCCCAGGACCCACATGAACAGCTAGGCACAGCCACACACATCTGTAACCCCAGTCCTATGGGGAGCAGAGACTGGAGAATAGCAGGGGCTCACAAAACCCAGCAAGTTCCAAAATGAGTAAGACTCCAGCTCAAGAAAGAACTGGTGGAAGAGTGATGGAAAGAGACACCTGACATTCCCCTCTGACCATCACAGGCAAGTGCACCTCACCATAGGTGAGCACATCCCACTACAGATGAGCACATGGGGCACAGCATGGGAACATACACATGCATACACCACACCACATCACACCAAACACATTACATACACAAAGTATGTACTATATGTTATCATATTTTTATTTGTAAAAAGATGTTTAGTGGGCTGGGGAGACAGCTCAGTGGACAAAGCCATGCAAGTGTGAATATCCAAGTTTGGGTCCCCCAAAACCATGTAGGCCTCGCATAAAAATTTACGTATTTTCCAACTGAACCACTTTATATTTCCACATTTACATCTGAAACTCCAGCACACATGCAGCAAGATAGGAGGCAGAGGCAGGAGGATACTCTGGGAGCCTGTGGGCCAGTTAGCCTGCTGAACACACAGTTGAGCAATAAGAACTTGTCTCTTGTCTCAAATAAGGTAAGAGACAAAGACTGAAACCCAAGATTGTGCCCTGAACTCCACACACGCACGACATATGACACACAAAAGAACAAAACACATGCATGTACACACACACACACACACACAAGATGTTTGCACAGTTTTGTCTTTTTGACCCTGCTCTGGCTTTTCTGAAATGGCCTTTATAGAACAGTGACGAACAGGACAAATGCTTCTTGTAGCAGATGCTCCTAGAAGTAAAGCACCTTCCCAAGTGCACTTCCCTCAGATCGTGGGTGGAACACTCAATGTCACATCTAGATACATCTGGTACTCTTCAAAACCAGAAGCTACTGGTCCTTCATCTAGCCTTTCATGTAAGAATCCAGGTGAAAAGAGCCAGGACCACTGTGCAATACCCATCCTATTTAAGAGTGTGTGACAAGATCATTAGTTTTTCTCACCATATTACTCCATTAGCCCAAACTACCATTAACCTTTACTATGGATTCTGACCTTGAGTTTCACAGTTATGCAAGGGAAGGATATGGAAAAGTAGGCCACCCAGACCCACTAACGACTTTTATGTACTTGAATATTATTAGCTAAGAAACTGAAAGAACAAACAAACAGCTAAGTTGCACCCAAATTTTAAAACAAGACTTAAGAAATCATAGAGTTCCTTTAATATAAAGATTCCCACCAGGCATGGTGGCATACACCTTTAATCCCAGCAATTGGGAAGCCGAGCCAGGAGGATCACTGTGAGTTGGAGGTCAGCCTGGGCTATGATGAGACCTTATCTTGAAAAATAAAATAGTATTTTTCAAATGAATAAATCAAAAGCAAAATTTGTTTAAAAAAATTCTCTCTTGGGCCAGAGAGATGGCTTAGTAGTTAAGGCACTTGCTTGCGAGGCCAAAGGACCCAGGTTCAATTCTCCAGGTCCCATGCAAGCCAGACACACAAGGTGGCGTACATATCTGGAGTTTGTATAGTACACACACACACACACACACACACACACACACACACACACACACACGCACGCACACCAGCGCCTTTGCCTCTGCAAACAAACACCAGACCCTTGTGCCACTTTCTACAACTGGATTATGTGGGTGGCTTGGGAATTGAATACAGGCCAAAAAGCTTTGCAAACAAGCACCTCTAACTGCTATCCATTTCTCTAGACCCTGGAATGGGTTCTTAAACTGGGTAGATGTTACAGCTAATTTTCTTCCAGTTCAAAAGAAGAAAAACAATCATTACATCAGAATATATATATGGGGAGTGCCTCAAACAAGACTTCCAAGCTGGCTTAATCTGGGAATATCAGAGAACTGTTCATTCCTTTCCCAAATCAGCTATTTCTATCTCCACTGGGTGAGGCTCAAACATGTCACAGACGAAAATGAGGGCCAAGCCTGCCAGGAGTTGCACTACTGAGCTGTTCTTTTCGTTAGCCATTAGACTCTACATGCTATTGAAAGAAGACATCTGCACCCTAAGATTGCTATAGAGCTTGTAGTTTTCACCAACATCAGGGTTTGCATGAGAAACTGATAGATTAGTTGACAGATTCATAGTATAAAAAAAGATAATCATAGCTGGGTGTGGTGGCACACGCCTTTAATCCCAGCACTCAGGAGGCTGAGGTATGAGATGATTGCTGTGAGTTAAAGGCCAGCCTGAGACTACATAGGGAATTCCAGGTCAGCCTCGGCTACAGTGAGATAGTACTTCAAAAAAAAAAAAATATATATATGTATATATATATACATACACACAGGGCTGGGGAGATGGCTTAGCGCTTAAGGCGCTTGTCTGCAAAGCCAAAGGACCCAGGCTCAATTCCCCAGGACCCACATAAGCCAGATGCACAAGGTGGGGCATGCATCTGGAGTTCATTGGCAGTGGCTGGAGACCCTAGTGCACCCATTCTCTCCCCCCCCCCATCTCTCTCTCTCTCTCTCAGCAATAAATAAAAATAAAATAAAGTAAATTAAATGGGCTGCTTGGTTTCCCACTAGGAATAGATGGTAAGACCCTATTGCTGAAGACTCCACATACTTGGGCTGCAAGGTCATTGAGAAACCCTGCCTGAGCTAAAACCTCCTCCATGTAGACCAGCAGACAGAAAGCTGGAAGAAGCCATGCTGCACACAGTTCAATGGAGAGAGAGAAATCACCAGTGGAGATAACCAACAATGGACACTGCAAGCCTTATATTTGGTCAGCCAGGCCAAATGAACCAATGGGTGCAACAGTGGCATGTCTGTTAGGCAGGAAACCAATTGCCCTCTAATTTCACTGGAGGCCCACTCCATGGAGGGAATACATCCCTGATACTGAAAACCTACAACAGGGGTAGTCATGATACCTAGGAGTATAACATCTACTGCAGTCTGGCTAAAAGTATATACTATGCTTATCAAACTGCCCAGAAAACATGTCTCTTAACATTCACACCCATATATTAATGCTACTGTCACTTTTGGCTAGAGAAACTTCTCTTTTCAGATGGCAGTGACCGTGGGATGACTCAAGAGCCATCATGGTGCTGAGAAGAAGTGACAGAGGAGTGCTTAGCACTGAAATATCTCAATCACACCTTCCAAGGCTCAGAGTCCACTGCAGAAGAGGTGGTGGAAAGAATGTAAGAGCCAGCCGGGCGTGGTGGCGCACGCCTTTAATCCCAGCACTCGGGAGGCAGAGGTAGGAGGATCGCAGTGAGTTCAAGGCCACCCTGAGACTCCATAGCGAATTCCAGGTCAGCCTGAACTAGAGTGAGACCCTACCTTGAAAAACCAAAAAAAAAAGGACCCCGGTTCGAGGCTCGATTCTCCAGGACCCACGTTAGCCAGATGCACAAGGGGGCGCACGCATCTGGAGTTTACTTGCAGTGGCTGGAGGCCTCTCTGTCTCTCTCTCCCTCTCTCTCTCTCTCTGTCGCTCTCAAACAAATAAAAAGGAACAAAAAAAAAAATTAAAAAAAAAAAAAGAATATAAGAGCCAAAGAAAGGGCAGACCACCTTACAATGTACTCCTCCAGACACAAAATGACCTGGATATCCATGATCTCACAGTGCCTGACACTACACAAAAGACCATCAATTAGGAAGAAAAGATCATGACACCAAAATAAAAGAGACTGATTGAGAGAGGGAGGGGATATGATGGAGAGTAGAGTTTCAGAGGGGAAAGTCGGGGGAAGGAGGGAATTACCATGGAATATTGTTTATAATTATGGAAGTTGTCAATAAAAAAATATTTGTTAAAAAAGGGGGCTGGAGAATGGCTCAGCAGTTAAGACACTTGACCCTAGGACACTTAACACTTAGTTAAGACACTAAAGCCTAATGAGTGAAGTTTGATTTCCCAGTACCTACATAAAGCCAGATGCACAATGTGACACATGCTTCTGGAGTTTGTTTGCAGTGGCTGGAGGTCCTAGTGTACCCATTCTCTTTTTCTCTCTTTGCTGGGCATGGTGGCACACACCTATAATCTCAGCACTCGGGAGGTGGAGGTAGGAGGATGGCTGTGAGTTCAATGTCAGCCTGGACTACAGAGTTAATTTCAGGTTAGCGTGGGCTAGAATGAGATGCTACCTTGAAAAACCAAAAAAAAAAAAGAAAAGAAAAGAAAAAGATAATCATGTTTCAACCATTTCTAAAACAACAGCAATAGTGAAATATTATATATCTCATCCCAAGTATTTAATTCAGTGGCTTTTGGTGTATGTAAAGTTAAGATGATGATTACCACAGTTAATTTCAAAACAGTTTTATCATACCCTACAGAAACCCTATGACCACTAGTGGTTACTCTCCCCCTGCCTCAAGCCTAAACAACCACTCATATGCTGTATCTCTAGATCTGACTATTCTGAACATTTTTCAGGGATGGGATCATACAATAAGCATGTCTTTTGTCACTGGCTCCTTTCACTTAGCACAAGGTTTTTAAGAGTCATCTATGTTGAAACCTATACCAGTACTTATTTCTGTTTATTGGCGAAAATTTGAGGTGCATCTATTTTCATAAACAATGCTATGAAAAATGTAAAAGCTTCTGTGTAGACATTTTCATTTCTCTATCCATCTATGAGTAGAGTCACTGAAGCATATAAACTCTGTATTTAACCATTTGAAGAAATACCTATTTTCCAACTTAACCATTTTACATCTCCACCAGTAGCATATGAGTTCCAAATGATTTCACATACTTTTCAACACTCTTTTTTTATTTCAGCTATTTAGTAACTGTGAAGTAGTATCTCACTGTGAATTTCATTTGTTTTTCCCTGATGGCTAATGTTGTCAAGCATCTTGAACACTTACCTTCTTTGGAGAAACATTTATTCCGATTCTTTTCCATTTAAAAAAATATTTTATTTATTTATTTACAAGCAGAGAAAGAGAATGAGAGTGGGTGTACCAGGGCCTCCAGCAGCTGCAAATGAACTTGATACATGTACCACCTTGTGCATGGCTTTACATGGATACAGGGGAATTGAACTCAGATCATTAGGCTTTGCTGGCAAGTACCTTAACTGCTGAGCCACCTCTCCAGCCCCTTTTCCCTTTTTTTTTTTTTTTTTTTTTTTTTGTCTTTTCAAGGCAGGGTTTCACTCTAGCCCAGGCTGACCTGGAATTCACTATGTAGTCTCAGGGTGGCCTCAAACTCAGTGTTCCTCCTACCTCTGCCTCCTGGGATTAAAGACATGCATCACCACACCTGGCTCCATTTTTTAACATATATATATTTGTTATTGTTGTTTTGTTTTTCAAGGTAGGGTCTCACTCTAGCCCAGGCTGACCTGGAATTCACTATGTAGTCTCAGGGTGGCCTCAAACTCAGTGTTCCTCCTACCTCTGCCTCCTGGGATTAAAGGCATGCATCACCACACCTGGCTCCATTTTTTAACATATATATATTTGTTATTGTTGTTTTGTTTTTCAAGGTAGGGTCTCACTCTAGCCCAGGCTGACCTGGAATTCACTATGTAGTCTCAGGGTGGCCTCAAACTCAGTGTTCCTCCTACCTCTGCCTCCTGGGATTAAAGGCATGCATCACCACACCTGGCTCCATTTTTTAACATATATATATTTGTTATTGTTGCTTTGTTTTTCAAGGTAGGGTCTCACTCTAGCCCAGGCTGACCTGGAATTCACTATGGAGTCTCAGGGTAGCCTTGAATTCAGGGCAATCCTCCTACGTCTGTCTCTCAAGCGCTTAAAATTTTTTTTTAATGTTTTATTTATTTGAGAGAGAGAGGGAGAAAGAAGCAGACAGAGTTAGAGAGTAGATGTGCCAGGGCATCCCACTACTGTAAATGAACTCCACATATATGCAACACTGTGCATCTGGCTTATGTGGGTCCTGGGAAATTGAACCTGGGTCCTTAGACTTCACAGGCAAGTGCTTTAACCACTAAGCCATCTCTCCTGCCCCTAAATTTTTTAATTTAGTTAATTACAAACAGATATACAGAGAGAGAAAAAGAGAGAGAATGGACATGTCAGGGCCTCTAGCTCTGCAAACAAACTCCAGATGCATGCACTGCTTTGTGCATCTGGCTTACACGGGTAGTGGGGAAGCAAACCTAGGTCGTCAGACTTTACAGGTTAAGTATCTTAAATGCTGACCCATCTTCTCAGCCCCCTTTTCACATTTTTTAATTGGCTTCCTTTTTACTATTCAGTTATAACAGTTCTTAATATATTCTAGAATTAAGTCCCTAGTAACAGTTACATATATTTTCTCCCATTCTATTGGTGATCTTTTCACTATTTTTTTTTGGGGGGGGGGGTCGAGGTAGGATCTCTCTCTAGCCCAGGTTGACATGGAATTCATTATGTTGTCTCAGGCTGGCCTCAAACTCATAGCAATCCTCCTACCTCTGCCTCCTGAGTGCTGGGATTAAAGGCGTGTGCCACCACGCCCAGCCTCTTTTCTTTTTTTAAAAAGTGTGCTAGAGCTGGGGATTGAATCCAAGACATCATTCATGCTAGGCAAGCACTATACCACTAAGTTACTACCCCAGCCCTCTGTTTTTGTTTGTTTGTTTGTTTGTTTGTTTTTTCGAGGTAGGCTCTCACTCTAGCTCAGGCTGACCTGGAATGGAATGTAGTCTCAGGGTGGCCTCAAACTCATAGCAATTCTCCTTCCTCCTCCCAAGCACTGGAATTAAAGGTGTGTGCCACCACACCCTGCTTAACCTCTTTTATTTTCTTGATGATATCCTTTTTTTTTTTCTTTTATTAGTTCTTTTGAGGTAGGGTTTTGCTCTAGTCCCGGCTAACCTGGAATTCACTATGTAGTCTCAGGGTGGCCTCAAACTCACAGCAGTCCTCCTACCTTTGCCTCCCAAGTGCTGGGATTAAGTGTGTAGGCCATCAATTTCTTTCTTTTGTTGTTTTTGCTTTTGTGACTACAGAAACCAAATTAACAGAATTGGACTTTCTGGAGTTCAATCTACTACCTGTGTCCCACAAGCTTTACAAAAACTTTTTTCATCTACTTCAGTTTCTTACCCTTGAAGCAGGGAAAATAATATTTATACCAAAGGGCGGCTGTAAGTAAATAATATATGTAAAAGTACTTAGAAAAATGCCTGGAATTTTTATATATGATATAGAATAAACCATGCTACTTATAAAATACATTTTACACTCCAAGACAGTTCCAAGCTGTTGGGATGTGGAAAGGTCATGTTCTACGTTCTCTAGACTGAATTGAATATAAGCTTTAAGAACTGAAACTGCATCACAGAGCATAAGAAAATACTTAATGTCACCATTCTCAAGCAAGAAATCAACTGAGAAGAAAAAAAAAAGGGGGATGCATGGAGGTATAGCACCATAACTAACAGCAAAGCCTCTAGAATCAGGTGGACAGACGTGTGCTTCATTCACCTCATAATGGCCGTGACCTTGCACAAGCTTCCTAATGTCTAAGTCATACTTAGGATGCTCTGGTGCTAATCCAAGCAGCCAAACCACCAACCACTCAAGCACGCACATAGTGTCAATGGCAGCTGTCACAGCTAAGAGGGAAGAGAATGGATATTAAAGAATACAGTGTGGGGGCTGGAGGTGGCTTAGCGGTTGCCTGTGAAGCCCCATTCCCCAGGACCCATGTAAGCCAGATGCACAAATGGACACATGCGTCTAGAGTTCATCTGTAGTGGTTGGAGGCCCTGGTGCACCCATTCTCTATCTATCTGCCTCTTTCTCTGTCTGTTGCTCTCAAATAAATAAAAACAAACAAAAAAAGAATGCAGTGTGAACAGTGGCTCCTGGAACTGTTCAGCACAGCAAGTCTGTTGGCTATTTGATGTTTCTTATATCCTCACACTCACTATCCTCTCACTTTAGTGCTTTGACATAGGCTTTTCCCTTACATGGAACTCTGGGTACTTATCCTGCAGATCTCAATGTAAATTTTAACTCCTGGAGGAAGCCTTCACAGCTACTACCACCACTGACCCACTCAAAGTCTAAAGTTCTACTGCGTCTGCCCAACATACTCAAGTTCCCACCATTCCCCATGTTAAAGAGATTCACAGGGCCTCGCACCTAGCAAGAGTTTGATGTATCTGAAATGAAGAAAAGCCCAGAAGGAACATGGAAAAAAAATCTCTGGGGCTGGAGAAATGGCTTAGCAGTTAAGGCACTTGCCTGCAAAGCCAAAGGACCCAGGTTCAATTCCCCAGGACCCACGTAAGCAAGATGCACAAGGTGGCACATAAGTCTGGAGTGCATTTTCAGCAGCTGGAGGCCCTAACATGCCTATTCTCTCTGTGTGTCTCTGTGTCTCTCTCTGTGTCTCTGTGTGTGTCTCTCTCTCTGCCTCCTCCTCTCTCTCAAGTAAGTAAAAACAGCACTAAAGGGATGGCTTAGTGGTTAAGGCACTTGCCTGCAAAGCCAAAGGACCCTGGTTCTATTCCCCAGGACACAAGTAAGCCAGATGCACAAGGTGATGCATGCGTCTGGAGTTCATTTGCAGTGGCTGGAGGCCCTGGCACATCCATTCTCTCTCACTCTCAAATAAAAATTTAAAAATTTAAAATAATAATAATATATATATGTACATATATATTTTTTTAATAAACAAAAACAGAAACTCTGACCCACAACAAAAGGTCATTCACATAACTCAGGTCTCACTTTCCACCTCCTCTAAGATTAGTAGTACCATGAGAGACAGTGACTGTTAAATCTGAGTGTTGCATATATCATAGTCATGGTACACATTCTAGATTTCTCACAATAAACTTTTGGGGGAAAATTAAAGTGATCACTGTTTCCATTCCTACCCTGCCTTCTATAGGATACTAAGTAACAACCTGCCATCATAATTTTCACACTCTGACGGCAGTGCCACAGGATACAGTACACTCCTGTTGCCAGTATCAGAAAGCACTAAAGAATCCTTAGGGACACCTAATAAAAATAAAAAACTCTGGCTGGAGAGACGGCTTAAGATGGTTTAAGGTATTTGCCTGTGAAGTCTAAGGACCCAGATTGGATTCCCCAGATCACATGTAAGCCACGTGCATATGGTGGTGCATACATCTGGAGTTTGTTTGCAGTGACTAGAGGCCCTGGTGCAGCCATCTCCTCTCCCACCCTCTATCTCTCAAATAAATAAATAAATAAACAAATTTAATGTTTTAAAAAATAAGAAACTCAGCCAGGTATGGTGGTGCACGCCTATAATCCCAGCACTCAGGAGGCAGAGGTAGGAGGATCACCATGAGTTTGAAGCCACCATGAGACTACATAGTTAATTCCAGGTCAGCCTGGGCCAGACTGAGACCCTACCTCAAAAAACCAAAATAAATACATAAATAAAAGAAAATAAAGAAACTCTTCAAATGGCTACAGTCTGGGTTCTATCAAGATGCAAGGATATGAGGCAGGCATGGTAGGGTATGTTTGTAATCTCAGTATCCAGGAGGCTGAGGTATGAGGATTGTGAGTTCAAGGCCAGCCTGGGCCACACAGTGAGACCCTATAATAAACAAATAAGCAAACAAATGCTAGGAACTCATCATGTTCCTTGTATTCTTATGTTCTTTCCTATTGTTCATGAGAATCTCTGTTCAAGTCTGAGAAGAAAAGGATGCTGGACAAGGTGAGTAAGTAGCAGAAGAGAGCAGAGCAGTGACGGATTAAAAGTTGGAGGGACTGTATCACACAAATTTAGCTCGCTCTGGTGCTCGCCTAGCAGCCAAGGCACCAACCAGCCGAGTGTGCTCAATTTCAGTGATGTAAGTAAGAAAGAATACTGTTAACACTACAGGAAAAGCACTCATTATGACAGCTATTCCCAAAGGGTCACAAACAGTTCTCTCCAGGAAAAAATACTGACAAGGACATTAGCTTTGAAGGTCAACAGATGAAGAGCTCCTCGCTGTCTCTTCCCTGTTCCCTTCTGCATACTGCTCCTAAGGGAAAGAACTGGGACGTCAGTGCAGCTGACCTAAGCTCTGGACACTTGCCATTACCTCTTGCTGCTTCTCCTCATTGGGGTAGGTGTCTACAAATACTCCCAGCCCCACAAATTTGTCCATGTTTCCAAACACAGGCCCTAGAGAGAGAGAACAGATGATGAACAATGAAATAAAGCCAAGAGTTGACAAAGGAATACTATCTCATTATGATGGAGGAAAAGGTGAACTTCAAATGACTCCTAGCCCTTTCTCAAGACGAGAACACACACATAAAAGGCCAAGTGCATGCCTGGTAAAAGGGTCCAGTAAGCATCTATAGTTGTTTATAGCTGAAGACAGGGAAAGAGAGAAGGCCACTGCAACCCTGTTTGGCAACACAGCAGCTCCCTGATCCAAACTGGTTGCTAAGGCACCCCTACCTATAGCAATCTGCTTCACAAACACTTGGTAAAGATTATGCTCCCAAGAGAGAACTGAATTCCCAAGTTCTACTTCTGTTGCAAAAGAGATCAGGTCAAATCAGGTTGAGCCTGCCATCTACTTGGAGTGATGGCTCTAGCACAACAAGGAAAAATCATTCTTCTTTTGACTCAGAAGTGCTGAGATTGTTCACTGTACATGCCCAGAAGAAACTGGCTCACCAGCCATCAGTGTTAGGAGAGCCAGAGGGCCAAACTTCACAGGGAAACTCAGAAGCAACTAACAAGCAAGAAATCATGCCAGAATGTTTATTAGGATTCAGACTCCATTCTAGACTATACAGACCTCAGTCACAGACATCAACGGAGAGGGAAAATTGGAGGGAAGAACCCTTCTCAAAAAGAAGGCACAGGAAAAAACAGGTCTGCCACACCCATACAGGAGCAACCCAGGGTCCCCAATACCTGGCTGCATTCGATCCTTTGTGTACCAGATTGCCAAGCCATCCCCATGCAGATTCTTCTTCCCTTGTCCATGGATCTTGAAGTGCACCTGCAGCTCCCAGTCTCTCAGGAAACATGGCTAAATTGAACGAGACATTGGAATAAGTGAGGAGCAGGAAGCAAAATCCATTGAACCCTCAGCAGTGGTCTACAGACTTGGAAACAGACTTGGTAACAAGACTAAGGATTAAAACTAAAATCTAAAACATGTGATGTGTTCGTGTCATAAACACTGAGTTATTCAAACTGTTTCAGACACTTAATATGAAAAGTGAATAAACCACCTGGTTATCTTCACATCTCCCAACAGAAACAGGTTAGTATATGCAAGATGAAAAAGCCAGGTTAGTCTACCATGATCCTACATCACCCCAGCAAAGTATCAGCTTACTGAGAAAAGATGCTTAACTTAAAACTCATTTGTAACTTAAGATCATTCCTCTAATAGAAAGACTCTAAAGAGCTAGGATTTAAAATATAAAAAGGGTCAAAACCTCATTCATTATAAAAGAATAAGAAAAGCTAAGTCATCACACAAAGGTTTTCACGAATAATTAGCACGTTATAAACAACTCTAATTAGTTAAAGCTGGCTTTCTGCCAAGTTGAGGGCTGAGTGTGAGTTTCCAGGAGACGGGTAAGCTATAGTCCCCTAAACCTTTATGCCCATGTCCAAGAAACATACATGTGACAGAGGTGAACACCATCCCCTCCTCTGAGAAAGCTTCTGGGGGGAGGGGTAAACATTAAGGAGGTGGGTGCCACTTTCAATCCTTTTTTGGAATCTTATAGAGACAGAGAAGGAGGTAAGCGGCTAGTCAAGTGCTCTAAATAGTTGAACAGTGTCGAGGAGAAACCACAGTGGGTACAGTATTCAGTTTAGAAAACACTGAGTTAAAATCTGTTAAGAAGAAAAGAAATACGCAGACCAGTTGGGTACAGCCAAGGCTTTCCAAGTAGACTGTCCCTAAGCCTCAAGCAACATACTGCTTGATCATTTTCAGTTTTAATTTCTGTAGTACCTTCCCAAAGCGTATTAAGAGTACAAAGTCAAAATGAAAGGTGGCTAGATATATCTGTATTCAGGAGGAAGCCCTGAAATCTTCAAGTTTGCCATACTCTGATAAGACTAGTCTCTTGTCTTATCATTTTGTCTTATCTCTACTGTTTCACTTAGATTTTAGGTCAAGAGAGAGATGTCAGTGGCAGAAAGCTGACCCATCACCATTAGATACTATGGCCCTAAAAAGGTAGAGTCAGAGAAACCCACCAAAAAGTAAGAGATATCTGCCACTAGTTCTTGGTCTTAGATAGTACAATGTCATAGTTTTGCTCAGGGCAATGTTTAACAATAGTTCTAAAATGTTGTTATATGTTGGTTTCCCTTATGAAGCTTTTTTTGTTTTTGTTTTTCGAGGTAGGGTCTCTAGCCCAGGCTGACCTAGAATTCACTATGGAGTCTCAGGCTGGCCTCGAACTCATGGCAATCCTCCTACCTCTGCCTCCCGAGTGCTGAGATTAAAGGCGTGTGCCACCATGCCCAGCCCTTATGAGGCTTTTGAAAATCCCAAAGGTCAAGCTGTACCCTATTCCAATTTGACTGGAATCTCTGGGAGTGGAATCCAGACATCAACAACTTACAGCCAAATTTGAAAACCACTGCTCAAACTAATGTATACTACTCAAATAACTCAGAAGTAATGTTTCAGCTCATTCTGATGACAATATAGGTTACAGAGAATCTGAAAAAGGGACAAAAGAAGTAGATTCTAAATTAGTGCTGCTAGAGTTACATAGATACAGAATGCAAGGATGACAGTAGAAAAGTATTAATCCCTGAATATAATCATTTAAAAATCCACATGAAGGCCAGCTGTATGGCATATGCCTTTAATCCCAGCAATTGGGAGACAGAAGTAGGAGGATTTCTATGAGTTCAAGACCAGCTCAAAACTACATAGTGAATTCCAAGTCAACCTGGGCTACAGTGAGACCCTGTCCCAAAACAAAACAAAACCACAATGAAAAGAAAGAAAGAAAGAAAGCCCACATAGGCACCACCAATAAAATTTAGAGCAGGTGTAACAGCAGCATCAGCCAGATGCTCAAGGGGGCACATGTGTCTGGAGACCATCTGCAGTGGCCAGACGGCCTGGTGCACCCATTCTCTCAACCTACCTGCCTATTTCTCTCTCACACACAAATAAATAAAAATGTTTTAAATATTTATTTATTTATTTGCAAGGAGAGAGAATGGCTGGCCTCAAACTCACTATGTAGCTAAAGATGACTCTGAACTACTGATTCTCCTGCCCTACCTCTGAAATGCTTAGAGTACATGCTGGGGTTAAGGGGGAGGGCATGGCGCCATGTCCCATTTTATGAGTACCAGAGACTGAACGCAGGGCTTTGTGCATGCATTCTGCCAACTGAGCTATATCCCCAACTCAACTTTCCAAAGTCGTTTCATGTCTATTATCTTCTGGTATTCTCACAATCACCAAGTGGCCAGGTCTAACAGGTTTTAGGAAGCTCTCATTTGACAAGTAAAGAAACAGAAAATTGAGAGGTTAAACAACCTGCCCAAAACTCAGGGTGGGTATGTGACTAATCTGCATCTAAAATCCAAGTTGTCAACTGCTTTCACATTTTCTACCATGCTTGGAACTCTGTAACCAAAAATGAGCTCAGGTCTACCATCTAGGTTATGGGGCCAGCTTGTGCAGACAGCTCACAGAGAAAGTTCTCTTCCTTCCCTCTGTTCTCCTCCACAATTATTGGTTATAGAAAAGGAATAGGGAACAGAAATAGTCCTCTTTTACAAGGTTCACTTATCTATAATTAACCCCCCCACACCCAAACAATGTGGGCTATATAGTGAGACTCTATGTCAAAAAAAATAAAAAAAAATACCACCATCAAAATAGAAGAGTAGTCTTCTGCTTTACAAAACAAAGCAATTAAATAAGAGTTATTAAACCCCAAGTGGCACTGTTAAGCCAATCAAGAATTAAAGATACTTCTAAAAACAAGTGAAAATGAATTATTTGCTATAAGTATGACAATAGAGAATGTTTCCTTAAATATCTGTGATTGATTTCTTTATTATCAAGTTCATCATAACCTCTGATATTAGAACCCCAGATACCTACAAGAGATAGAATACTGGAAAAGGATAGTAAAATGAAGTAAAATCATTGTGACTTTGGAGCTTTTAAAAACATTTAGGGGCATAACATAGGAAGAAGATTCTTACCACACGATTCCACAAGGCACCCTGTTTACTCTGCATATCTGGAGTAAGGCGGATATACTGGGTCATCACCATGGCATTGCCCATCAGATTCCATAGTGAAGAGCTGCCTGTGCCCACACCTATGGGGAGGAAATACATCAGCTCACATTCATCAACTGAATCAAAAGACCACCATAGAGCTTCCAAAAGCTGAAGCTATTGCTCTTTTTCTCTTTCATACCATCTACCACCCTCTAATAAATACTTTTTTCTTTTTTATGAGATGGGGGGGTGTCTATGTTGCTCAGGTTGGTCTTGAACTCCTATGCTCTGCTCTAATAAGCCATCTGTCTCAGCCTCCTGAGTCACTGAAGTACTTGCCACAACACCAAGGTTCTCATAAATCTTAAATACCATTTTTACAGCTTTCTTTCCCTAAGGGCAAGACCCCAAAGAACATCAGAGCTATCTCTTTATGCATGCACAGTAACAACAGCTCAGATCTATTCTTTCCATTCGACATCTAAGTGAATTTGAGACCATGAAATAACAAAAATTTGGGGGTTGGAGAGATGGCTTAGCTGCTAAGGCATTTGCCCGCAAATCCAAAGGACCCAAGTTTGATTCCCCAGTACCCATGTAAAGTCAGATGCATGCATATGGAGTTTGTTGCAGTGGCTAGAAACCCTAGTGTGCCCATTCTCTCTCTGCCTCTTTCTCACTCTCTCTCCCTCAAATAAATAGCTAGATAAAATATAAAACAAATTAAAAACTAACAAAGAGGGATGGAGAGATGGCTTAGCAGTTAAGGCATTTGCCTGCAAAGGTAAAGGATCCTGGTTCGAATCTCCAGGACCCATGTAAGCAAGATGCACAAAGTGGCACATGCATCTGGAAATCATTTACAGTGGCTGGAGGCTCTGGTGCACCCATTCTCTCTCTCTCTCTCTGCCTCTTTCTCTCTCTTAAGTAAATAAAATAAAAATAACAAAGATTTCCTCAGTTATAACAAAAGAGATTGACTTTCTAGCCTGTAATCTTAATGAGCTTAATCACACTTTTCTAAAAAATCCTTCAAATATGAAACTAAATTTCCTCAGAGGACTGGAAATATAGCTCAGTTGGCAATGTGTCTGCATAGCATACATGAATCCCTGGGCTCAATTCCCAGTACTGCATAAACCAGGCACGGTGACACACACCTGTAATCCCAGCACTTGTGAGATGGAAGCAGGAGGATCAGAACCATTCAAGGTCATCCACAGTTGGCTGTGTACCCAGTCAGAGGCCAGCTAGAGACTGACTCAAAAAACAAAACAAAAAAAAACCCTCCAGAGTAAAAACTTGTCTCTATGACTCACAGTATTAGCAGAGATCAACACTGAGTACTCAGTGCACCTGCTAAATGAATGCTCTCTTAGTAATATCAGTAATAATGTATACTCTTTTGCATCTTTTTATTTCTTTTTCGAGGTGCTAACTGTAGCACAGGCTGACCTGGATCTCACTCTGTAGTCTGTAGGCCTCCAACTCATGGCAATCCTCCTGCCTGTGCCTTCCTGGAATTAAACTCATCAGCATTTTTAATTTCATCGTTGCTGTTTCCTGTAGCAAACGTGCATGAATCTGTCTGCCCTAACTTCTTCCTAGATACCTGTTACCAATTTTCTGGTCACAGCTGCACCTAGGGGCCTAGGACAGAGCAAAGCTAAACTTAGCTTTCATCACTAGGGTTCCTGGCCTAGAAAAGAAGTATTCTAATCAGAAAGACTTTTATCTTCTTTCTCACTCTGACCAAGTTCGACCCCAGTTCTTCCTCCTACGTTCTATCCAGCACATCCACTCTCCATTCCAATACTGGCTCATTGCTAGTGGCCCACTCATCCCTCCCTATGCTCAGTCCTTCCTCACACTCTTCTTCCTAGAGACCTGACACGAGGGGTATGCAGAGATTCCTGCCTAGACCTACTGGAAACTTCCAGCGCTCGGAAAGGAGAGGGAGGCGGAGCTCAGCCCTTGAGACTTGCGGCTCCCAGGCGGCGGCGGGGACCTGCGCGGACACCCGCCCGCCCGTCGTCCTCGGGGCCTGCGGCCCTGACCACCCCACCTGTGCCCGAGAGCTCGGGACCCGACGCCCTCCCCTACCCGCCTCGCTCCGGGCGCCTCACCCTGGTAGGGCTTCGACAGCGAGTGCTCCCGTTTCAAGTACTCGAACGCTTGGCCCGACCCGACTGGTCGTGGCCCGGGCCCAGACGCCAACAAAAGGAGAACTAGCAACATCCTGGACCCATCCCCAGCCGACCACCAGGAGGGTCTCAGAGCCGCCGCCATCTTTCCCACCGCCGTCCCTGAATCAAAAGCCCGCCCCGCTGCCCAACCCATTGGCCCGTAGAACCATCTGCCCCGCGACTCATTGGCTGCTGCTGAGTCCCCGCCCCTCGCAGGTGAGCATCCCACCGATTGGCTGGCCAAGGTATCAGTTGCCTTGCCAACCCAGGAAAAGGGGCGTTGCCGAATGCCCACACTTATTTATTTGCATTCTTTGTAGGCTTCGGTAGGTCTGCTGAGTTAGTAGTGTTTTCCATTTTCTGTCTGCGTTCTGTAGTAAATTTAAAGAGATAATACATTTCTACCAGTCCCAAGCAAATGTTCGATCATCTCTGCCATAGTACCTTCCGGACTGAGGATCTGTCAGGAGGACATAGAAATAAAAGACATAGATAAATGCATAACTAAAGTAGCGGGTAGGGGGCTGAGAATGTCATTCAGTGGTAGAGAACTTGCCTAGAATGCATGAGGTCCTAGGTTCAAACCAGTACCTGAGTGGGTGTGATGCATACTGAGAATTCTACTACTCTGTAAACCAAGGCAGAAAGCTCAAGAGTTCAAAGGTCAACACAGAGACTCTGTCTCATAAATAAATAAATATTTTTATTATTTATTTTCAAATACAAAAGAGAGACAAAGAGAAATGGGCGCACCAGGGCCTCCAGCTGCTGCAAACGAACTCCAGATGGATATGCCACTTTGTGCAACTGGCTTTACATTGGTATGGGGAATTGAACAGGGGTCAATAGGCTTTGCAGGCAAGTGCCTTAAATACTGAGCCATCTCTCCAGCCCCAATAAAAGTTAAAAAACTAACTAACTAAGGGATGGGGAGATTTCCCAGTGGCTAGAGGCACTTGCTTGTAGGGCCAGCTGGCTTGGGTTCAATTCCCCAGTATTTATGTAAAGCTAAATGCACAAAATGGTGCATGTGCCTGGATTTTATTTGCAGAGGCCAAATGCTCTAGTGCACCCATACTCGTGTGTGTGTGTGTGTGTCAAATAAATAGATACAGGGTTGGAGAGATGGTTTAGCAGTTAAGGCACTTGCCTACAAAGCCTAACAACCCAAGTTTGATTCCCCAATATCCACATAAAGCCAGATGCACAAAGTGACGCATGTATCTGTAGTTCTGTCTGTCTCTCCTCTCTCTATCTCTGTCTCTCTGCTTGCAAATAAATAAATAAAAATATTTTTAGAGCTAGGCATGGTGGCATACTCCTTTAATCCCAGCACTTGGGAAGCAGATGTAGGAGGATTACTGGGAGTTTGAGGCCAGCCTGAAATGACATAGTGAATTCCAGGTCAGCCTGGGCTATACATAGAGTTGGGTGTGTTAGTGTGCACCTTGATCCCAGCCCTCTGGAGACATTGGTAGGAGGATCACCATGAGTTTGAGGCTATCCTGAGACTACATAGTGAATTTCAGGTCAGCCTGAGCTAGAGTAAGATCCTACCTTGAAAACAACAACAACAACAAAAATATACAGATATTTTTAAAACTAAAGGATCTGGACATTATCAGATTTATAAAAAGACTTTAACAGCACTATCAGCAACCATCTTAACTGAATAACATTCATACAAATAAAATGCTTTCCAAAATATAAAAGAATTAGTCACACAATTCATTTTTTTCTTCAACTCTTTTAATGTTAGCTCCATAATTCTAAACACATAATTCATTCTGTACCTAGCATGATTTTATCATCACTGTTATAATCAAGCCCTTGATGATTTGCCATCATATTTAGGGAGGATTTAAGTCTCTCAGCTTGGCACATAAAGCTCTGTGCCTTCTGGCCCTGATCCACCTCTGGCCTTACTGCCCATAGCCTCTTTCTTTCATGCACATATTTCAGCTTCCTCACCTACTTCTTCACTTCCCTCCTTTTCTCAACACCCTGCTTCCTCTTACCTACTTCCTCCTGGCTATCTCCTCATTCTTTGAGGCCTATGGATGTGCCTAACTCCCAGCTCTGAATGAGATACAAGTTCATCTCCTACAGTTTCTAGATCTATGTCTATGTCTTCCTAACAAGCTTGGACAAAGTTAAGTCCTCCTGAAGCATAAGCTTGAGCATATTTAATAAAAGAAATAACACATTAGCTGGTTTTAGAGGAGATCAACTTTTTAAAGTTGCCAAAGCTGTTGATCTTTACACACTTCACATAAAACAGATGCATGGTCACAGTACATTAGGGATTGCAGTCTGACTACTCATGTCATATACATAAAACCATTCATGACCCCTAATTGGGAAAGGATGAGATCCAATTTCCCTAGTGCAGCATTCAAAGCCCTTTACAACCTGACTCAAATCAGCCTATACACATGTCTATTATTAATATGCATCACTGAAATTGTATAGGTCAATTAACAGATTATGCATTTGTCTCCCCAGCAAGGCTGGAAACTCCTAGATCACAGGAAATAGATATTACTGATTTCCTATACCAGGCCCCACCTATTTCCCCACTCCCTAACTTAGTCATTACCAATACAGAGTAAGGGTTCTGATTATTATTTTCACTATATATCTCTGTCAACTGGTTTGTTTTTTTAAGATTTTTGTTTATATATTATTTAAGAGAGACAGAGAGGCAGATAGAGAAAGAGAGAGAGGGAGAGAGAGAATGGCTGGGTGTGGCGGCTATGCCCTTAGTCCCAGCACTTGGGAGGCAGAGATAAAAGGATTGCCATGACTTCAAGGTCAGCCTGAGACTACATGGTGAATTCTAGGTAAACCTGTGCTAGAGTAAGACCCTACATTGAAAAATTAAAACAAAAAGCAGCAGAAGCAACAACAAAAATAAACAATGAGAAAAAGAGTATGGGCACACAAGGGCCACTGCAAACAAACTCCGGATGCATGTGTCACCTTTTACATCTGGCTTTACATGGATACTGGGGAATTGAACCTGGGTCCTTAGGCTTCACAGGCAAGTGCCCAACCACTAAGCCATCTCTCCAGCCCTGTTTTGATTTTTTTTTTTTAAATGAAAGCCATTTACTTTCTATGTGCAAGACTTTTCCTTATACATCAGGAAAAATAATTCTAAACATCACATATCTGTTCCCCCCAACTGGGGGTGTATCAGTAGTACAATGCTTACCACATGCAAGGACTTGGGTTCTATTTCTAGCATCAAAATCAAACCAAATCCCAACACTCCTAACCCTATAACCCTGAACCACAGGACGATTCATCAAGGTGCTGCCTGTGGTTAGCTCTGCCTGGACCCTGTGGCCTAAACAACAAGGATGAGCAACACTCCACAGGCCAACATAATTCAGTCAGATTCTTGGACAGACAACCCAGTCAGGCCTTATGTATTTGTACAAGATTTTATTAAATGTCTTTACAGAGCCAATATTCAGCCTCCAGATGTTCCTGCCAATGAGACCCTGTTATGCTGGGGGTACTGGATGAGGCATGGCTCAGGCAGGTAGCAAGGAGGTCATCATGAGGAAGGATGGAGGGAGGGCTTAGAAGAATGTTTTAGGGGGCTGGAGAGATGGCTTAGCAGTTAAGCGCTTGCCTGTGAAGCCTAAGGACCCTGGTTCAAGGCTCGATTCCCCAGGACCCATGTTAGCCAGATACACAAGGGGGCGCACGCATCTGGAGTTAGTTTGCAGTGGTTGGAGGCCCTGGCGTGCCCATTCTCTCTTTCTCTCTGTCTCTCTCTCTGTGTGTCTGTTGCTCTCAAATAAATAAATAAAAAATAAACAAAAAAAATTTTTTTAATTAAAAAAAAAAGAATGATTTAGGAAGAGCTGGGTGTAGTAGCTCCTGCCTGCATTCAACACTTGACAGGTGGGACAGGAGGATTGCCAGAAATTAGAGGCAGCTAAAACCACATAGCAACACTCCTGTCTCAATACCACCACCAGCACCACTAGTAGTAGTACTAGTTGTAATAATAACTAGGCTGGAGGGATGGCTTAGCAGTTAAGGCATTTGCCTGCAAAGCCAAAGGACTCAGGTTCAATTCCCCAGGACCCACATTAGGCAGATGCACAAGAGGGTACACACCTTTGAGTTCGTTTGCAGTGGCTAGAGGCCCTGTCACACCTATTCTCCCTCTCTCTTCCTTGATCTCTCCCTCCTTCTCTGTCAAATAAATAAATACATAAAATAATAATAATAATAATAAATAACTATTACTACTACTTAGGGAGGGTAAAAGTGGGTCTTATTTTGGGATATTCTAGAGAAAGATAATCACTTAAGAAAAAAAAGAAAGAGAGGGATGGAAAAGAAAATCAAGGAATTAAACCAAGTGTGGTTGTACATTGCTATAATCCCAGCAGTGGGATTATATAATCCTAAAGCAGGAGGATTGCTGAGTTTGAGGCCAACCTACAGGGTGAGTTTAAGGTCATCCCTGGGTTACATAGCAACAATTTATCAAAAAAAAAAAAAATGGGCGCTAGATTTAGAATGGCTTAGAGGTTTAATGAACTTGCCTGTGAACCCAGATTTGACCCAGGTAAATTAGATGTATTGAAGTTCACAGTTCACTTGCAATAGCTTGAAGCTCTGGCATGCTCATTCTTCTCTCTCTCTCTCATAAATAAATAAATAAATAATTTTTTTTTAATGGCCAAAGTTGCCGGGCATAGTGGTGCACATCTTTAATCTCAGCACTGGAGATCCCTCTCTATATATCTGTCTCTCTCAAATAAGTAAGTAAATAAATTAAATTTTAAAACAAAGAGGGCGGAGAGATGGTTTAGAGGTTCAGACACTTGCCTGTAAAGCCAAAAGACTCAGGTTCAATTCCCCAGGATCCACATAAGCCAGATGTACAAGGAGGTACATGCATCTGGAATTCATTTGCAGTGGCTACAGGCCCTGGCACACCTCTTCTCTCTCTTTCTGCTCTCTCTCTCTCTCTCTCTCTCCCTGTCTATTTCTCTCTCTCAAATAAATAAATAAATAAATAAAAATAAAATATTTTTTAAAATCTGGGTGTGGTGGCACACGCCTTTAATCCCAGTGTTGGGGAGGCAGAGGTAAGAGATCGCTGCAAGTGAGTTTGAAACCACCCTGAAACTACATAGTGAATTCCAGGTCAGCCTGGGCCAGAGTGAGACCCTATCTCAAAAAACAAAACAAATCTTGGGTTAGAATTTTATTTTATGAAAGATCCAGCTGCATGGAAAGTCCCAGTGATTGCAGTCAACAGCACAGAATGCACTGCTAAGACCTGGGTGGGGAATTCTGTGACAGGGCTGCCCTGTGAGAACACTTCATCTCCATGCCTGGGCACCTCTTCTGATAATGGTTTCTTTGGAGACCATTCAGACAACACATTTTCCCTACAGAGAAATAGCATCTATTTGAATAATCTTTTATGTTTTTGTTAAGTATGGGCATTAGTATTTTCCCTAAGTGCTGGTTGTGAGGATCTACAAGATGACGTGTATAAAGTGTTTAGCAATGGTATTTCCTTTTATTTATTTATTATTTTATTATTAACTTTGTACTCAGTGAATACAGTCAACTTGGTACCATTAAAAAAAAAAAAACAACAAATAAACAACAACAAAATACTGGGGACATGCCTAGCATGTTCAAGGCCCTGGGTCAATCTTCAGCATAGAATAAAATTCTAATAATAATAGTATTAATAATAAAGAAAAAATAAATAAGGGCTGGGGGTGTAGCTCAGTGGTGGAGTTTTTTCCTAGCCTGCTTAAGGCCTTGCATCAATACAGAGAAGACTGGTATTTGCATTTATTACTTAGTTGCATGTTAGTTTAGTTAGGGTTACTTAACTTTTTCCAAATCTGTTTGTTCATTTGTGAACTGATAGAAATCAATGTCCTGAGGACCAGATCTCAGCCCTGTGGTTTCTCCAGGAAGAGAGAGAACTGTCGGGAATTAGGGTCAGCCTCTAGGGATCCAGATGCCTACTTTCCAGAGTCAGAACACAACATTAGCCAAGCATTGCTGAAAGCCACAATGGGAGGGGGAGAACCTTGCCATTTTCGAGTTGGAATGAAACATCGACCTTTTGTGTGGGGGTTGGGGGTGGGATGGGGGGCGTTATGGTCTCGCTGTAGCCCAGGCTTACCCGGAATGGAATTCACTATGTACTCTTAGGCTGGCCTTAAACTCACGACGATCCTCCTACCTCTGCCTCCTGAATGCTGCAATTAAAGGTCTGCACTACCATGCCCAGCTTTTTTTTTTTTTTTTCTCGTAAGGTCTCACTCTAGCCCAGGCTGACCTGGAATTCACTATGGAGTCTCAGGGTGGCCTCGAACTCATGGCGATCCTCCTACCTCTGCCTCTCGGGTGCTGGGATTAAAGGCGTGCGCCACCACGCCCAGCTCCCCAGCTTTTTTTTTTTATGTTTATTTTTTTTGTTAGCATTTTCCATGATCATGCCCAGCTTTAAAAATTTTTTTTTTAATTTATTTGCAAGGAGAGAGAGGGCCTCTAGCCTCTGCAAATGTACTCTTCTACCTTGGAGATGTGTCCAATGTCCCTTAGCTTTAACATTTCTCAAGGTGAAAATAGCACCTTGGAATGTATTATAGACAGGTAGGTTTGACATCATTGCTTGCCTCTGCTGGCCTTGTCTAGTTATATGCTGTGAGCACTTTATTAAACCAGTTTGAGATCTAGTTTTTCTTTTCTTTTTTTAAAATTTTATTTATTTATTTATTTGACAGAGGAAGAGAGAGAAAGAGAGAATAGGTGCACCAGGGCCTCCAGCCACCGCCAATGAACTCCAGACACCTGTGCCTTCTTGTGCATCTGGCTCATGTGGATCCTAGGGAATCAAACCTGGGTCTTTCGGCTTTGCAGGAAAACGCCTTAATGGCTAAGCCATCCCTCCAGCCCTCTTTTCTTCCTTCCTTCCTTTCTTTTTTTTTTTTTTTTCTTTTTCATTTGTTTTTTGAGGTAGGCTCTCACTTTAGCCCAGGCTGACCTGGAATTCACTCGGTAGTCCCAGGCTGGCCTTGAACTCAGAGTGATCCTCTTACCTCTGCCTCCTGAGTGCTGGGATTAAAGGCATGCGCCACCACGCCCGGCAGATCTAGTTTTTCTGTCTTAATATGGAAAGAACACAAATACTCATCTTACAGAATTGCTGTAGAGATGAAAGTGAGGGGAGGAGGAGAAAGTACAGTGCCTGCTTTTCTTTTTTTCCTTTTTTTATTTAAGAGAGATTGAGAATTGGCGCACCAGGGCCTCCAGCCATCGCAGTCCAACTCCAGATGCCTGCAACGCCTTGTGCACATGAGTGCGCATATATATAGACAACTTCTATACTTACAGACAACAAACCATGGTATTTCCCTCCTCTACCTCCCCCACTTTCTCTTTCATAACTCTGCTGTCATATCCCCTCCCTCTCTCCATTAGTCTCTCTTTTAATTTGATGTCATCTTTATCTCCTAGTATGAGGGTCTTGTGTGGGCATTGCTAGGCACTGTGAGATCTTGGATATCAAGGCCAAATTCTGTCCAGACAGTTGTATGTAAGGAGTAGTACCCTTCCTTTGGCTCTTACATTCTTTCCACCACCTCTTCCGCAATGGACCCCGAGCCTTGGAGGGTATGATAGAGATGTTTCTGTGCTGGGCACTCCTCCATCATTTCTTCTCAGCTGTATGTTGCCTTTTGGGTCATGGCAGTGGTCATTGCCATCTGAAAAGAGAAGCTTCTCTAACCAGAAGTGAGAGTAGCATTAATATATGAGTATGAACATTAAGTGTAGTGGTGAGAGTAATATATCACTCACAGTGATCCTCCTACCTTTGCCTCTAAGTACTGGGAATAAAGGCATGTGCCACCATGCCTGGCCTTATTATTATTATTATTTTAATCATTATTTGTCTCCTTACATCTGGATTCTTTTTTTTTTTTGGTGCTGCGGACCAAACCCAGGGCCTTTATATCACTTCCCCACTAAGGACTTTTCTATTTTCCCTAGTTGGATTAAAGTCAAAATACCTTGTAAAGCAATGTCAGTACTTTGGCTGTGACTTTAAATGAAACTCTAAAAGGTTTTTATCAGAGCAAATGGGACACCTGACTTCCATTTTCAAAGGGTTACTCTAGCTGCTGACTTAAAAATAGACTGTGGCGGGCTGGAGAGATGGCTTAGCGGTTAAGCACTTGCCTGTGAAGCCTAAGGACCCCGGTTCGAGGCTCGGTTCCCCAGGTCCCACGTTAGCCAGATGCACAAGGGGGTGCACGCGTCTGGAGTTCGTTTGCAGAGGCTGGAAGCCCTGGCGCGCCCATTCTCTCTCTCTCCCTCTATCTGTCTTTCTCTCTGTGTCTGTCGCTCTCAAATAAATAAATAAATAATAATAAAAAAACATTTAAAAAAATAGACTGTGGCACACGCCTTTGATCCCAGGAAGAGGTAGGAGGATCACTGTGAGTTCAAGGCCACCCTGAGAATACGTAGTGAATTCCAGGTCAGCCTGGGCTAGAGTGAGACTCTACCTCAAAAAAACAAAAAATAAAAATAAAAATAGACTGTAGAGGGATAGGGTAGAAGCAGGGAGACCAGATAGGAGACATGATGAGTAATCACAGTGAGGAAGGAAAGTGAATGGTAGCCCAGAAATAAGTTTATTTATCTAATAGAGTTTAATTAGTTAATTTATTTGTCATAGTGCTGGGGCTTAAACTTGGGGATCCATGCATACTAAGCAAATGTTCCGAGCTATACTGTCAGCCAGCTCTCTGGATTTTAGATGGATAGACCAGCCTTGGTATCCACAGATTCTACATTTGTGGACTGAATATATTTAATCTTTTGTTGTTGTTGTTGTTTTGAGGTAGCCCAAGCTGACCTGGAATTCACTATGCAGTCCCACGCTGGCCACTATACCCATCTTACAAATAAGTTTTAAAGATTATTTAAAGTATCTGGAACACCTTTAATTCCAGCACTTGAGTAGGCTGAGGTAGGAGGACTGCTGTGACTTAGAGGTCCACCTGAGAATCCCAGGTCAGATTGGGATAGAGTGAGACCCTACCTTGAAAGACAATAATAATAATAATAAATAATAATAAATAATAATAATAAATTATATACAATGGGTTCTGAGGAAATGGCTCAATGAATAAAGTTTTTGCCGCTCAAGCATGAGCACCCAAGTTTGGATCCTCAGACTCTACATAAAAGCTGGCAGTCTGGTGGGCTTCTTTAATCCTAGCATGCTGACAGCAACATGGGAGGCAGAGATAGAAGAATTTCCTGGAAGCTCATGGATCAGCTCGCTGGTCAGTAGTGAGCACAGCAGTGAACAACAATGAGAAAGAGAGAAAAAGAGATCCTGCCTACAACTCCGGAACCGATGCTCAGAAATTGTCCTGTGACCTCCACACGTGCACTGTGGGATGCACATGTCCATACTTACACACATGTCAATCACACACATTGGTGGTCTGATTCAGGTGTCCCCCATAAACTTAGGTGTTCCGAATGCTAAGTTCCCAGCTGACGGAGATTTGGGAATTAATGCCTCCTGGAGGCAGTGTATTGTTGGGGGCGGGCTTATGGGTATTACAGCCAGTTCCCCTTGCCAGTGTTTGGCACACTCTCCTGCTGATGTTGTCTACCTTGTGCTGGCCAGGAGGTGATATTCACTCTCTGCTGGTGCTGTTGTTTTCTCTGCCATCGTGGAACTTCTTCCCCCTTGAGTCTGTAAGCCAACTTGAGCCTGTTTTCCCACAAGCTGCTCTTGGTTGGGTGATTTCTGCCAGCAGTGTGAACCTGACTGCAACATATATAAAAAATAGTAAGGAACCGCCGGGCATGGTGGTGCACGCCTTTAATCCCAGCACTAGGGAGGCAGAGGTAGGAGGAGCACTGTGAGTTCGAGGCCACCCTGAGACTCCATAGTGAATTCCAGGTGAGCCTGGGCTAGAGTGAGACCCTACCTTGAAAAACCAAAAAAGTAAGGAAAAATTACCCTAGATCTGTTGTTCCATAAACAACCTAAGTCCCTCCCTAAGAAAGAATTTCCCTTTCCTAGAACTAAGATTCCTGGAAGGTGGGCTGGAGAGATGGCTAGTGATTAAAGGTGCTTGCTTGCAAAACCCAGGTTCAATTCCCCAGTGCCCACATAAAGCCAGATGCACAAAGTGGCACAATGCATCTGGAGTGTGTTTGCAGTGGTAGGAGGTCCTGGTGTGCCCATTCTATCATTCTCTCTATCCAAAAATAAATAAGTAAAGATATTTTGAAAATTCAAAAAAAGATTTCTGGGGCTGGAGAGATGGCTTAGCAGTTAAGCGCTTGCCTGTGAAGCCTAAGGACCCCGGTTCGAGGCTCGGTTCCCCAGGTCCCACGTTAGCCAGATGCACAAGGGGGCGCATGCGTCTGGAGTTCGTTTGCAGAGGCTGGAAGCTCTGGCGCGCCCATTCTCTCTCTCTTCCTCTATCTGTCTTTCTCTCTGTGTCTGTCGCTCTCAAATAAAATAAAATAAAATAGAAAAAGATTTCTGGATTCCTGGAAGGATTAAACCTGAATCTGCATTGTGGTTAGTTAGCTCAGCCTCAAAACTTGGTGTCATAGCTGGTTAGCTCAGCCCCCATACAGAACCTATAAATGACTCAAATTTGGATCTCTAGATGGACTTCCTGTCTTCTCATGGGCAGGAGCTCTTCATACTCACTCCTCTTTCCTTCTCTTAATCTAATAAAGTCTCACTAAACTAAAAAAAAAAAAAATTAAACTATATGGATTGGGGATTGGGAATATTGCTAAATGGTAGAATACTTCTCCAGCATGCATGAGGCCCTGGATTTAATCTTCAGTGTTGCAGAAAAGAAAAAGAAAAACAGATGGCTTAGCAGTTAAGGTGCTTGCATGAAAGCCTAACAACCCAGGTTTGATTCCCCAGTACCCACATAGAGCCATATGCACAAAGTGGTGCATGCACCTGGAGTTTGTTTGCAGCAGCTGGAGGCCCTGGTGTGCCCATTCTCTCTGTGAGTCTCTCTATATCTCTCTGCTTGCAAATAAATTAAATTAAATTTAAGAAAAAAAGAAAGAGGGCTGGAGAGATACCTTAGTGGTTAAGGCACTTGCTTGTTTCCCCAGTCCCCACATAAGCCAGATACACAAGGTAATACATTCATCTGGAGTTTGTTTGCAGTGGCTGGAGGTCCTAGCACACCCGTTCTCTCTATCTGCCCTCTTGCTCTGTCATAAATAAATAAGGTATTAGAAAAAAGGAAGGAAGAAAGGAAGGAAGAGAGGGATGGGTGGAGGGAGAGAGGGAGAGAAAGAGGGAAGGAAGGGCAGGCTGGCAAGATGGCTTAGTGGTTAAGGCACTTGCCTCAGAAACCTAAGAGCCCAGGTTCGATTCTCCAGGTCTCATGTAAGCCAGATGCACATGTGTTTGGAGTTCTTTTGCAGTGGCTAAGAGGCCCTGGCATGCCTATTCTCTGCCTCTGTGTCAAATAAAATAAATAACAGAATTTTTTTTTTAAAGAGTTAATTGCTGGCATGGTGGTGCATGCCTTTAATCCCAGCACTTGGGAAACAGAAGTAGGAGGATTGCCTGGAGTTCAAGGCAACCCTGAGACTACATAGTGAATTCCAGGTAAGCCTGAGCTAGAGTGAGACCCTACCTCAAAAAAAAGAGAGAGAGAGATTATTTTAAATGATAATAATAATAATAAAAAGAAAGAAAGAGGCCAGGTGTGGTGGTACACACCTTTAATATGCCTTCAGGAGGTACAGGTAGGAGGAGCACCATGAGTTTGAGGCCAGCCTGAGACTATATAGTGAATTCCAGGTCAGCCTGGGCTAAACTGAGACCCTGCCTTGAAAAACCAAGAGAGCACATGCTTATGGGAGGGTATATATAGGGTAAATGCAAAATGACATAATTTTATAGAAGAGATTTAAGCACACATGCATTTTTTATGTTTCTTTGAGAGAGAGAGAGAAACAGACAGAATGGGCAGGCCAGGGCCTCTGGCACTGCAAATGAACTCCAGCCATCTCTCCAGCCTTGCACCCATGGATTTTGATATCCTCCAGTGGTCCTGGAATGACCAGGATGACTGTGTTTTCAGTGAATGGCCAACAGGATTTGCTGATGGAATAGGCAGATGTGTAATAGAGAGGAGTGAACTATCACTCCATATTTAGCCATAGCAATGAGAAAAATGGAATTGTCATATAGAAGGAAAACTATGGGAAAAGCCTTTGTGAAGGTACATGCTTGTAATCTCAGCACATGGGAGGCTAAGGCAGGAGGATTGTGAGTTTGTGGCCAGCTTGGGCTACACAAGGAGTTCAAGGCTAGCTTGGGCAACTTAGTGAGACATTGCCTTGAAATAAAAAGTGAGGGCTGGACAGGAAGCACTCCTTTTAATGTTGATACCCTTATATTAATGCTACTGTCACATTTTCATTAGAGAACTTTCTCTTTTCAGGTGGCAGTGACCTTGGGATGACTCAGAAGATATCATGGTGCTGGAAAGAAGTGACTGGAGTGCTTAATACTGCAATATCTCTATGACACCTTCCAAGGCTCAAGGTCTATTGTGGAAGAGGTGGTGGAAAGAATGTAAGAGCCAAAAGAGCCTTACAATGTGATCTCCCCAGACACAAAATGGCCTGGATATCCATGACCTCACAGTGCCTGACACTACCTACACAAGACCCTCATAATAGGATGAAAAGATCATGACATCAAAATAAAAGAGAGACTGATTGAGATGGGGAGGGGATATGATGGAGAATGGAGTTTCAAAGGGGAAAGTGAGTGGGGAGGGCATTACTATGGGATATTTTTATAATCATGGAAGTTGTTAATAAAAAATTTTTTGAAAAAAAAAGTGAGGGCTGAAGAGATGGCTTAGAGGTTATGGTGCTTGCCTGCAAAGCCAAGACTCAGGTTCAATTCCCCAGGACCCATGTAAGACAGATGAACAGAACAAGGTGGTGCATGCATCTGGAGTTCCTTTGCAGTGACTAGAGGCATTGAAGCATCCATTCTCTCTCTCTGTCAAATAAATAAAAATAAAGTATTTTAGCTGGACATGGTGGCTCACGCCTTTAATCTCAGCATTCGGGAGGCAGAGGTAGGTGGATCACTGTGAGTTCAAGGCCACCCTGAGAGTACATAATTAATTCCAGGTCAGCCTGGGCCATAGTGAGATCCTACCTTGGAAAACCAAAATAAATAAATAAATAAAATAAATAAAAATATATATATATTATATTATATATTTAATAATAGATATATTTAATAATATTATTAAATATATATTATATATTTTATATATAAAGTGAAAAGAGGGGCTGGAGAAATAGCTTCATGGTTAAAGGCACTTGTTTGAAAAGCCTGGCAACCTAGGTTTGATCCCCAGTACCCACATAAAGGCAGATGTACAAAATGGTGCATGTGTCTGGAGTTTGTTTGCAGTGGCAAAAGATCCTGGTGCACCCATATATACACTCTCTTTCTCTCTCTGCTTGCACATAAATAAATAACACATTAAAAATATTTTATTTATTTATTTGACAAAGAGAAAGGGGGGGAGAGAGAAACAGATATAGAGAATGGGCACACCAGGGCCTCCAGCCAGTGCAAACAAACTCCAGACACATGTGTACCTCGTGCATCTGGCTTATGTGGGTAGTGGGGAATCAAACCTGGGTACTTAGGCTTACAGGCAAACTTCTTAACTGCTAAGCCATCTCTCTAGTCCATAAAACATTTGTGTGTGTGTGTGAGGCAAGCCCAACAGACTGACCTTTTTTTATTGTATGTGAGAAAGTGAGAGAGAGAGAGAGAGAATCCATGCATCAGGGCCTCCAGCCACTGCAATCCAACTCCAGATGTGTGCACCCCCTCATGTGACTTTGTGTGCTTGCATCACCCATGCGTCTGGCTAACATGGGACCTGAAGAGTTGAACATGGGTCCTTAGGCTTTGCAGCCAAGTGCCTTAACCACTAAACCATCTCCCTAGCCCCCATAAAACATTTTTTAAAGTGAAAAGAGGACTGAGGGTGAAGCACGGTGGTGGAGCACTTGTCTAGCATACATGAGGCCCTGGACTCGGTGAAAAAAAAAAAGGAAAGATTATCAGAGATTCATGCTTTTGAGAAAAGATCAGCAATCACTTTAGTAAGGCACAATTTCTAGTCTTTAAGAGAAGCCACAGGCTGGAAAGATGGCTTGGCGGTTAAGGTGCTTGTCTGCGAAGCCTAAAGATCCAGGTTCAATTTCCCAGTACCCACGTAAGCCAGATACACAGGATGGCACGTGTATCTGGAATTTGCTTGCAGTGGCTGAAGGCCCTGGTATGTGCATTCTGTCTCTCTCAAATAAATACATAAAAAATAAAATATCAGGGCTGGAGAGATGGCTTAGCAGTTAAGCGCTTGCCTGTGAAGCCTAAGGACCCCGGTTCGAGGCTCGATTCCCCAGGACCCACGTTAGCCAGATGCACAAGGGGGCGCACGCATCTGGAGTTTGTTTGCAGTGGCTGGAGGTCCTGGCACGCTCATTCTCTATCTGCATCTTTCTCTGTCTGTCGCTCTCAAATAAATAAATAAAAATAAACAAAAAAGAAAAATAATAAAATAAAAAAAGAGAAGGCATTGGGGTCAGGGGCTCGGCAGTGCTGGGGAGGAGAGGGTTTGTTTGCAGTGGCGAAGCACTCTGGTACACTCATTCTCTTTCTCCCACTTTCTTCTCTCTCTCAAATAAATAAATACATAAATAAATTTAAAGAAAAAGAAACTTCTGGGACCAGGGGTTGGGCTGTGCTGGGGAGTAGGTGGAGGGAGATGGGGATTTTTCTTTTCTTTTTTTCTTTTTTTTTATTAACAATTTCCATGATTGTAAACAATATCCCACTTTCCCCGTTGAAACTCCATTCTCCATCATATACCCTCCCTTTCTCAGTCCAATTACAGAGCAGTTGGTTTCCTCCATGACAGACGAGATGGGGTATTTCTGTTGGTCAGTGTGCAGTGTACGGCATGGCTATGACAGAGTACCTGAGGCTAACTTAAGGAAGAATTTATTTGGGCCTATGGCTTCAATGTCAATTTTTTTTTTTAATGTTTTTATTTTTTATTTTAGAAAGAGAGAAAATGGGTAAGCCAGAGTCTCAAGCCGCTGAAAACAAACTCCAGATGCATGACGTGGGTACTAGGGATTGAACCAGAGTCCTTAGGCTTCACAGGCAAGTACTTTAACCACTAAGCTATCACTCCAGCCCGGCTCATGGCTTCAGCAGCTCTCAGTCCATCATGGTGGGGAAGGCTTATCAGCAGGAGGTGTGGTGGTGACTGTTCACATGGTACAGTCAGGAAGAAGAGCACTCAGGCTGGAACTAGAAGCAGGTGTAACTTTGAAAGCCCTCCCCAGTGATCTGCTTTTGTCAGCCAGGCCTGGCCTCCTAAGCGCGCCGAAGCCTAGTTCCAGCTGGCGACTAAGTGTTCAAAACATGAGCCTGTGGGGGACATTTCAGATTCAGATTATTACATGCAATAAAGAAGTTTCCTTAGTCGGGCATGGTGGCACATGCCTTTAATCCCAGAGGTAGGAGGATCACAGTGAGTTTGAGGCCAGTCTGGACCTACGTAGTAAATTCCACGTCAGCCTGAGCTACAGCAAGACCCTGCCTTGAAAAACAAAACAAAACAAAAAACGTTTCCTTATATCTATTTGTATTCTATGTGGTTCTTCCATACAGAATATCAGGTTTAATCCATGTGACCAGTAATACAGGAATTGAATGGAAAAATGCAGTGGTATGTCACTTTTGAAGTTAGGTCACAAAACGCATCTTGGTCTCCCACCAACCCTTCTCAGATAACTAACTATGGGGAAAGCCAACTACTGTGTTGTGGACTGCCCTCAGGGTGACAAACTGAAGGGTCATGGAGCTGAACTTGGAAGTGGACCTTCCAGCCCCAAACAAGCATTCAGATGATTGTAACCCAGTCAACACTAACTATAACTTGCGGAAGACACTCAGCTAGAACCACCCAGACAAACTACTTCCTAATTCTTGACTTGCAGAAATCATGACATAATAATGTTTACTTTTTGAGCCATTCTGTTTTGGAGATAATTTGCTATGCAAAAACAGATAACTATCATACCTCTCATCGTCAAGTGAAGGGAGGAATCCAAGAAAAATTGGAGGGCACCAACAAGAAGAGAGACTGACACTCCACGCCACCATCAGGCCCCTACTGAGGCAGTGGACTTGTTCTACCCCTAGACCTCCTACAGTAGAGCGATGAGAAATGGAGGAAGACCCAGAGCAGAGAGGGAAGTTGACAGTGGAGTGATCTGAAAGCACAAGGTAGATTCATTCAAGAGAGATGTCTGCAAGCTAAGTGTAACCCCAAAGCAAGAACCTGCAGATGGCATGCAACAGGGGCTGAGCTGAACTTGCCACTACATGAATCAACAATCTGTTGGGTGTGATGGCACACACCTTCAATACCAGTACTCAGGACACAAGAGGATTGCCCCAAGTTTGAAGCCCACCTGCACTGCTGAGCAGGACCCTGTCTCAAGACAAACAATCTGAAAAATCTGGGCACAAGTGAAACAGTGATAACCAAAAGAGGAGTGGGTTTATTTTTATTATTTTTTAATATATATTTTTTTATTTATTTGAGAGAGACAAAGAGGCAGAGAGAAAGAGAGAGAATGGGCATGCAAGGGCCTCCAGCCACTGCAAATGAACTCCACATGCATGCACTCCCTTGTGCATCTGGCTTGCATGGGTCTTGGAGAGTCAAACCAGGATCCTTTGGATTTGCAGGCAAATGCCTTAAACACTAAGCCAACTCTCCAGCCCCAGGAGAGGGTTTAAATTGTGGAGGATTAAGTAAAAAATAAACCACCCTTCTTCCCTTCTAGTTCCAAATAAACCCAGAACTGGAGAAGTTTGGTGTTGAAAAGAGGTATTGTAGACCCAGTCCATGTCCCCTTTATACCAGACACATGCATATATACCACAGCCTGTCCCTCCCTGCAAATAGCTTCAGCAAGTGGAGGAATGAGAAATCAACAAAAGATTATACCCACCATCTCCAAGTTCCCACAGCAAAAACTCGTCTGTGAGCTGGAGGTGTATTTCAGTGGTAGAGTGCTTACCTAGAGTGGTGGTTTGATTCAGGTGTCCCCCATAAACTTAGGTGTTGTGAATGCTAGCTCCCCAGCTGATGGATATTTGGGAATCAATGCCTCCTGGAGGGAGTGTATTGTTGGGAGCGGGCTTAAGGGCTTTATAGCCAGTTTCCCTTGCCAGTGTTTGGCACACCCTCCTGTTGCTGTGGTCCACCTTCTGTTGGCCAGGGGGTGATGTCCACCCACTCCTCATGCCATTGTTTTCCCCTGCCATCGTGGAGCTTCCCCTCGAGCTTGTAAGCCAAAATAAACCTCTTTTTCCCAGAAGCTGCTTTTGGTTGGGTGATTTCTACCAGCAATGCGAACCCGGACCACAACAGTAAAGTGGTACCAAGGAGTGGGATTGCTGCTAGACACCTGACTGTGTGGCTTTGGCCTTTTGGAGCTGACTTCAAGAGGAATGTGGGAGGAGTTGAAACCTTGGCCTAAGAGATGCCTTGTAGTGCTGTAAGTACAGCTCAATGGACTATTATGGTCAGAGCTACAAGACCTGAATGCAGTAAGAACTATGGACTGTGAGGCTTGGCTTATGAGGGTGAGAAAGAGCTTTGCCTGGACTGGGTTAGCAGTTTATGTGAGAAGCTTGCTCTTGTGCCCATGTCCTGAGAAGTTGTGCAGGGTTGCTTTGCATAGAAATGAACTGGTGTGAGCAGAGGGATATGGCACAGAAAAAAAAAAAAATCTTTGGGTGAACTGTTGCTCGTTCAGCTGCAACTGAGAGATGATAACCTATGAGACTGGGCTAGCAGACCTGCACTGGGGCAACAAGAAGAATGTAAAATCTTTTAAAGGGGCCTGAGTACTCAAGGAGTGTCCTGTTCTTCAAAGTCTGCTTTATTCCCTGCACCCTGGATTAACAAATTGGCACCCTACCTGTTATTGTGGAGTATAAGAAATGCTGGAAAGAGGGTCATTGAGTTTGCAACACGGTCTTGCGTTTTGGAAATGGCCATGGGCACAGTGAAGCGGGTTTGCTGGTTGCCTGCATAGAGACGCCATGGGGCCATGAGGATGAACTGTGGCTTGCAGTGGAGACCCAGTGGAGATGCTAGGACCATGAGATGGCTGCCAAGGAGCTGCTGGCCCCGATGAAGTTTTCCAGAACTGTGATTAGCCTAGCTGGAGGGGTGGAATTGGAATGCCAGAGACTTGTTGCTGGTTAGAATTATCGGACTCTTGGAGATTTGTCACTGGCTAGAGTTGCTGGACTTGAAGCTACAGAGTTTGATGTTTGCCCTGGTTGTTTTAAATCTTGTATTGGTTGAATATTTCTTTGCTATGCCCAATGCCATCTTTTGCAGTGTGAATATTTATTCTGTGCCATTATGGGTTTTTTGAGGTTATTTTTTGGTATTATGGCTCAGTTAAAAGATCTTGGACTATGGGGATGTATGAACATCATTGGAATTGATTAAAAACTATGGGGATTTTAAATTTCAAGACAAATTAATGCTTATGTTTTCCTTTCATTTTACTCTGTTCCCTTCACAAGCTCACCAAAGATTGGGCGTGTCTACTTCATAAAAGAATTCATTGCTGTCAATTAGCAAAAAGGTTTACCGAGTAAAGCCCATAAATATGCAAAAGGATTTCCTGAACTTTGAAAGAAACTGACAACTGGAAGAGATTTGCCGGCCCTATTTTTGTTAAGGGGCAGACCTTCACCAGCAGGTTTGTCACAGTCCAGATTACACTGCTGAGTACTTGAGCCATATCCATGAATGATGCTAAACAAAAATATAACAAATTTCCAGAGTTCTCCTGGAGAAACAGAAGTCAGAAGTTTAGCCTGGCTGGGATTTATTCACTGAAGATACTATACCTGTCCTGCCTTATTATGATCCTGGCAAGTAGGGGCAGGAGGTGTTCTGGACTTCTCGTTGTCACTTTTCAGACAACCTGGAGATGATGAGCTGTAAAGACAGTGAAATACTAGGTAATGTTAAATACAATCTGACCTCTACAGCAATGATGATTTTAAAGTCAAGAATAAAAATAAGATCAAGTATCTAAGAAAAAAAAAAAAAAAACTATGGGGATTTTTAAAGTCAGAATGAACACATTGTATTTTACATCATGTATGGATATCAGTTTATGGGGGCCAGGGGCGGAATGTGGTGGTTTGATTCAGGTGTCCCCCATAAACTTAGGTGTTGTGAATGCTAGCTCCCCAGCTGATGGATATTTGGGAATTAACGCCTCCTGGAGGGAGTGTATTGTTGGGAGCGGGCTTAAGGGCTTTATAGCCAGTTTCCCTTGCCAGTGTTTGGCACACCCTCCTGTTGCTGTGGTCCACCTTCTGTTGGCCAGGGGTGATGTCCACCCTCTGCTCATGCCATCGTTTTCCCCTGCCATCGTGGAGCTTCCCCTCGAGCCTGTAAGCCAAAATAAATCTCTTTTTCCCGGAAGCTACTCTTGGTTGGGTGATTTCTACCAGCAATGTGAACCGGACTGCAACACCTAGAATGTGTGAGGTGTCAAATTTGATCCCCAGAATCACAAAAGCAAAAAAAAAAGACAACAAGAAGAAACAATAAATAAAAAACTGGTCCCTGGAGCCAGAGCTGTAGCCCAGTGGTAGAGCATCTGCCAAGCACAGATGTGTGAAAACCTGGAAATCCCCAAGGCCTCTCTCCAGGCCTGGAGATGATGTAAACTAAAATTGAGCTGGTAGTTTTTTAATAGACCTGACTGGTTTTTTTTAATTTAATTTTTTTTCTTTATTTATTGGAGAGAGAAAGAGAAATAGGCAGGAGAGGGAGAGAAAGAAAGAATGGGCATGCCAGAACCTCCAGCCTCTGCAAGCTCCAGACATGTGCACCCCCTTGTGCATCTGACTTACATGGGTCCTGGGGAATTGAACCTGGGTCCTTTGGCTTTGTAGGCAAGTGCCTTAACTACTAAGCTATTTTTCCAGCCCCTGACTGGTTTTTTGATACTTAAAGTCACATTAAAACTATGGGATCCTGAGATGGGCATGGTGGTGCATGCCTTTAATCCCAGCACTTGGGAGGTAGAGGTAAGAGGATTGCTGTGAGTTTGAGGCCACTCTGCATTCCAGGTCAGCCTGGGCTACAGTGAGACCCTACCTTGACCCCCCCCCCAGAAAAAAAGGGCTGGAGAGATGGCTTAATGATTAAAGCATTTGCCTGAAAAGCCAAAGGACCCAGGTTCGATTCCCTAGGACCCATATAAGCCAGAGACACAAGGGGGTGCACATGCATCTAGAGTTTGTTTGAAGTGGCTAGAGGCTCTGGCATGCCCATTCATTCTCTCTCTCAATCTCTCTCTCCCTCTCTCTGTCTCCCTTTCTCTCTAATAAATAAATTGAAAATTAAAAAAAAAATTGACAGAAATTGCTTTAAAAATTTGCAGGAAGTGATTGGGGAGATGGCTCAGAGGTTAAAGGCCTCTGCCTAAAAAGTCTGCTGGTCTGGGTTTGGTTCCCCAACAACCACATAAAGCCAGACTCAAAAAAGTGGCATCTGGTGTTTGGTGTTTGTTTGCACTGGCAAGAGACCCTGACACACATACATATACATGCACATGTGTAATTTTTAAAACTTGCAGAGAAATAAAGCAATGCCATGTTAAGGCCTTGCTGGGTTGAGATTGTTCAATAATGATAACAATTTTGTTTTTTTATTTTATTTTGGAGAGAGAGAGAGAGAGAAAGAGAGAGAGAGAGGGAGGGAATTGGCACACCACAGCCTCAGCCACTGCAATTGAATTCTAGATACTCATGCCACCTAGTGGGCATGTGTGACCTTGCACTTGCCTCACCTTTGTGCGTCTGGCTTAAGTGGGATCTGGAGATTGGAACATGGGTCCTTAGGCTTTGCAGGCAAGAGATTTAACCACTAAGCAATCTCTCCAGCCCCAGTTTTGTTCCTTTAACCAAAATCTGTAAGATGCTGTACAGGGGTTCTGAAAGGTTAGACTAAAGACAGCCTAAATAGGATCAAATTTTACTTCTGTGCTTCTGTGTGCTCCTGAGCAGCTGCTTTCTTCTCCTCTCCTCTCCTCTTCTCTTTTCCTTCCTTCCTTCCTAAAAAATATTTATCTATTTATTTATTTATTTATTTATGAGAGAGAGATCAAGAGAGGATGGGTGAGCCAGGGCCTCTAGTCACTGAAAATGAACTCCAGATGCATATGCTACCTTGTGCATCTGATTTTACCAGGCTACTGGGGAACTGAACCCAGGTCCTTAGTCTTTGCAGGAAAGCACCTTAACTGCTGAGACATCTCTCTAGCTCCCCTTCCTTCCTTCTTTCTTTCCTTCCTTCCTTCTTTCTTCTTTCTCTCTTTCTTTCTTTCTTTTTAGGAGTCTCATTCTAGCCCAGGATAATCTGAAACTCACTCTAGGTCAGGCTGGTCTCCAAGTCATGGCAATTCTCCTACCTAAGCCTCCCAACCACTTGGATTAAAGGTATGTACCACTACACCTGGCCTCTTTATTACTGTTGTTGTTGTTGTTGTTATTATTATTTGAGAGAGAGAGGCAGAAATAGAATAGGCTCACCAGGGCCTTCAGCCACTGCAAATGAACTCTAGAAACTCCATTGTGCTCCATTGTGTGCATGTAAGACATTGTGTAGTTGCATCACTATGTCTGGCTCATGTGGGACCTGGAGATTTGAACAGGAGTTCTTAGGCTTCACAGGCAAACACCTTAACCACTAAGCCATCTCTCCAGCCATTCTTTCTTTTTAATTTTTATTTATTTTTTTCTCAATTTTTATTAACATTTTCCATGATTATAAAAAATATCCCATGGTAATACCCTCCCCCCCCCAACACTTTCCCCTTTGAAATTCCATTCTCCATCATATCCCCTTCCCATCTCAATCAGTCTCTATTTTAGTTTGATATCATGATTTTTTTCCTCCTGTTATGATTGTCTTGTGTAGGTAGTGTCAGGCACTGTGAGGTCATGGATATGCAGGCCATTTTGTGTCTGGAGGAGTATGTTGTAAGGAGTCCTACCCTTCCTTTGGCTTTTACATTCTTTCTGCCACCTCTTCCACATTAGACCCTGAGCCTTAGAAGGTGTGATGAAGATGTTACTCAGTACTCCAGTCACTTCTTTCCAGCACTATGATACCTGCTGAGTCATTCCAAGGTCACTGCCATCTGAAAAGAGAAGATTCTCTACCAGAAGTGAGAATAGCATTAATATAAGGGTATAAATATTAAGAGAAGTGCTTACTGGGCAGTTTGGTAAGCATAGTATATACACTTATCCAGACATCAGCAGATGTTATACCCCTAGGGCTCATGACTACCCCTGTTTTAAGTTTTCAGTATCAGGGATGTGTTCCCCCCCCCCCGCCCCCCATGGAGCAGGCCTCCAGTCCATTTGGGGGGCAGTTGGTCTCCGCCATGACAGACATGCCACTATTGCACCCGTTGGCTCATTTGGGCTGGCTGACCAATTATAAGGCTTGCAGTGTGCACTGTTGAGTATCTTCACTGGTGGTATCTCTTCCTCCCATTGAACTGCATGCACAATCAGCCATTCTTTTTTTTTTTTTAAAAAAAGCATTTTATTGACAATCTTCATTCATATACTCAATATATCCTGATTATAATCCCCTTCCATCACCCTCTTTTGTTGTTTCTTCCCTATTCCCCTCCATTGAACCCCTGCTTCTTTCTAATAGTCCCATTTCTATTTTGAAGTCATCATTTTTCCCCTCCTATTATACAGGTCTTATGTAGATAGCATCAGCTACTGTAAGATCATGAATGCTACTTAATGTCTAGAAGACAGTATTTCAAAGCACTCCTACCCTTCTTTGGCTCTTACATTCTTTTCACCACCTCTTCTGATATGGTCCTTGAGCCTTGCAAGTTATGACACAGATGTCTCACTTAATGCTGAGCACTCCACTGTCACTTCTCAGCACTTTGATGAGTTCGGAGTCTCCTCAGTGGTCACTGCCATCTGAAAAGAAAAGCTTCTCTAACCAAAAATGAGAAGAATATAAATATATATAAGCATAAACATACATACTTAAAAGGCAATTTGAAAGACATAATATATCCATATAGCCAAACAATAATAGTAGCTTTCTTCCTAGGACTTATGACTTCCTTGGCCATAGACTTAAAAAATTTAAATTTTTTATTATTGACAACTTCCATAATTATATCCAATAAACTATGAAAATCCCCTCTCCCCTCACTTTCCACTTTGCAACTCCACTCTTCATTATATCCCTATCTCAATTAGTTTCTCTTTTATTTGAGGTCATCATCTTTTCCTCCTATTATGAGGTCTTATGTTATTAGTGCCAGGCACTGAGAGGTAATGGATATCCAGACCATTTTGTGCCTGGAAGAGTGCAATTTAAGCAATGCTACCCTTCCTTTGGCTCTTGCATTCTTTCCGCCACCTCTGCAATGGACCCTGAGCCTCAGAAGGTGTGATAGAGATGTTTCAGTGCTGGACACTCCTCCATCATTTCTTCTCAGCACTATGTTGCCTTTTGGGTCATCCCAGTTGTCACCACCATCTGAAAAGAGAAGCTTTTCTAACCAGAAGTGGATACTCTCAGTTTTGGTTAGAGAAGCTTCTCTTTTCAGATGGTGCTGATCTCTGAGATGACTCAGAAGGCACCACAGTGCTGAGAAGAAGTGACAGAGGAATGTAGCTTCTCTAACCAAAGGTGGCTATTCTCAGTTTCGGTCAGAGAAACTTCTTTTTTCAGATGGTGGTGATCTCTGGGATGACTCAGAAGGCACACAATGCTGAGAAGAAGTGACACAGGAGTGTTCAGCACTGAAACATCTCTATCACACCTTCTGAGGCTCAGGGTCCATTGCAGAAGAGGTGGCGGAAAGAATGCAAGAGCCAAAGGAAGGGTATGGCTCCTTACAATGCAACTGTCCAGACAGATATTGGCCTCGATATCCAAGACCTTGCAGTGCCTAAATAATACCTTCACAAGACCCTCAGAATCAGAACACAATGATGACATCAAAATAAAAGAGAGACTAATGGAGAGAGGGAGAGAATATGATGGAGAGTGGAGTTGTGAAGGGGAAAGAAAAGTAGGGGAGGGAATTATCATGGTTTATTGTCTATAACTATAGCAGTTGCCAATATGGCATGTCTGTCATGGTGGAAAACAACTGCCCTCTAATTGGACTGGAGGCCAACTCCATGGGAGGGAATATATCTCTGATACTGAAAACCTAAAACAGAGGTAGTCATGAACCCTAGGGGTGTAACATCTGCTGCTATCTGGCTAAATGTATATACTATACTTATCAAACTGCCCAGTAAGCACTTCTCTTAATGTTCATACCCATATATTAATGCTACTCTCACTTCTGGTAGAGAATCTTCTCTTTTCAGATGGAAGTGACCTCAGGATGACTCAGAAGGCATCATGGTGCTGGAAAGAAGTGACAGGAGTGCTCAGCACTGCAATATCTCTATCACACCATCCAAGGCTCAGGGTCCATTGTGGAAGACGTGATGGAAAGAATATAAGAGCCAAAGGAAGGGTAGGACTCCTTACAATATGCTCCCCCCAGACACAAAATGGCATGGATATCTATGACCTCACAGTGCCTGACACTACCTACACAAGATGATCATAATAGGAGGAAAAGATCATGACATCAAAATAAGAGACTGATTGAGATGGGGAGGGGATATGATGGAGAATGGAGTTTCAAAGGGGAAAGTGGGGGGAGGGAAAGCATTACCATGGGATATTGTTTACAATTATGGATGTTGTTAATAAAAAAAATTGAAAAGAAAAAAAACCTTGGCAATAAAAAATTACATTAAAAGGCTGTGTGTGGTGGTGCACACCTTTAATCCCAGCCCTTGGGATGCAGAGGTAGGAGAATCGCTGTGAGTTCAAGGCCACCCTGAGACTATATAGTGAATTCCAGGTCAGTCTGAGCTAGAGTGAGACCCTACCTCAAAAAAAAATTATATTAAAAAGTGAGAATAGCATTAACACATGGGTATGAGCATTAAGAGAAGTGCTTACTGGGCAGTTTGGTGAGCATACATTTAGCCAGACACCAGCAGATGTTACATTTCTAGGGCTCATGATTTCCCCCATAGTAGGTTTTCTTTCTTTCTTTCTTTTTTTTTTTTTTTTTTTTAGCTTTTTTGAGGTAGGGTTTCACTATAGCCCAGGCTAACCTGGAATTCACTTGATAGTCTCAGGGTGACCTTGAAATCTCAGCAATCCTCCTACCTCTGCCTCCCAAGTGTGGGATTAAAGGCATGTGCCACCACGCCCAGCTGTCCTAGGTTTTCAGTATCAGGCATGCATTCCCTCCCGTGGTGCAGGCCTCCAGTTCAATTAGAGAACAGTTGGTCTCCCCCATAACAGATACGCCACTATTGCACCTGTTGGCTCATTTGACCTGGCTGGCCAAATTTAAGGCTTGCAGTGTCCACTGTTGTTTATCTCCACTGGTGATTTCTCTACCCCTCATGCCTTGATATTATTTGATATTATTTCTTTTCCTCCCTCCCCTTCACTCTTTCCTTTTGAGAGAAGCCCAGGCTACCCTTAAACACACAGCAATCCTTCTGTCTTAGCCTCTCAAGTGCTGGATTTATAGGTATGAGCCAACAAAACTGGTTCTATTTCTTTCTTTCTTCCTTTTAAAATTATTTATTTATTCTAACATTCATTTATTTGGTTTTTCAAGGTAGGGTCTTGCTCTAGCCCAGGCTGACCTGGGATTCATTATGTAGTCTCAGGATGGCCTTGAACTCACAGTGATTCTCCTACCAATGCTTCCCAAGTGCTGGGATTAAAGGTGTGCACCACCACACCCAGATCTGTCCTATTGCATAAAAGAAATATAGTAGTCTAATCTTTTTTAAAACATCATTTTATTTTATTTTATTTTACTTTATTTATTAGAGAGAGACAGAGAGAGAGAGAATGGGCATGCGAGAGCCTTCAGCACCGCAAACAAATTCCACGTGCATGCACCACCTTGTGCATCTGGCTTACATGGGTCCTGGGGAATTGAACCTGGGTTTTTTGGCTTTACAGGCAAGCACTTTAACCTCTAAGCCATTTCTCCAGTCCAGTAGTCTAATCTTGACCAATAAAATTTAGTTCTTCAATGTTCAATAACTAGAAGAATACTGATCTAATATATTCTGTAAGCAGCCATGTGTTTTTATTTTTTATTAGACTTCTAAAATTATAAAACATATTTCCACTGCAATAAATTCAGATATCATAGAGTATTTAAAGAGGACTATGTATGTCTTCCATCTCAATGGCCAAGAATCTTTTTTCTGCTCTTTCTCCAGCATCTGCCGTCTTCATTATCTTCTCCACTTTGGGCTGGTGACCATGTTCCACTGGGTTAAAAGACTCTCAAGGACATGGGCTGGAGAAATGGCTTAGCGGTTAAGTGCTTGCCTGTGAAGAATAAGGACCCTGGTTTGAAGCTCAGTTCCCCAGGACCCACTTTAGCCAGATGCACAAGGGGGCACAAGCATCTGGAGTTTGTTTGCAGTGGCTAGAGGCCCTGGCATGCCCATTCTCTCTCTCTCTGCCTTTCTCTGTCTGTAGTTCTCAAATTAAAAAAAAAAAGTTTAAAAAAAAAAGAATCTCAAGGACAAAACCATGTCACAGTAGTCATTCTACTCTGTGTAAATGGAGTGAGCATCCTGTTGGAATTGTCCTTGGAGATCAGATTGAGGTGCTCTCTGCATCATTGGTACCCACACTCAAAGTGCCTGGCACAACCCACAGGTAGCAATAAGGCACCACAGGCACAATGAGACAAGTTCATATCTACCCAATCTGATTGTGTCCCAGCCCCACCTATGAAGACAGGAGCTCTTCATTCCCACATGCCCAGATTTCCTTAGGTTTGTCTAAACAACTGCCACCACACCAGTTCCTCAGTCTTTAACATGGAGCTCATCTTGCTGAGCCTCAGGACCTTGTAAATAAAAGAACTGGTTCAAATGCAGGTTCTGTCCTAATTTAAATTCTTGGCTGTGTGTATTTCCTGGAGCTATGGTTTGGGTGTGTCCCCTGGAATTTGAGTGTTGGAAATAGAGCCTTTGGGAGGTAATTAGAATTAGATAAGGTCATCAGAATGATGGCATAAGGACTTTATAAGAAGAGGAAGAGAGATCTAAGTGGATAAGCTTGTCTCTTCATGAGGGTCCTTCTGTCAAGTTGAAAGGCAATACAAAAGCCCTCACCAGATGCTGAGCAGATGCCATCCTCATGCTATTTGAACTTCCCAGCCTCCACAGTCATGAGTCCAATGAACCTCTATTATTTCATTTATTTATTTATTTATTTTTAGTTATTTGAGAGCAACAGACAGAGAGAGAGAGAGAGAAGAAGGTAAAGAATGAAAAATGGAATGTGAAAGGAATGGGATGAGTCCTCTGTGCAATGCAGGTCTTTACTGTCATCTAAAGAATGGGGTGATCCTCTGTATCTCTTTGTTTCTAAATATCTTTGTGATTACATAGCATAGCATGTTTCTTGCCTCAATTCCACCTATGTGACCTATGTAACCTTGTGACTTCTTATAATATTCCCCCCCACCCTTGTTTAACAGTATGTAATTTTGTGGCTTAACTCCAAATCCTGTCTTGTTTTTTTTTTTCAAGGTAGGGTCTCATTGTAGCCCAGGCTGACCTGGAATTCACTATGAAATCTTAGGGTGGCCTTGAACTCACGCAATCCTCCTACCTCTGCTGGGATTAAAGGCATGTGCCACCACACCCAGCTCCAATCTTGTTTTTACTATAAACATTATGTGGTTATTTCCAATAAAAGCTGACAGTCCAAACAGTTCAGGGCTGCATCTTGAGATCCCAAATGCTGGGATGCAGACCTGATGCACCAGCTTTCTTCTTTTTCTTTCTTTTTACCCAATAAAACTGTCTCATATTCTGTGAGCCAATGGTCTTACTTGTGAGACACTGGACCCCATACCAAGAGAGAGAATGAGTGCATCAGGACCTCCAGTCACTGCATATGAACTCCAGATGCATATGCCACCTTGTGCATCTGGCTTACACTGGGTACTGAGGAATCAAGCCTCAAACCAGGGCCCTTAGGCTTCACAGGCAAGTGCTTAACCGCTAAGCCATCTCTCCAGCCCTATTTAATTTTGGGTTTTCAAGGTAGGGTCTTGCTCTAGCCCAGGTTAACCTGGAATTCACTATGTATTCTCAGGGTAGCCTCGAACTTATGGTGATCCTACTCTGCCTCCCGAGTACTAGGATTAAAGACATGTGCCACAACACTTGGCTTTCTATTCTTTAAAAAAATATTTCTTCATTTATTTGTAAGGAGAGAGAGAGGGAATGGGTGTACCAGGGTCTCTTGCCTTTGCAAATACACCCCAGATACATGTACCACTTTGTACATCTGGCTTGACATGGGTACTGGGGAATTGAACCCAGGCCAGCAGGCTTTACCAGCAAGCACCTTTAGCTGCTGAGCCAGCCTGAACTTCTATTCTTTATAAATTAACTAGCCTAGAAATTTTTTGTTATAGGAACAAAAGGGATCTCAGTATTAGTCAACCAAAGAAAAAAGTACAACTATCTCCTCTAAGGAAATGGCAAGATTAGGGCTGGAGAGATGGCTCACTGGTTAAAGTGCTTGCTTGCAGAGCTGAATAACCCAAATTCAATTCCCCAGTACCCACAGAAAGCCAGATGCACAAAGTGGCATATATATCTGGAGTTCATTTATAGTAACTGGAGGCTCTGGCATGCCCATTCTCTCTCTATCTCTCTCTCTCACTGCAAATAAATAAATAAATAATGAAAATATTTTTAAAAACTCATCAATCAAGCCAGGTGTAGTAGCACATGCCTTTAACCCCAGCACTTGGGAGGCAAAGGTAGGAGGATTGCCATGAGTTCGAGGCCACCCTGAGACTACATAGTGAATTTCAGGTCATCCTGGGTTACAGTGAAACCCTACCTTGAAAACAAAAAAGAAATCAAGATGAAAGCTTTTTTTTTTCTTTTTTTTTCCGGTTTTTCAAGGTAGGGTCTTGCTCTAGCCCAGTCTGACCTGGAATTCACTATGCAGTCTCAGGGTGGCCTCAAATTCATGGTGATCCTCTTACCTCTGCCTCCCAAGTGCTGGGATTAAAGGCGTGCACCACCATGCCCAGTTTAAGATGAAAGCTTTTATTCGGGAGAAATATGAGCTGCCAGGGCTGGCTCACAAAAGAGTAGCATAGCCAACCAGAGTTTCCAGATAGTGGGCTTTATAGGGCTGTTCAGTTGATGAAAGGCGAGGAAGGGAAAAGTTGAATTATAAAGGGTTCTTTAGATCTAAGACAACCAGGGTGTGACACCAGAACAGTGATTTACAAGATAAGGGGGCAGGAAAACATGACCCGGGGTCAGTGTTAGGCTAGGAAGGGATAATGATTGGGTGGTTTCTTGAGGAATGTGGATAATTCACTTCTTTATGTCTGTTGCCATCCTGCTGTCCTTGGTGACTCCATTTTGGGAGCCTGTCCCAACCTAACATTCCAGCCTTTTGTTAATGATAAGAGAAGAAGGTTAATTTTTTCATGCTGACCAGAGGGGCGATGAGTTCTCATGGGAGAGGCTGGATAACGCAATCAATGGATCTCTCTTCAAGGCAGGTGATGAGGAGGCAGTTTCATGGTAGCTAGAGGTGGCAGAGTGCTGAGATCGATAGTCAGTGCCAGTGTATCATGATGTTATGACTTGGTCCTGAACAAAATAGAGACTCCTCCTGTATCATTACTGTATTGAGCTGGCTTCAGGGTAGTTGTTGGTGACATCTATTATAGGAAACATGAGGGAGATGGGCTCTGCATACCCCATGAAAAGACAGAAGGAAGAATTAAGGAGTTTGTTATCATTGTCAATAGTTATGACACAAAACACCAGGCGCAAGGAGAGGATGAACACTCAGAGGCAAGGGATAGAGGGTTTGGGGCAAGAAAGAGGAAGCAGAGGACATCAGTGTATTCAAGAGGAGCATTTTGGGATCAGGGAAAGAGTAGGAACACGAGAGAGTTTAAGTTTGAAAGTGCCCCTTGAGGTGGCAGTGTACTTATCCCTGGATGAGGTAGAGTCAGGGCTAAAGAAGGAGGGGGCCTAAGGACTAGTTCTGATTCTGGCTAAGGCAAGTAGGATGAGCTGGGGCCAGGGTAGGTAAAATCCAGAAGTAATCAGGGACAGGCAGAGGCAGAAGGCATGAGTTAATGATAGAGTTTAGTATTATAAGCCAGCATCAGACAGGGGAGCCTATTAGTCTGAATTTTTGTTTATATTGTAGTTACAGTTTTCTTATTGGGTGATTAAGACCATGTAGGCTGCCAGACTTAACTGTATATTTTGGAGGTCAATAATGGTGCTGTAGAAGAGACTTTTAGGGACCTGTGAGGAGTTCTATGACTCTCAGCATTGTCATCTGCTAGGGTAAGTCAAGGCCATGCTGACCAAGTGGCCCTCCCTCTTTTGGGAAGCCTGGAGGACTGATTTTCCTCTGATGTGACTCTTCTGTTGCAGATACACTGAATGGAATTCATCTCAGGGTCTCTATATCCTCTCTGATCAAGAAGACAGGTAACTTACCAGAGGCTAGAGGTTAGCAAGTGTCCTATCATCTCCTGTGGCCTTCTGACCTGGGAGCAGGAACCAAAATATTGGTTATCTTCTTAACTCCAATGTTTCCAATTGATTTTGGCTTCTACATATGGTTATTAATCACTTAGAGAGACTGTGCATATCTGATTAGCAAAACAGATTAATTAAAAGGGTACAGAATGTATCTGGTTAGCAAAGCAGATCTGGTTAGAGAATGACATAATCGTTTAAAATCATTCTGATTAATATTTAAGTTTAGCTGTTAGGTGACAATGTAAGCTATATCTGGAACATAGAAAGCATATACATTCTATCTTTTAAGTATCTATCAGTTATAAGTATAGGCAGAACATTTTAGTAGCCCTGAAAACATTTTACCAATTATTTTCTCAATAACTTTAAGGCAATTGATTTAATCTAGAAATTGTATGTCAGGAAAAAGACAAAACAGTATACAAATTTGGCATCTGTGTTTGAAAACAACTCTGGCTAGTCTGTATACCAATGTAAGTACCAATTACCTCTCAAACTGGAAGCAGAACAGCAATTTAAGATTATTTTTCTAGGGCAGGAAACATGTCTTAAGTATCAATATCTCTATAAGCAACGAACTTAAGATATCAGAAATGAGACAGTTAATTAAGTGATACCTTGACTGAGACTGATTATACATAGCTCAAAAATAAAATAAAACTTGGTCATTGTTGAGTTAACCCCGATTTTAACATACATTACAAACAATATGACAGACACAAAGTAATTTCTTAAATAAGTATCTTTTACCATTGAACAATTTTAAGCCTTAACTAAATAAATATGACTGTTATATGAAGCTTAGATAAACTATATTAATATTGTTTGTATACAGTGAATTTCCCTAAGACATGGGGAGCTTCTTCAGTTTTCCAAAGAACAAAATCACAATCAGTCACTTTTTATGAGACTTATATTATAACTTCAGTGATAGTCATTCAGCAAAACAGCACGAATAAGACAACAACCATCTTAAAATTTCAGAGTTTTATCCAGGCATGGTGATATAAACTTATTGATAGCCAAACATCAGGGACTTTGTATGAACCAAATTACAATATTCTGATATCTGGAAAAGTCTCATATTAAGAAAAAGTACAGAGCTGGAGGGATGGCTTAGCAGTTAAGGCATTTGCCTGCAAAGCCAAAGGACCCAGGTTTGATTTCCCAGGACCAATGTTAGCCAGATGCATGAGGGGGCGCACACGTCTGGAGTTTGTTTGCAGTGGCTGGAGACCCTGGTGCGCCCATTCTCTCTCTCTTCACCTCTTTCTCTGTCAAATAAATAAATAAATACATAAGAATAATATTAAAAAAGAAAAAGTACAATTCATATATTTAAGGCACATGAGACTACAGAGAGTAAGGTATGAACAAGAGGTCTGCTAACAGAATTGAAAATAAACAAGAAATCTATATTATGTAGTACCTTTTTGGCTTAAATATGAAGACATGAAAATTTTTACAGTTTTTAAAGTTTATCAGAATTAGGATACATATATATATATATATATATATATATATATATATATATATATATATGGAGAGAGAGAGGGGGGAGATTTAGCACTTTTAAAACCTAAATAAGATGTCCACCCAATTTAGAATCAGTTTCTGAAATTCATTCAGCTATATGAAACATACACAAAGAATAGAGGAACTGGATTAAACTGTCATGATCTAATGAATAAAGGAGACAAGTCTCATGGAAAAGAGAAGAAATGGGCATGCCAGGGCCAATTGCCACTGTAAACAGTCTCCAAATGCATGCTCCACTATGTGTATCTGTCTTTGCAAATAAGCACGTTTAACTGCTGAACCAGAAGGAAATATTTTTAATCTCCTTCAAATTAATTTTATAGAACTATATTGAATTTCAAACATACACAAAATTTTATGACACAATCTATAACTATTTGAACCTTAATCAACTCTATAATTCTGCTTGTGGTACTTTGGTAAGCTTGTTTAGTAATGACATTAGTTAAATTTAAAGTATTAAGACTGATTGTTGGTGAAATTTAAGAATTACATCTTAAATCACAATATAACTTTGTTTAGAATTTTTAAAAAGTATATTTTTAAAATTTATTTATTTGAGAGAGAGAGAGAAAGAGGCAGAGAGAGAAGTAGAGAATGGGTATGCCAGGCCTCCAGCCACTGCAAATGAACTCCAGATGCATGTGCCACCTTGTGCATCTGGCTATGTGGGTCCTGGAAAATCAAACAGGGATCCTTTGGTTTTGCACGCAAATGCCTTAACCACTAAGCAATCTCTCCAGCCCTATTTAGAATTTTTAAAGAATGTTTTGAGGCAAGGTTTTAGATATAATAACCATAGGAGAGAATTAAATATTAATGAGTCAATTTTAACCTTAAGATTTAGTTAAAAGGCTGACAAACAGAGGAATGTAGCTAACTTGGTTGGGTATTCTAAATTCAGTCTTTCATAACCATTATCATGACCAGATTAACATCAGTAAATCAAGTGTTAAGTTTACAGCCTGAATACCATAGTAACCTGTTACCAGCCAGGGCCTTCCTTTGTTAGTCTGATATAAATCCTAGGCTAACAGTCATTTTATATCCCAAGAGGTTCATAATCTGATCAAGTGCTTTGTCTTTAACCTTCCATTTAAATTTACTCATACCTTCATCTCCATACTTTCACTTTACAATCTGTGTAACCACTCTGAAACAACCTTTTTCATCAAACATTTCCAATATTTAAAGTTTTCTCTCCAGTTTATCCTTTAGTAAATTCATTTTATAACTACCAACAAAAATTTTCATTGTCCTTACCATAAGACTTTTTTTTTTTTTTTAATTTTTTTATTTATTTATTTTGAGAACGACAGACACAGAGAGAAAGACAGGTAGAGGGAGAGAGAGAGAATGGGCGCGCCAGGGCTTCCAGCCTCTGCAAACGAACTCCAGGCGCGTGCGCCCCCTTGTGCATCTGGCTAACGTGGGACCTGGGGAACCGAGCCTCGAACCGGGGTCCTTAGGCTTCACAGGCAAGCACTTAACCGCTAAGCCATCTCTCCAGCCCACCATAAGACTTTTAATAGAAGACCTTTTGAAATAACTTTCTTATAAAAGAGTAGATCAGATTTGACTTAAACTATCTAACCAAAATAAACATAAATTTTATCATTTGTTGATTTTGGAACTTTGTTTCTTATAACTTTCCTGAAACATATTTTCCTTTTAAAAAATATGAAAGCAGCTGGGTGTGGTGGCACACGCCTTTAATCCCAGCACTTGGGAGGCAGAGGTAGGAGGATCGCCGTGAGTTCGAGGCCACCCTGAGACACCATAGTGAATTCCAGGTCAGCCTGGGCTAGAGTGAGACCCTACCCTGAAAAACCAAAAAGAAAAACACACACACACACACACATATATATATATATATATGAAAGCAGAGCTGGGTGTGGTCACACATGCCTTTAACCCCAGTACTTGGGAGGCAGAAGTAGGAGAATCGCTGTGAGTTCGAGGCCACCCTGAGACTACAGAGTGAATTCCAGGTCAGCCTGGGATATATATATATATTTGAACATTATTAGAAATTTGTTTTACAAACTCAGTATTGAGTACTTCTAAATTTAAACATAAATTTTGAGGCTGTTGTTTGTCAGTAGTTTCATAGAAGCATAGAAAGATAAAGTAAATGTAAAACAGTCACAAATTTCTTCTAAGAAGTTCCTATCTGTTTATATAGTGACTTGGCATTCACCCATTGTCTTGCTGGGCCAGGATCTCTCTGTGCATGCAGCCCCCTGGTTCTGAAAGGCAGGGAACCTAAGAAAGAGCCTTCCCCCCCACCACTTAAATTCCAGGGAGAGATTTGAATTTCCCTCAGGGCTATAAGGCAGCTTTCTAATCTTGCCCCTTAACAATTTATTTGACAGAGAGAAGGAGGCACAGAGAGAGAGAGAGAGAAAGGGAATGGTATGCCAGGGCCTCCAGCCATTGCAAACAAACTGCAGATGCATGCACCACCTTGTGCATATGGCTTATGTGTGTCCTGAGGAATTGAATCGGGGTCCTTAGACTTTGCAGGCGAGTGCCTTAACAGCTAAGCCATCTCTCCAGCCAATAAATAATTTTTAAAAGGTGGACGTTGTCTGTGGAATGACACCAAAGTTTGTCCTTTGGCCTTCACATGCATGCATATCCACACACAAATGTGCACACACATGCACAAACACAATTACTATTTGTTGCGATCAGGTTCGTATTGCTGGTAGAAATCACCTGACCAAGAACAGCTTTTAGGAAAAAAATATATTTTGGCTTATAGACTCAAGGAGAAGCTCTATGATGGCAGGAGGAAACAATGGCATGAGCAGAGGGTGGACATCATCCCCTGGCCAACATAAGGTGAACAATAGCAACAGGAGAGTGTGCCAAACACTGGCCAGGGGAAACTGGCTATAGTACCCATAAGCCTGCCCCCAACAATACATTGCCTCCAGCAGGTGTTAATTTCCAAATCCCCATCAGCTGGGAACCTAGCATTCAGAACACCTAAGTTTATGGGGAACACTTGAATCAGACCACTACATTCCGCCCCTGACCCCTATAAACTGATAACCATACATGATAGAAAATGCAATGCATTCAGTCCAACTATAAAAGTCCCCATATTTTTTGTCAATCCTAGTGATGTTCAAACATTCCCATAATCCAAGGTCTTTTAACTGAGCCATAATACCAAAAAAAAAAAATAAAAAAATCCCCCCAAGCCCACAAATGGCACCGAATAAACATTCACACTACAAAATGGCATTGGGCATAGCAAAGAAATATTCAAGCAACACAAGGGTTTTTTTTGGCTTTTTGAGGTAGGGTCTCACTCTAGTCCAGGCTGACCTGGAATTCGCTATGGAGTCTCAGGGTGGCCTTGAACTCATGGCAGTCCTCCTACCTCTGCCTCCCAAGTGCTGGGATTAAAGGTGTGTGCTACCACGCCCGGTGCAACACAAGATTTTAATAGGTCAAACATCAAACTCTGTAGTTCCAAGTCCAACAATCCTAGTCAGTAACAAATCTCCAACTCTGATCATTTTAACCAGCAATGTCTCTGGAGTTCCAATTATGCACCTCCAGCTAGACTATTCATAGTCCTGGAAAACTTCATCGGGGCCAGCAGCCTTCCTTAGCAGCCATCTCATGGTCCTGGCATCTTCACTGGGTCTCCACTACAACCTACAGTCGATCTTCACAGCTCCATGGGGTCTCCATGCAAGCATCCAGCAATCCTGCTTCACACTACCCACGCCATTTCCAAAACACAAGATCACATTGCAAACTCAATGCCTCTTTCTTTCCTGCATTTCTTATACTCCACAATACCAGGTAGGGTACTAATTTGTTAATCCAGGGGGGAATAAAGCAGACTTTGAAGAACAGGACACTCCTTGAGCACTCAGTCCCCTTCAAAAGAGTCTACATTCTTCCTGTTGTCCCAGGGCAAGTCAGCTGACCCAATCTCAAGGGTTGTAATCTCTCAATTGCAGCTGAATGGGCAGCAGTTCACCCAAAGATTTCATTTTTTTCTGTGCCATATCCCTCTGCTCAAACCAGTCTTTTTCTACACAAAGCAACCCCACACAACTTCTCAAGGCACAGGCATAACAGCAAGACTCACACAAACTACTTCTAGCCCAGTCTAGACAAAGCCCCTTTTCACTCTCATAAGCCAAACCTCACAATCCATAGTTCTTACTGCATTCAGGTCTTTCAACTCTGATCAGAATAGTCTATCAAGCTGTCCCTTCAGCACTGCAAGGCATCTCTTGGGCCAAGATTGCAAATCCTTCCACATTACTTTTGAAAATCAGCTCCAAAAAGCCAAAGCCACACAGTCAGGTGTCTAGCAGTAAAATGACACCCCACTCTTGATACCAACTTTATTGTTGCAGTCAGGTTCACATTGCTGGCAGAAATCACCCAACCAAGAGCAGCTTTTGGGGAAAAAAAAAGAACTTATTTTGGCTTACAGACTCGAGGGGAAGATCCATGATGGCAGGGGAAAATGATGCCTGGGAACCTAGCATTCAGAAGACCTAAGTTTATGGGGGACACCTGAATCAAATCACCATACTATTATCAATTTCCTCCCTTCTCCCCTCCCTCCTTTCATTCTTTCTAAAACAAATGGAGCTTTCATTTCATTTTCAAAAAGACTTGGAAATCTTGGGAAATGAACCCAGAGAAAATGGATGGATTCTGAAAAGCTCAAAAGCTCAAACAAGGTGTGTTCTCTCTCATAAGTGGATTCTAGCTTCAAATTTTTATAGTTGTGGCCATGCATGGTGGCATATGGCTTTAATCCTAGCACTTGGGATGCAGAAGTAGGAGGATTTCCATGAGTTCAAGGCCACTCTAGGACTAGATAGTAAATTCCAGGTCAGCCTTGGCTACAGCAAGACCCAGCCTTGAAAAACCAAAAAGCAACAAAAAAAATTTTTTTTTTAGACTTGTTATGTGAATTGGAGTAAAAGTTAGTACTGGAAGCCAGGAAACTAGAAAGAAGCTATGAGGGAGGGAGGGGAGAGGGGAGGGCTTAAGGGAAGGAGATATCGGATATGTAAGTAGAGGGGCAGAATACTGGGATTGGAACAGATTAAGTAGAGTCAGGGAAGGAGGATGGAGGCATGGGAAGAGGATTAATCAAAATTAAAGAAGTTATGAATAAGCCATATGGAAATCCACTTCCTCACTAGTTAAAAAGTATACTTGTTAGCCAGGTGTGATTGCGTACACTTTTAATCCCAGAACTCAGAAGGCAAAGTAGGAAAACGACCGAGTTTGAGGCCAGTCTGAGACTACAAAGTAAATTCCAGGTTAGTCTAAGCTAAAATGAGACTCTATATCTATATCATCTATATATCTATATCTATATCTATATCTATATCTATATCTATATCTATATCTATATCTATATCTATATATCTATATATATCTATATCTATGCCTATACCTATACCTATACCTATATCTATCTATATCTAAATCTATATATCTATATCTATATCTATGATTTGTGTGTTTGTATGTGTGTATGTAATTTGTTTAAAAAAAGAAAGAGTTTGGGTAGAAATACCTTGTAAGGGTGAATAGTGCTGTGCCCAGAAGCCATAGACTGTTACAAAGAAATTTCAGTGACAGCGGTGGGATGCTGTTCAGGAAGTTGTTGATCAGGGAGGCCTTTGATGGCCCCCAAACAATATAGGCTATTGCCAAGACTCTGGTTTCCCACCAAAACTAGATGCCAAGACCCTATTCCTGAAGACTCCACATGTTTGGGCTGCAGGACACTGGGAAATCAAACTGGAGCTCAGCTGAAAATCTCCCTGTTGACTAGCTTTCATGGTGTTGGAAAGTGCTATTGGGGGAGAAAGGCCATAAATGCTCACTGCAAACTACATGGCTGGCCAACCAAGGCAAATGTACCAACTAGAACAATGGTGGTGTTGCAGTCAGGTTTGCATTGCTGGCAGAAAACACCTGGCCAAGAGTAGCTTGTGGGACAAAAGGGTTTATTTTGGCTTACAGACTCAAGGAAAAGCTCCATGATGGCAGGGGAAAATAATGACATGAGCAGAGGGTAGACAACATCAGATAGACAACAGCATCAATAGGATTGCCATGAGTTTGAGGTTACCCTGAGACTTCATAGTGCATTCCAAGTTAGCCTGAGCTAGTGGAAACCCTACCTCAGAAACAAAAAATAAAACAAACAAAAAGATTAGGGCAGAAATTAATGAAATAGAAACAACAATAACAGAAAACAATTCAAAGAATCAATGAACAAAGAGTTGGCTTTTTAAAAGGATAAACAAGATTGACAAGCCCTTAGCAAATATGACCAAAAGAAAAAGAGACACAAATTAATACAATTAGAGATGAAAAAGGCACCATTATGATACCAAAGAAATTCAGAAAATCATAGGGACATATACGCCACTAAATTTGAAAATATAAAAGAAATGAATGATTTCCTTGATTTATATGACCTACCAAAATTAAATCAGGATGAGATTAACCATTTAAATAGACCTATAATAAATACAGAGATCCAAGCAGTTATATATATTAAAAAAAATTTCCCAACTAGAAAAAGTCTAGGCCCAGATGGATTCATGGGTGAATTTTACTAGATCTTCATGGAAGAATTAACACCAAAGCTTCTCATAGTTTTCCATAAAATAGAAAAGGAAGGAATTCTACCAAACTCCTTCTATGAAGCCAGCATCTCCCTGATACCAAAACCAGTCAAAGAACAACAACAACAACAAAAATTACAACCAATCTCCCTCATGAACATAGATGCAAAAATTCTCAACAAAATTTTGGCAAACAGAATACAAGAATATATATATATCAAAAGATAACTCACCCCAATCAAATAGGCTTTATCCCAGAGATTCAGGGATGGTTCAACATACAAAAATTGATAAATGTAATACACTGTATAAATGGGCTGACGGACAAAAATCACATGATCATCTAAATAGATGCAGAAAAGGTATTCAACAAAATCCAACATCCCTTCATGATAAAAGTCCTACAGAGATTGGGAATAGAAGGAACATATCTCAACATAATAATGGCTATTTATGACATACCTACAGCCAACATAATACTATATGGGGAAAAACTTGAACCTTTTCCACTAAAATCAGGAAAAAGACAAGGGTGTCCACTGTCCCCAGTTTTATTTAATATATTACTGGCAGCAATCCAATGACCCAGCCAGCCTACTTGAACCCACAGTGCACCAAAGAGGGACCCAAGGAGGAGCACAGCATAACTAAGACCAAAATCATCCCAAAAGATAACTGGGATTACACCAGAACAGTACCCGCCAAATAAGCCTGGTATATGGGCCTGAACCAGAAGTGTTAATTGCACCCTCCGTATCAGGATAAATCATATGTTAAATCTGATGGATGGTTGGATTTGCCATTCTTAAATAAACTATATTTTGGGCTTGTTATTTGTTGCTTCTTGATTTATAGTAGCTTTGTTTCTCTTCTGTTGTACATTAGGCAAGGGTCTCACTTGGTCACAAGCTGACTTGGAACCCTCAACAGACCAGAAATCTTAACCTCCTAGTTGAAAGAATTAAGGGTGTGGGACACCACATACCCTAAGGTTCAGTGACTTTGTTAGAGGATCTGGTTGTCATAATAATTACTCTTGCATAAATTCTCTGTGCTGTTTTTCATTGAATGTATACATTGTTTAGTTTAATTTTAGAATCTGCCTGTATTTTGTTCCACTCAGCCTATTTGAATACTCTCATAGCAGGCAAACCCAACACCTAGGATCACTTTTGTAGATACACTGAGAGCCACACCTAGCACCTTAAGCTCTTACCCTATAGATATATAACATCAGATTGATTGATATATCTCATAATACTGCAGCTAACTAGAAAATCCAAGCATTAAATTAATCCAAGATGCAAAAATATATACATTATAACACAAGAAACATCAAAAATCAAGATAATATAAATCCACTAAAAAGTATTAATGCATCAGAAATGACCTCCAGTGAGAATGAGTTACAGGAAATGCCTGAGAAAGATTTCAAAAGAATGATTATAAATATGCTCAAAGAAGTCAAGGAGGAAATCAAAGGAATGAAAGAGGAAATCAAAGGAAAAAAAGAAGACACAGGAAACCAATTTAATGAAACAAAGAGGTCAATACAAGACATAAATAAGGAAATAGAAATAATAAGAAAAGGGCTGGAGAAGATGGCTTAGTGGTTAAGGTATTTGCCTGCAAAGTCAAAGGACCCAGGTTTGATTCCCTAGGACCCATGTAAGCCAGATGTGCAAGGAGGCACATGCATCTGGAGTTTGTTTGCAATGGCTGGAGGCCCTGGCATGCTCATTCTTTCTCTCACTTGCTCTCTCTACCTCTTTCTATCTTTCAAATAAATAAATGAATAAAAAATATTTTTTAAAAAGAAATAATAAAGAAAAACCAGTCAGAATTACTAGCAATGAAGAACGCAATTAATGAAATAAAAAACTCTGTAGAAAATCTCACCAATAGAATGGATGAAGGAGAGGACAGAATATCTAAAGTAGAAGACCAGGTGGCAGATCTAATACAGTCCAACAAAGAGAAAGACAAACTAATAGGAAAGTATGAATGGGAATTTCAGGATATTTGGGACACTATGACAAGATCAAACATAAGAATTCAGGGTATTCCCCCATATTTTTAGCAGCTCTTCATTTTTGTCAGTCTCTGTTTCATCTCCAAGTTAACTGGAGGCTCTAAAACATAATTTTACCTTTGACATAGAATAACTTGTGCACTGTTCCTTTCAGGTGTATGGACAGTAATCACTGAATGGGTTAACTGATCGTAGAGTGCGATTTCCTTTCCAAGGGAGGGAACACAAAGTGTGAGACAGCTTTGTGATGGCACTGTAATAATCTGAGGCTGGGCAGGTGTTTTACTCTTAAATTTTCTACCTTGAAAGATCCACGTCCTTGCTTGGTATTTTTAATAAGAATCTAGTAAATGGCTTTATGCTAAGATGGATTCTGAGAAATGAAATCTTATTTTTCAACATTATTTAATATTGTAAGGTATCAAGAATTATAGGATAAAGCTGGGCGTGGTGGCGCACGCCTTTAATCCCAGCACTTAGGAGGCAGAGGTAGGAGGATTGCCATGAGTTCGAGGCCACCCTGAGACTCCATAGTGAATTCCAGGTCAGCCTGGGCTAGAGTGAGACCCTACCTCAAAAAATTAAAAAAAAAAAAAGAATTATAGGATGACCTATATACTTGCAGCACTTACCTTTGTTTCCATGAAATGTTAAGTATATCCTATGTATTAACTATTGAGATAATGAAGAAGTTAGCAGCCATTTATCAAAGTAACTTAGCAGTTTGACATTTCAAATCTGTGACAGGTGATAGCAAACACTTAAGAATTTGATATTGCAGGAGAAAGAAGTTAGTTTTTCTGTCACACTAAATTTAATTATTTGAATTTCTTTCTTGGTGTTTTATCCAGTATTTTATTTCTTTGAGTCTTTACAGAAGATAAAACACTTTTTACATCTATGATCTCATGTCCCTCACTTAAAAACATGGAATAAAATCTCTAATCTCCTATACTGAAATTCATTTAAATGATAAGAGGAGAGATCCAAAATTCTTCATCTCTAAATTGTAAGTTACCTCACATTATACCTATACCTTTAATGCCAACTTAATAATGACAGCATGCTTTTCTCTGTGTAATATAGAGAAAAAACTCTATATAGAGGACTGTCTGATTCTCTAGATAATAATTTCTTATAACCAGATTTGTGTTGTTGAATATTTTATCTTAGTTAAAATTTTTCTCCAGGGCTGAGGAGATGGCTTAATGGGTAGAAGCACTTGCTGTGCAAGTGTGAGGGCCTGAGCCCGGCTCTGCGGAATACTGAGAAGCCAGACACAGCAGGAATGTCAGTTACTACAGCGGGTTTGGAAGCAGAGCCAGGAAAATCCTCAGAAGCTCGTGGGCCAGGTAGCCTGGTGTTTGCAGTGGGGAGTCAGAGCCCCTGCCTCCAACAAGGTGGAAGGTGAGCACCAGCACCCAGGGTTGTCCTCTGACCACTGCATATGTGCCCAGATTCACAAACAACACACATCATACACACGTCACTTACACAAAAATGAACAATTAAAAAATATTCAACATGTGCCAGTATATAGACAAAAGTAGCATCTACTTTTTTAAATGGGAATCGCAGTAGCTGCACCAAAGGAATGCTTTGGAGGTGGGTATCATGAAAAAGCCTATTTGAAGAAAATTATATCAAACATTACAACCAAGGAAGAGCAGATGAAGCTGACACTATTACAAGACAGGTGAAATTCATGGTGCAGTCATCTCCAATTCCACTATAGAAATAACTACAAGCATTGGGTGTATACATTTATTATTTTTTCTTATGCATGATTTTATATATATGTCTATTTTTCTTTCCACAAAATGGTATTAAACTGTGAATATTGTTTTGTATCCAATACATTTCATATAGATGTATATTGTTAACATTTTCTCATGCCAATAAATATTCTTCTATGGCCTAAAAAAAAAAAAAAAAATTCAGGGTATAGTAGAAGGAGAAGAATTTCACCCCAAAGGCATAGTAGGTGTTTTCAACAAAATCATAGAAGAAAACTTCCTCCAAATTGGGAAAGAGGTACCAATGCAGATACAGGAATCCTTTAGAACACCAACCAGATGAAACCTGGAAAGAACCTGGATAGATTTGGAAAGGATTATATTAAGAGAGGTAACCCAGGCCCAGAAAGCCAAATGTTGCATGTTCTCGCTCATATGTGGATCCTAGTTACAGATGATTGGACTTCTGTGTGAGTAGGAAGAAAACTCAGTAGCAAAGGTAGTAAGCCAGAAAAGAGATATAAAGAGGAGAGAAAGGAAGGGAGAAGGGTACTTAATAGGATGGTATTGTATATATGAAAGTAGAAGAATTGATTAATGGGGGTGAAAAGGCCCAAGTGAGGTCAGGGGAAGAGATTGAATAAAGGAAAGGTGGAGGGAGGGCTAATCAAAATCTAAAAGCATATAAAATAAGTCATATGGAAACCTACTTTTTTGGACAATGGAACACTCAGGAGCCATAGATTGTTGCTAGAAAAATTTTCAGTGCCAGGGATGATATACCTTCCAGGGAGTTGTTGGTCAGGGAGATCCTTGATGCCCTCAAAACATTATAGGCCATTGCCGAGGCCCTTGGTTTCCCACAAGGAATAGATGGTAATATCCTGTTGCTGAAGACTCCACATACTTGGGCTGCAAGGCCACTGAGAAATCTTGCTGGAACTGAGCTGATAACCTCCTCCCTGTAGACCAGCTGACAGAAAGCTGGAAGAAGCCATTCTGCATGCAGTTCAATGGGAGACAGAGAAATCACCAGTGAAGACACTCAACAGTGGACACTGCAAGCCTTATGTTTGGCCAGCCAGGCCAAATGAGCCAATGGGTACAATAGTGGCACATCTGTCATGGTGGAAACCAATTGCCCTCTAACTGGACTGGAGGCCCGCTCCATGGTAGGGAATACATCCCTGATACTGAAAACCTAAAACAGGGTTAGTCATGAGCCCTAGGGGTATAATATCTGCTGCTGTCTGGCTAAATGTATATACTATGCTTATCAAACTTACCAGTAAGCACTTCTCTTAATGTTCATACCCTTATTTTCATGCTACTCTCACTTTTGGTAGAGAATCTTCTCTTTTCAGATGGCAGTGACCTCAGGATGACTCAGAAGGTATCATAGTTCTGGAAAGAAATGTCAGGAGTGTTCAGCACTGCACTATATCACACCTTCCAAGGCTCAGGGTCTATTGCAGAAGAGTAGCAGAAAGAATGTAAGAGCCAAAGGAAGGGTAGGACTCCTTATAACATGCTCCCCTCAGACACAAAATGGTCTGGATATCCATGACCTCACAGTACTTGACATTACCTACACAAGACGATCATAATAGGAGGAACAGATCATGACATCAAAATAAAAGAGAGACTGATTGAGATGGGGAGGAGATATGATGGAGAATGGAGTTTCAAAGGGGAAAGTGGGGGGGGGGGAAGGAGGGTATTACTATGGGATATTTTTTATAATCATGGAAGTTGTTAATAAAACAAATTGGAAATGAAGAAATCAAGTTATCATTATTTTCAGATGACATGATTCTATACACAGAGGACCCTAAAGAGTCTACCAGCAGACCTGTTAGAGCTGATAAACACCTATAGTCATGTAGCAGGATACAAAATAAATACACAGAAATTAGTAGCCTTCCTATATGCTAAGAACAAACCAACAGAGGACAAAATCAGAGAATCATTCCCATTCACAATTGCATCAAAGAAAATAATGTACCTTGGAATAAACCTAACCAAGGAAGTAAAGGATCTATACAATGAAAACTTTAAAACACTCAAGCAATAAATTGCAGAAGACACTAGGAAATGGAAAAACATCCCTTGTTCCTAGATCTGAAGAATCAATATTGTGAAAATGGCAATCTTACCAAAAGCAATCTATACATTTAATGCAATCTCCATCAAAATTCCAATGGCATTCTTCATAGAAATAGAAAAAAAACAATCCAAAAATTCATTTGGAATCACAAAAACTCTCAAATATCTAAAACAATGCTGAGCAACAAAAATAAGCCTGGTGGTATCACCATACCTGATTTTAACCTATACTACAGAGCCATAGTAACAAAAACAGCATGGAGCTGGCACAGAAGCAGACATGTAGATCAATGGAACAGAATAGAGGTCCCAGATGTAAATTCAGGTAGCTATAGCCACCTGATATTTGATAAAAATGCCAAAAATACTCATTGGAGAAAAGACAGCCTCTTCAACAAATGATGCTGAGGGGGAAAAAAAAACAAATAACAAATAACAATGAATGCTTGCTAGGATGCTGAAAAAGCAGAACCCTTCTACAGTGTTAGTTAGAATGTAATCTGGTCCAGCCATTGTGGAAATCAGTGTGGAGGTTCCTGAGACAGCTAAAAGTAGATTTACTACATGACCCAGCTATACCATTCCTAGGCATATATTTTTTTTCTTAATTTTTATAAATATTTTCCATGATTATAAAAAAATATCCCATGGTAATTCACTCCCTCCTCCCCCCACACTTTCCCCTTTGAAATTCCATTCTCCATCATATTACCTCCCCATCACAATCATTGTACTTACATATATACAATATCAACCTATTAAGTATCCTCCTCCCTTCCTTTCTCTTCCCTTTGTATCTCCTTTTTAACTTACTGGCCTCTGCTACTAAGTATTTTCCTTCTCACGCAGAAGCCCAATCATCTGTAGCTAGGATCCACATATGAGGGAGAACATGTGGCGCTTGGCTTTCTGGGTCTGGGTTACCTCACTTAGTATAATCCTTTCCAGATCCATTCATTTTTCTGCAAATTTCATAACTTCATTTTTCTTTACCACTGAGTAGAACTCCATTGTATAAATATGCCACATCTTCATTATCCACTCATCAGTTGAGGGACGTCTAGGCTGGTTCCATTCCTAGGCATATATCTTAAGGATTTGTCTCACTACCTTAGAGATATTTGCATATCTGTTCTATTCACAATAACTATGAAATGGAACCAGCCTAGATGCCCCTCTACTGATGAGTGGATAATGAAGATGTGGTACCTCTATATTATGGAGTGGTATTCAGTGGTAAAGAAAAATGAAATTTGCAGGTAAATGGATGGACCTGGAAAAGATTTTATTTAATGAGGTAATCCAGGTCCAAAAAGCCAAGCGCCACATGTTCTCTCTTATATGTGGATCCTAGCTACAAATGTTTGGACTTGTATGTGAGTTGGAATAAAACTTTGTATCAGAGGTCAGTAAAATAGAAAGGGGTTATAAGTGAAGGAGGAAAGGGGAGGACTTAATGCTATGGTATTATATAAATGTTAATAGAAGAACAGAGTACTGGGGGTGGAAAGGTCCAAGTGAGGTCAGGGGAAGAGATTGAGTAAAGAAAGGTGGAGGAGGCATAATCAAAATCTAAGAGGGTATAAATAAGTCATACAGAAGCCTATGTTTTTGGACAATGGAATATCCAAAAGCCATAGATTGTTACCAGAAAATTTTCAGTGCCTGGCATGGTGGCGCACACCTTTAATCCCAGCATTTGGGAGATAGAGGTAGGAGGGAGGATTGCTGTGATTTCAAGGCCACCTGAGACTACATAGTGAATTCCAGGTCAGCCTGAGCTACAGAGTGCGACCCTACCTTGAAAAACAAAGCAAAGCAAAACAAAACAAAACAAAGAAAAGGAAAGAAAAATTTCAGTGCCAGGGATAGGATACCTTCTAGTGAGTTGTTGGTCAGGGAGGTCCCTGATGCCTCTGAAACATTGCCGAGACTCTTGCTTTCTCACCAGGAATAGATGGCAAGACCCTATCACTGAAGACTTCACATGCTTGGGCTGCAAGGTCACTGAGAAATCCTGCTGGAGCTGAGCTAAAAACCTCTTCCAGGGCTGGAGAGATGGCTTAGCGGTTAAGCGCTTGCCTGTGAAGCCTAAGGACCCCGGTTCGAGGCTCGGTTCCCCAGGACCCACGTTAGCCAGATGCACAAGGGGGCGCACGCATCTGGAGTTCGTTTGCAGAGGCTGGAAGCCCTGGAGCGCCCATTCTCTCTCTCTCCCTCTATCTGTCTTTCTCTCTGTGTCTGTCGCTCTCAAATAAATAAATTAAAAAAAATTAAAAAAAAAAACCTCTTCCATGTAATCCAGCTGACAGAAAGCTGGAGAAAGGTACACTGCATGCAGGCCCATAGGAGAGAGAAGGAAGTCATCAGTGGAGATAAACAATAATGGACAAATGAGCCAATGGGTGCAATAGTAGCGAGTCTGTCATGGGGGATACCAACCATTCTCTAATTAGACTGGAGACCTGCTCCATGGGAGGGAATACATGCCTGATACTGAAAACTTATAACGGGGGAAGTCATGAGCCCTAGTGGTATAATGCCAGCTGGTGTCTGGAAAATGCATATATTATGCTCACCAAACTGCCTGGTAAGCACTATTCTTTTTTTTTTTTTAATTTTTTTTTAATTTATTTATTTGAGAGCAACAGACACAGAGAGAAAGACAGAGGGAGAGAGAGAGAATGGGTGCGCCAGGGCCTCCAGCCTCTGCAAACGAACTCCAGACGCGTGCGCCCCCTTGTGCATCTGGCTAACGTGGGACCTGGGGAACCGAGCCTCGAACCGGGGTCCTTAGGCTTCACAGGCAAGCGCTTAACCGCTAAGCCATCTCTCCAGCCCGTAAGCACTATTCTTAATGTTCATACCCATATATTAATATTACTGTCACTTTGTTAGAGAAACTTTTTTTCAAATGGTGGTGACGTCTGAGATGACTCAAAAAGCACCATCAGCTGGGCCTGATGGTGCATGCCTTGAATCCCAGCACTCAGGAGGCAGAGGTAGGAGGATCCCTGGGAGTTTGAAGCCACCATGGGACTACAGAGTGAATTCCAGGTCAGCCTGAGCAAGAATGAGACTCTACCTTGAAAAAAAATAAAAAAGCACCATTGTACTGAGAAGTAACAGAGGAGTGCTCAGCACTGAAACATCTCTATCACACCTTTCAAGGCTTAGGGTCCATTGTGGAAGAGGTGGCGGAAAGAATGTAAGAGCCAAAGGAAGGGTAGGACTCATTACAATGCACTCTTCCAGATACAAAATGGCCTGGTTATCCATGACCTCACAGTGCCTGGCACTACCTACACAAGACCATCATAATAGGATGAAAAGAGGATGACATCAAAATGAAAGAGAGGGGGAGGGGATATGATGGAGAAAGGAGTTGCAAACGGAAAGTGGGAGGGGAGAGAATTAACATGGTTTATCGTCTATAATTATGGAAGCTGTCAATTAAAAAAATAAAAAGAGGGCTGGAGAGATGGCTTAGTGGTTAAGGCACATGCCTGCGAAGCCCAAGGATCCAGGTTTGATTCTCCAGGTCCCATGTAAGCCAGATGCACATGGTGGTGCCTGCATCTGGAGTTCGTTTATAGTGGCTAGTGACCCTGGCCTGCCCATTCTCACTCTCTATCTCTCTCTCTCCCTCTGTCTATCTCTAATTCTCTAATAAATAAATAAAAATAAATCTTTAAAAAATAAAGAGAAAGAAATAATATCAAGGGAGTAAAGGGGTATGTATAGTCTAGTCTCAGGAAGCAGATATATATACTAAGATTTTATTTTTATTTATTTATTTATCAGAGACAGAGAGAATGTGCTCACCAGAGCCTCTAGCCACCGCAAATGAACTCCCAGATGCATGTGCCGCCATGTGCATCTGGCTTATGTGGAACCTGGAGAATCAAACTTGTGTCCTTAGGCATTGCACACATGCACCTTAACCACTAAGCCATCTATCCAGCCCCAGACTTGTATTTTTATGTGTAAGCCCTTAGCTCTGTGCTTCTTCCTCTTCTCCTACCCCAACCTTTGGTGCTATTACTCCCACCCTTTTTTAAAGGAAATTTTGTTCACTCTATAAATGCCTAGACAGTTGTGAGCACTCTGTTTACACAGAGTAGGATTACAACTGTGACATGGTTTTGTCCTTGAGATTCTTTCAACCCAGTGGAAAATGGTCACCAGCCCAAAGTGGAGAAGATCATGAAGAGGACAGATGCTGGAGAAAGAGCAGACAAAAGATTCTTGGCCATTGAGATGGAGGACATACATAGTCCTCTTTAAATACTCTATGATATTTGAATTTATTGCAATGGAAATATGTTTTATAATTTTAGAAGTCTAATAAATGAAATGCAATACCTGGCTGAGATGGCTCAGTGATTAAAAGTGCTTGCTGCTTGAACCTGATGACTGGAGTTCAGATTTCCAGAATTCATGTGATGCCGGCCGTTTGCAAGTAGCACATGCTTCTATAACCCAATGCACCCATGACAATGGGAGGCATAATCAGGAGAATTCAGAGGCTTGTGGGCTAGCTAGTCTGGCCTTCACAGCTGCAAAACAAGAAGAGACCCTGTCTCAAGCAAGGTGGAAAGCAAGAATCAAGGCAAGGACTGACACCCCAAGGTTATCCTCTGACCTCCAAACACACACCATAGCAGGTACGTGTGTGCGTGCGTGCATACACACACACACACACAAAATGTAATCTTAAAGTCCTGGCCTGGGGGGGAGGAAAAGAAACCAGTATTTACAGCTCATTTAGCCCTTCCCATACAACCAGAAAGATTTCTTGATCCCTACCTCAGTGGAGGAACGAACATCCTAGAAGGCAAAGCACTTTGCCCCAGTTCACAAGCTAGCAAGAAGTATCAGCCTTGACATTTTGAAGACAGCATTTTTCCATTACCAACTTTCAACTGTGAACAGTGTGATTCTGCTGCTGCACCATCAAACCAACAAGCTCAGAGACAGGGGAAAGTGAGCCTTTGCGCAACAAGATAGCAAATTGGAAGATGGCAGGCTTTCACCTAAATTCTAGCTTGCCAAGGATCACAGGTGCAAGAGCTTATATGAGATTTCTGTGAATCTAATTTTAGTCAAAGTCAGGTGGGTTCTGGAATAGTCATTAATTCTTGCAGCAACATCCTCCTGGCATTATGCGTGTTCTCTGTCTCCCTTCCTCCCTCCCCGCTTCTTTTTTTCCATGCTGGGGATTGAACTCAGGGCTTTACACATGCTAGTCAAGCAATCAGCCACTGAGCTCCACCCTGGCCCTCTTGACGTGGTTTCGCTGTTGTCCAAAGGTCACCAGACAATTCAGACATTCCTGGGTCCTGGAAACACAAAGCAAAATGACTGATTCAGCTGATTTGGAGGCCCTGTGACGGCAGTACTGTTCTTTGTTGTTTTCTCTCATTCTTCTTTTTGGGCAAGGCTGACTTTATCATATAATTACTTGGGAAGTGAAGCATAGGAAAGTGAGGTAAAACAGACTTGTTGATGCTAGGAGTGAGCTGACCCACACATCAGCTTCAAACTCAAAGAAGAGACAGACCCCTGGTCAAACTCTAGGCACTATGGCTCCAAGAACTTTGTTCTAAGCCTTTGTAAATATGCTGTGTTTGTTATCTTATTCTTTAGTTTTCTCTAATGATTAATACTTAATCTCTTCAAATACAAAAAGGTCTAAAGACAGGATGTGGCTTAGTGGAAGAGCATTTCCTTAGTATGCATAAGGCCCTGGGTTGCTTTCTAACAATGTAAAATAAAACAAAGTGACAAATCAGGTGTGGTAGCCCATGCCTATAATCCCAGCACTTAGTGGGTTAATGCCAGGTGATCATGAGTTCAAAGCCAGCCTGGGCTACATAACAAAACTGTCATAAACAAATGAGCACACAATATATGCAAACCACTTATCCTACTAAGGACTTAATTTCAGGAACATTTAGAATCGGGCATGGCTGGAGAGATGGCTCAGCAGTTAAGGCATTTGCCTGCAAAGCCAAAGGATCCTGGTTCGATTCTCCAGGACCCACATAAGCCATATGCAAAAGGGGGCACATGCATCTGGAATTCGTTTGCAGTGGCTGGATGTCATGCCCATTCTCTCTCCCTCCTTCCCCCTCTTTCTCTCTCCCTCCCTCACTCTCTCCCCCTCTTTCTCTCTCTCAAATAAATAAATAAAATATATTTTAAAAAAATAGAATTGGGCATGTAGCTCAGTGGCAGAACACTAACCTACTACACATACAAACACAAGTTTTATCCCTAGCACCAGAAAACTAAAATAAACACAACAACAAAAAAAGGTTCTTTGTGAGTTTTTGGAGGTAGAAGGAACATCTGCTGGGGCAGCAGTCTTGAGGTGACTGGCTGCTCCAGTGTGCAAAGGACAGAAGGCAGCAAAAAGAAAGGTAGAGTGAGTCCTGAGATCTGCAGGCATCCATAGATTCATTTGTCTCAGGGATCCTTATAGGAAGTCTGGGACAATTAGGGGCTGTCCTGCAAGGGAAGGTCTTGGCTTGAAGAGTTTAGAGTCTCCTGATTTGCCTAGACTTTTTAGCTCCAGATCCCTTGTTCTGTGAAAACATCACCCTGTTTCCACTGCCACTACGGCTTCGTTCCTTTCCTTCCCAAGGAGGCCCAAGTGTTTAAGTGTGATCTTCCTTAGTCCTAAGTGACCTTCCCCTCAGGCCCCTAGTGGTACCCCATCATTCTCTACTGATCTCTCTCTGGAGAAAAGCAAGGGTGTCAAGAGCAAGAAAGTGTCATCATGGTTGGATGGAGACACTGCTGATATATCAATCAAGGTGTGTCCTCATTAACAATCATGGCGACCTCACGTGTATCACCATCATCATCATCATAGTCATGAGCATGTTTATTGAACTTTTGCCATGGGCCAGGCACCTTGACAACCTTACCATCTCATCACACAGCACTCAAGAATGTTCCAGAGTTCCAAGTCTCATGTGCAATCAGCAGCCAGTGTGCCTGCAGAGATGTGCTTTGACTTCCCAAGGAGATCACTGTGTCTTGTACCCAGGGGACCCTTGAAACCTACCTACCCAGTTAATACCAACTCTGTCTCCACTTGGAGGCTCTGGCAGTCCTTCAGATGGTACACCCTTCGTTGCCTTGATCACACTGACTGGAGCTTTTCACACTCTCCTCTGGCTCAATGAAGCCAGAAATCATGGCATTCTCCATATCCAGGTCTTTATGACCTTACTTGCTGGGATTTGAGCCCAGTCAGTCCTCTGTTTAGTACAAACATCATTTTTTTTTTTTTTTTTTTTTGAGGTGGAGTCTCACTCTATTCCAGGCTGACCTGGAATTCACTATGTGGTCCCAGGGTGGTCTCAAAACTCATGGCGATCCTCCCACCTCTGCTTCGCAAATGCTGGGCCTAAAGGCGTGCACCACCTTGCCTGGGTCTTTTTTTGGGGGGGGTTAAAAATTATTTTATTTTGTTAGAGACAGAGAGAGAGAATGGGTGTGCCAGAGCCTCTAGCCACTGCAAATGAACTCCAGATACATGTGCCAGTTTGTGCATCTGACTTATGTGAGTACTGAGGAATTGAACCTGGGTCCTTAGGCTTTGCAGGCAACCATTTCTCCAGCTCTCCTTCCCTTTCTCCCTTTTTGTCTCCCTCCTTCCCTCTTTGCCTTCCTTCCTCCCTTCCTTTTTTCAAGGTAGGTTCTTGCTTTACACAGGCTGACCTGAAACTCACTATGTAGTCTCAGGGTGGCCTCAAACTCATGATGATCCTCCAACTACGGCCTCCTAGCTGCTGGGATGAAAGGAGTGCATCACCATGCCCAGCATCAACCAGGTTTTCTAACACCAGGGTTTATAGCACATCCCCAGTGAACTTTCAGTGTGTGGCTAGGACAGGCCTTGATCTCTGGGTACCACCAGCAGAACGGCAGTTTTTTTCTACCCCACAGCGGCCCTGTCCTGGGGATTTAGAAAGTAAAAGAGCTGAGACTCCAGCTTGGAAGGATTAGATACTAGGTTGCTAATTTAAAATTCTTGTTCATCATTCAACCCCTGGTATTAGCATGGTTCCACGGACAAACAAAGAAGGGATAAACCTTTAAGACCGTTTGCATTCACAGAACCAAGACAGAGTGGTTTCAACTATAAGAGTGGCAAGTATATCAGTCTTAGAGTCTACACTCACAAAGATCCAAGGATTTCATGAATGGAGTGCTTTGACCTTCCCTCACACTACTTCCTTTCAAATAGAGACAGGTCAGGTGATAAGCACTTGTGGCTCTGAGGTACAGAATGCCTTCTTCTGTTCCCCCAAGGACAGAGGTTTCACCTTTGCTCCCCTCCCCCCCAGGTAGGGTCCCCTAGCTCAGGCTAATCTGGAATTCACTATGTAGTCTCAGGGTGCCTTGAACTCATGGCGATCCTCCTACCTCTGCCTCCTGAGTGCTGGGATTAAAGGCATGTGCCACCACGCACAACTCTCACCTTTGCTCTTTGGCCAGTCTTATAGCCTGGTTGTGAGCCACATCCCATATGCATTCAGATTTCCTGACTCTGCATGTCTAGATCCCTTTCCCTATATGGTCTACACAACTCAATGGGACAGGTATTTCAGTACGGCAGATGCCCTAGCTACAGCCACAGCCACTGAATCACAAGTCTAACTTCTTCCAAAATCTCTAGTGTATTACCTTGTATTAATCTTCTTTATTTTTTGAAATCATTTGTTCATTTATTCACTAATCTGTTGTCAAATTCAGAATTCTATACATTATGCTTATTCCATTGTATATTATTAGATTACATATTTATATAAATATCCAACTTATTTTTATGAAGAAATTAAATATTTTCTGAAAAAGAATCATTTTGTTACTGCTCTCTAGCAACAACCTGAAAATTTCTCTTCCAAGTCAACTAACTTATTTAAATACCTTTACTCAATGACAACTTCTCTACTGGGTTACATAATTCTATTCTCTATAACACTGTTTTACCCTGTTGTATTTTATTTATTTTTAAAATTTATTTATTTGAGAGAGGGAGGGGGGGGAGAGAAGGGGACAAAGACAGAGAGAATGGGCATGCCAGGGCCTCCAGCCACTGCAAATGAACTCCAGACCCATGTGTCAACTTGTGCATCTGGCTTATGCGGGTTCTGGGGAATCAAACTTGAGTCCTTTGGCTTTGCAGGCAAGTAAAGTAAGTGCCTTAACACTAAGCCATGTCTCCAGCCCTAATTTATTTATTTATTTTGTTTTTTCAAGGTAGGGTCTCATTTTAGCTCAGGCTGACCTGGAATTCTCTATGTAGTCTCAAGGTGGCCTTGAACTCACGGTGATCCTACCTCTGCTGCTGCTGGGATTAAAGGCATGCACCACCACAGCTGGCCCTAATTGATTTTTCTTACAGAGCCATGTCCTGTCTTCCCTGTTAGACTTCAGGCCCTGAGAGGCAAAGAAGAATTTCATTTCTGTACTCATTGAATCTTCTTTTATTCTCTTAATCATGATGAATCCAACTGTGAGTAGATGTAATTAATTTGACTTTAACAGAGACTATTTTTTTTCCTAGCAGACCAGCGTCATTGCTTCCACCTTTTTTGTTTCTATTACCTGTAACCCAAGTAGCTCATAAGCTTATTTTTTTAAATAATTTTTTTATTTTATTTTTTGTTTTTTTGTTGTTTTCTTGTTTTTTTTTTTTAATTTTTATTAGCATTTTCCATGATTATAAAAAAAAATCCCATGTTAATTCCCTCCCTCCCCCCCACACCTTCCCCTTTGAAATTCCATTTTCCATCATATTCCCTCCCCATCACAATCATTGTACTTACATATATACAATATTTTTGTTTATTTTTATTTATTTATTTGATAGTGACAGAGAGAGAAACAGGCAGATAGGGAGAGAAGAGAGAGAATGGGCGCGCCAGGGCCTCCAGCACTGCAAATGAACTCCAGACGCGTGCGCCCCCTTGTGCATCTGGCTAACTGGGACCTGGGGAACTGAGCCTCGAACCAGGGTCCTTAGGCTTCACAGGCAAGCACTTAACCGCTAAGCCATCTCTCCAGCCTTCATAAGCTTATTTTTCCTTCCCTTTGATGGCTTCTGTCATTTCCAGTCAGTGTTTACCTACAGAGCTCTGAGTTCAGACAACATGAAAAGGGCAAAATAAAAATAGGTAATTGGTCAATAATAGAATGGGAAAGTTTCTAAGGCAGAGGGGGAGGGCACTGGGGCTAAGAACAACTGGAAAAATCGAGAAGGCCTTGGTAGCAGACCCCCTGGGAGCTGGGCTTGCTTTGAGGTGTTGCAGGTGGCTTTTCTGGTTGGTGGAGACTGGGAGGAAATAGTGAATTCAAGATTCTGCCTTTGTCCTATCTTGGCCAATGTCCAATCTGACGCTCCTGTACTCCAAACACTGCCCTACTGGATGGACACATGGGAGATGCCAGAGAAGCACCTACTCACAGGAACTTCCTCAGGCTGGCTGTTTGTAGAGTCCACAGCCCTTGCTACCAGAGCTTTAAGTCAGCCCTCTAACACCACACCTCCTCCACAACACTGCATGTTTGTTCCTCTCTGTTTAGGCTTTTTGAGGCTTGTATTGATTGTTGCTTTTATTGGCAAACTGTATAGCAAAGTAAAAATAAACACTAGTGTTGGTACAGGCAGACAGAAAGGGCTTTCTGTGTCTTCAGGGCTGGGAGAAGGCTTACAGAGAGACCCAGTGGTCAACCTGGTCCCTGACCTTCTGGTTTACCTCTGCAATTATTGTAAGGATGTTTGTCTGTCTGTGTCTTTCCCCTCACAGGGCAGGCAGCTGTGGTCATCCCCACACACCCTGAATGCTTGACTCTCCATTCATAGCTGCCAAATGACATTGAGGGAGGGCAGCCCAGGAAGCGGTGATCTCAAGGCGAGGCCAGCAGCCACACCTCTTTGCCATTTCCACATGCAGCTGCCTCAACTAGCCAGTCACCACAATTTGGGGTTAGGGGAATAGTTCTGCAAGGGCAGGCAACAACTACTATCATTACGACATAGCTGAAGACTATTCACAGATAGTTTCTCTGTCATGTTACATGTGTAAGCCAACTGTTCCCACAAGTTCAACCAGCATTCTTCCTGCCATAAAAATTTAAAACCAGCGGTTAAGCGCTTGCCTGTGAAGCCTAAGTACCCCGGTTCGAGGCTCAATTCCCCAGGACCCACGTTAGCCAGATGCACAAGGGGGCGCACGCGTCTGGAGTTCGGTTGCAGTGGCGCGCCCATTCTCTTTCTCTATCTGCCTCTTCCTCTGTCCTAGTCTCAAACTGGCCTTGAATTTAAGGCGATCCTCCTACCTCTTGCCTCCCAAGTGCTGGGATTAAAGGCATGCGACACCACGCCGGCTCCAAATTAATAATTCTTACTGATATTTACAGATGAGGAGCCCAAGTCTAGAGATTAGTGATGCGAAAGTGTAAGAATTGTGCTCGCGTTCAGTTTCCGCCTCTGCAAAATGGAAATAATATCTATTTTAGTTATGGGAAGACTCAATAACTATTACATAGGTGTTTACCTGTCTATTGCCTGCTTTCTGCTGTAAACTCCAGAGGGCCTGAATTTAGCCTCTGCTATACTGTCAGGGCCTGAAACAATGTCTGGCACATGGTAGGTTTTCAATAAAAACCTGTGCCCAAATGGAAATGAGAGGAGATAAACATAGGTCAGATTTGCCTAGGGCGCAAGGCAGCCCCGGGGCAGATGTGAGCAGTCGGTTAGCGGGCGTGGAACCTACATTGTACAAAGTCAGCAAACCCCCCAAAAGTGAGGAGGCCAGGAAAGTCTCCGAGGGCAGGCTGCAATGCCAGCCTAATCCCTCTGGTTCCTCTTTTCTTTTTCTAAATCGGGAAAAGCATTTTTCTCGCTTTGCCCACAAAAAAGGGTGTTGGAGACAAGGAAGAAGCAGAGCTCGCGAGGCCAGGAAGACAAAATCTCAGCGTAGGGGAGCTGGCCCCCGCGGGAAAGCAGGGGAAAGCCAGGCAGGGAGCCGAGGCGGAGGGCGGGGCTGGCACCGGCCCCGGCTCCCGCGCACCTGGCCGCGCCACTCCACCTTATGCGCGCAGACCTCCTTAAGGAAGGGCGGGCGGGGGGGGCGCATGCCCGGGGCGGGGCGTCGCATGCAAATGAGGGGCGTGAGGCGGTGGGGCGGGGCGGGCGGGGCCTGAGGGGCGGGGCGGGCGGGGCTCCGACCTGACGTCAGGCCAGCGGCCCGGGCAGTTGGCTCGGCGGCGGCGGAGCGGCAGGAGCTGCGGCGCCGAGCGGGCCGCGCGGCTGGGCTCGGGGAGCGGCGGCAGAGCTGAGCAACATGGCGCCGGTGGGCGGGGGCGGGTGCCCGGGCGGCGGGCCGGCCCGAGGGCGCCTCCTCCTGGCGGCGCTGGTGCTGCTGTGGGCGCGGGGGGCCAGGGGCCAGAGCAGCCCCCAGCAGAGCGCGATCCTGGGCATGAGGCTGGCGAGCTGCAACAAGTCGTGTGGGATGAACCCGGATGGCATCATCTTCGTGTCCGAGGGCAGCACGGTGAACTTGAGGCTTTACGGCCACAGCCTGGGCGATATCTCCAGCAACCTGATCTCCTTCACCGAGGTGGACGACTCCGAGACGGTCCAAAATACCACCAACTGCCTGGAGCTCACCAAGGACTTGGTGGTCCAGCAGCTGGTCAACGTGAGCCGCGGAAACACGTCCGGGATGCTGGTGGTGCTCACCAAGTTCCTCCGGAGGAGTGAGAACATGAAGCTGTACGCTCTATGCACCCGAACCCGGGTCGGCGGGCCCTGGCTCAAGTGGACCGACAAGGACTCGCTCCTTTTCATGGTGGAGGAGCCAGGAAGGTTCCTTCCCCTTTGGCTGCACATCCTCCTCGTTTTGGTGCTTCTAGTGTTTTCAGGCATATTTTCTGGCCTCAACCTGGGGCTTATGGCCCTGGATCCAATGGAGCTGCGCATCGTGCAGAACTGTGGAACTGAGAAGGAGAGAAAATATGCCCGCAAGATAGAGCCCATTCGGCGCAAGGGTAACTACTTGCTCTGCTCCCTGCTCCTGGGAAACGTGCTAGTCAACACCTCCCTCACCATCCTTCTGGACAACCTCATTGGGTCCGGCCTTATGGCAGTGGCCTCCTCCACCATTGGCATTGTCATCTTTGGGGAGATCGTACCTCAGGCCCTGTGCTCCCGACATGGGCTGGCTGTGGGTGCCAACACCATTGTTCTCACCAAAATCTTCATGTTGCTCACCTTCCCCCTCAGCTTTCCCATTAGCAAGCTCCTGGACTTTTGTTTGGGTCAGGAGATTCGCACTGTTTACAATCGGGAGAAGCTGATGGAGATGTTGAAGGTGACAGAGCCCTATAATGACCTGGTGAAAGAGGAGCTAAATATGATCCAGGGTGCCCTGGAACTACGGACCAAAACTGTGGAGGATGTCATGACACAGCTCCACGACTGTTTCATGATCCCCAGCGATGCCATTCTGGATTTCAACAGAATGTCGGAGATTATGGAAAGTGGCTATACTCGCATTCCTGTGTTTGAAGACGAGAGATCCAATATTGTAGATATTCTTTACGTCAAAGACCTGGCCTTTGTGGACCCTGATGACTGCACCCCACTTAAGACTATCACTCGTTTCTACAATCACCCGGTACATTTTGTCTTCCATGACACTAAGTTGGATGCCATGCTGGAGGAGTTCAAGAAGGGTAAGGACTGACGCAACATTGCTTTTCTGTAACAGCTCTGGTGCTCCTGCATGTTCCGGGGTTGCTGGTTTCACTGTGTGATTTGTTCATTTGTGTGATTCTGCCCCTCTGCCCATTTACTGCTTATGCCTCTGAGGAGAATGTTATCAGGTGCAGTAGAAACAGTTCTTAAGCATTTGCCTTCTAGTAGGTATTGTGCTTTGTGCTTCTGATGAAACAAAGCTGAGAAAGACACCCTTGCCTACTTGCAGGATAGAGCAAGGCCTGTGGGAGGGGATAGAGGAAAGAAGAGTGAGGCTAATGCCTGGAAAGAGGCCAATCAGGCTGATGGAGATTTAGAGGACTGGCTGGGGAAACTGTCACAGGGGAGGGAACATTTGAGGAGGGATGGAGTGGCTTGGTACTGGGACAGACCCTCCGTGTGAGGAAGCCGAGGGTGTGCTTGTGGCTCAGCAGGTGGTTCTGTTTGTCAGTGCTATTGGCCCTGCTGACTAGTGGGAGTATTTGGGGCCCTAGAGGTGGGCCATAAGTCTGTGGTGACATTGGAGTTCTGGAAGGTATTCCAGCAGGGGAGTGCCTTCACTGGAGCCCCAGCCCACAGCAGCAGAGTTGGGAGGTCTCTAGTTGGTTCCTGGCACAGAATGATGCCAAGTAACACTTTCCACTCTTCAGCAGAAGCAAGATGATCAAGTTTGAGTTATTGTTCTGTCTTTCCCAGGCGCCAAACATAAATTTGCTTCCTGTGGTTTGCTGGAATCTTCAGCTGGCCTTGCATTGCCTCCCCCCCCCCCCCCAATCACATGTGTGCTTGGATGGCTGACCTGAAGCTTGGCACTTGGAAGGTTTACTCCCCAGTCTCAAAGCTCAGGACACACACCCCTTTCTTTACACCCAACAAAGCCTTCCTCCCACCTCTGCACCCTGAAGTCGTCAGAGTGGCAGTAAACAAGGTAATTATGGAGTAAAACCCTCCCAGGCTGAAGGGGGTACAGAGGCAGAAAGGAGCTCCTTAAAAGAATCTTGGATAGAGGGGCCATCCTATAGGAACTCCCCTTCTTAAACCCCAGGGCAACCTTCTTGCCTTAGCTAGAGCTGCTGCTGGCTGAGGCTCAGGTAAAGTTAGGGCTGGGAACCACTTCTGAACCCCAGCTAAGGGGAAGCCTGGGGTCATTTCTGGACCAGAGAATGGAGGACAGCCTTGGAGTGGGATTGAGAGGGAAGAGCTGGCCAGGCCAGGTCAGGTTTGGGCCAGAGTCCGGGAAGAGTGGTGGGTTGGTACCCTCCCTTTTAAGTGTGCTAGGCAAACTCAGCATCAGAGGTATGGATGCCTTGACCAGGGCAGGAGATAGTGTGGGTCACAACCTTACTCCTAGATGCCTACTGGTAGAGCTTTGAAGGTGCAGAATCAAGAGCTTATTCTACCCAGGGACTCAGCTGGTACAGAGGAGCAGCAAGGAGTGTGCCTCACTCATTCCCCCCTCCCACCCTACCAGCAGCCTGGGATCCTGAAGATTTCTCCCTGTGTCTTGGTTAGGAACCTGATGAGGACTCACAGGACAGCCTTTCCTTCCCTACCTCTGTAGTCTTTGAGGTGGTGACTGGTGACATACCCAGCAGCATCTCCACATCATTTCAGCCAGTCTAGTCTTAAGCAGTATGGATTGATCTATCTTGGCATCTAGCTCCTGCAAGGCTAAGCTCTCTTGTATGGCAGTGTCTTGAGTCTTGGCTTGGCATCTTTGGACTCTATTCTGTCCTATGAAGGAGAACTCTTTCATTATGCTGGGAAAACAGAGCTGGCGTCTCTTAGGCCAGAGCTTTGTTGAGCCCAACTCTCCACCAACACCCACTAGACTCTAATGGCATCTGCTTTGTGCAGCAGGCCGCCTTAGAAATATGTGATGCAGCTGGTCACCCTTATGAACAGGCCCTGAGCTTTACACTATGCCTTCCTGATGCCCAGAGGTCTTGGAAACCTCACCAGTCACCACATCAGGTATGGTGCTATGTCTTTCTGTGCAGGTTTGCTGCTCCACCATGTGGCCTCTCCTAGGTCTTTCCATTTGGCAAATAATTCTATTCTGAGGCTCCCCAGGACGTGGCAACACACCTAGTATACACCCGCAACTGAAAAGGCTTATTTCCAGGTTTAGTGTCTAGAAGGCTTCTTTCTCTCACTCTCACTTTCTTTCTTTCTTTTTTTTTGTGAGAAGCAGGTATGAAGCGCGGCATAGCTAGTGCTGTCAACAGCATCAACGTCAGAGCTGGGGTGACTTTCTGAGGGTCTTTTCTGGACTCTCCACCCCAAATTTGGATACAGGTATTGGGCCTAGCTCTGCCAGAGTCCTTTTGCTTGGCTGTAGTGTTTTTGGTTTTTTGTTTTTCTTTTTTCTTTTTCCAGAGGTAGGGTCTCACTCTAGCTAAGACTGACCTGGAATTCACTATGTAGTCTTAGGGTGGCCTCGAACTCATAGAGATCCTCCTACCTCTGCCTACCCAGTGGTGGGATTAAAAGCATGCACCACTATGCCTGGCTATGTTTTGATTTTTTTTTTAAATTTTTTTATTTATTTGAGAGAGACAGACACACAGAGAGAAAGACAGATAGAGGGGGAGAGAGAGAATGGGCGCGCCAGGGCTTCCAGCCTCTGCAAACGAACTCCAGACGCATGCGCCCCCTTGTGCATCTGGCTAACGTGGGACCTGGGGAACCGAGCCTCGAACCGGGGTCCTTAGGCTTCACAGGCAAGCGCTTAACCGCTAAGCCATCTCTCCAGCCCTATGTTTTGATTTTTTAAAATTTATTTTTATGTATTTATTTTTTAGAGAGAGAGAATTGGCATGCCAGGGCCTCAGCCACTGCAATCAAATGCCAGATGCTTGCACCATCTAGTGGGCAGTGTGATCTTGTGCTTGCTTCACTTTTGTGTGTCTGGCTAACATGGGATATGGAGAGTAGAACATGGTTCCTTAGGCTTTGCAGACAAGCCATCTCTCCAGCCCATTGTTTTGATTTTCTTGCTATAGATTCCAGGCTAGCCTTGGACTCCTAGCTTCCTATGAGCTGGGATTGCAAACATGTTCCACAGTGCCTAGCATCTGTAATTCTTTTTGTTGTTGGTTTCTTTTATTTATTTATTTTTTTAACCTGTCAACCGCTTCTAGCTTCTGGGTAACAAACAGCACCTTAAGAATCCTCTTTGAGGCTGAGGACAGAACTAAATGCCAGCAGAGTAGCGTAGGTGAAGGCCCAGCATACAGGGGCAATGCTTCAGGTGTCAGAGAGTGGGGCTCAGGACTCCATAGTCGCTCTCCCCACCAGGAGGGTTTGAGAATCCCCTGACCTTGCTCTGTAAACTGCCTTGGATATGAGGAGCTCTGCAGCCTCATCCCATCCTTGTAATGACCCCTGGAGTAGCCCCTGCTTTTACTTATTTATTTTTTCCAGAAAAGCCGCCTTGGTGCTCAGAGCTGAGAGCCACCATACCTGGGAGGTTTCCTGGAGAAAGTGGGAGTTGTGCCTGGGAGGGCAGTGCCAAGGCACATCTTGGAGACAGATCCTAGGGGACTGACTGCCAGGGAGGGGCTAGCCAGGGTCTGGCTTCCCAGGGGCCCAAGGTAGGAGCAGTTCCCTTTTGTAGGTCCTTAGTCTCATTAATAAGCGAATTTAGAAATTGACTCAGAAGGAAGCCCAAGGACAATTTTATTAGGGTGTGAGAGAGAAGACTCAGGTAAACTAACTCTCAGCAGCTACTGGAAGATGGATGCTAGAAAGTCATGACTGCATCAGGGTCAGCAATGGAGGGCTGCAAGCAGCTGCATAGGATGGTGGGGGGTGGTCTTCAGAGAAAATAGTGAAAAAGCCCAGATTATCAGAGCACGCACACCGAGGATATTGGACAGTGTCTGAAGAAAAGATTGGAAAAGGAGAAAAGGAAAAGTTACATTTTTTGTGTGTTAGAACTAAACACAGCAAAAGGCTTATAGTGTAGATCTGCAAGCAAATGCCTGTAGTTCTTTTAGGGTCTTTTTGTCCCTCACCCTACAGTTTTATTATAAGTTCCTTGAGGGAGGGTTTTTGCCTTATTAGTGTTTTCACCACTGAGTGTCTTGCCATGAGATGGGTCTTCAGGAATGTTAGTTGAACAAATGAATGAGTGAACAAACAAATGGGTGACTGTATGCCAAGCCCTGCTGACTCTCCCCTTCCTTGAACATACCTGGGCACTCCTATTCTGGGGCCTTTGCCCTAGCTGCTCTCTCCGACAGGAGTGTTTTCCCCAGAAGTCAGGGTGGTCCACTCCCTTTCTCATGCTGCTTCAGCCTCACTTCAGCGAGGCCTTGCTGTCATCCTGTTTAAGCCTGTAACCCCCACATCCCACTTGATACCCCTGGTCTCTCCTACCCTGTGGTGCCTTTTTCTCATCGCACATCTCACCAGCAGCCCTGCAGTTTGCTTTTTGCTGCTGTCTGCTGCCTGTCTCCTCCCACTGCAATATAAGTTCCAAAGGTCAGAGCTTTGTGTTCTGACCACTGATTCTCTGCACACATTCTAAGACCTCAATAAAACATCATTGAGTGAATAAGAAAGTGAATGACCTCACACTTGAGAGAAAATTGTTTCTACCCTAAGAGTGTTAGGTTTTGGAAAGGCTGATGAAGGATAAACCACAGTGGGTGTTGTGTGTTGTCAGAGTCTCAGCATCTCCATCTGCACCAGGAGAGACTGGAGGAGCTCCTGGAACCACACATGTGGTCATGATTCCAGGCAGGAAGCAGTTTGGGCCTCAAGTCTGATGATTGAGTCCCTTTTCCCTGTGCCTCAGTTTCTCAGCCAGTAAGCGGTCTTCCGCCATGGGAAGTTTACACAGGCTCCCTCATTAAGGTGAGTCACCCAATTGCCCCTGCACACCTAGAAGCAGGCTCTGGCACTGGAAGTCAGTGCATGCACAGGGCTTCCCCAGAACTAAAACAAAGAGCTCCAGCCTCTAGCTACATCTGCCTCCTAGCTCAAGGCAGTGAGCATTGTTGAACTCCCTGCCATGGGCATGACATAATGCCAGGTGCCGCCGGACCTCAAGAGTAAGACCTTCGAGTGCATGAAGACATGCCAGTTAATCAAAGGCGCCCACATTCATGCAGTTTGAACTTTGGTCCTTCCAATAGAACCTCGCCTAGAACTATTTGCAGCACTGAGTGTTGGGAGAGGGTTTGTCATAGGGGAATAGTGCCCAGGGCCTCGTGGCCCAGCTTGCATTTTGCCTTCACTTAAGAGGCTTTGCAGACCTTAAAGCAGAGTCATAAATGAACTTTGTATAGAAGTTGTAGAGCTGGGCTTAAGCCCCACCTTGGACCCATCATCTACCTTTTCCTGTGCCACTCCCTCAGGGGCATTCCTGTCCCTCCCAGACACTTAGCTCATCTTATCTTGCCCCACCCACCTTATAACTTTCTGGACCACTATAAGAGCTGGATATAAACTCCACCCAGCCAGAAATGGGTGTAAATTCCACCCTGCTTGGTCACTGACCTATGAGATGACCATGGACCTGTTTCTGCTCCTTTCAGTAAGTAAGTGGGATATAATTTGGAGAGGAAAGCAAGCGAGAAATATTTTCATTAAAATTCCCTCCCATATTTCCAACTATGCCATGTAAGATTTTCCCATCTACTTAACTTTATTCCCATAACAGCTATAAAGTCAAGAGAAAACAACAACAACACTGCATGATTTTTGCATTCACTCTTGGTTCCTGTCATTGACACACCTTCAGTAACTTATCCCCACACCCCACCTCCCACTCATGTACTTGTTAAAAAAAAAAATTAAACTTTTGCAGCCTGTGTGTCTGATGCAGTGCTGCTGTTGAGAGTCAGAGGTGAATAAAACAGTCCATTCACAGAAGTCAGTCTACCAGAGAAAGAGAGAGACTTAAAACCAAGAGCTCACAGATAGGACAGGTCTGAGGCAGGGTGAGGTGAGTGTTGGAGGTTATTGGCTTATGGTTTGGATCAATGATGTTATTTAACTGTGGTAGAGAAAGGATGAAAAGGCAATTTGGCAAAGATGGGGGAAAGAGGAGATTAATAAAAGGGATTACCAAAAAAATTTAAAAATTAAAGATAAATTAAAAAGCTGGACATGGTGGCACATGCCTTTAATCTCAGCATTTGGGAGGCAGAGGTAGGAGGATTTTTGCTGTTGAGTCAAGGCCACTCTGATACTACATAGTGAACTCAAGGTCATCCTGGGCTAGAGTGAGACTCTACCTTGAACCACTGCACCCGCCCCACCCCACTCCCCCAAAAAAGCTGGTCATGGTGTGGTGGTGCACAACTTTAATCCCAGCATTTGGGAGTCAGATGTAGGATTGCCACAAATTCAAGGCCAGCCTGAGACTACATAGTGAATTCCAGGTCAGCCTGGGCTAGAATGAGACCCTACCAAATAAAAAAAAAATGAAAGTCAGGCATGGTGGCACAGTCCTTTAATCCCAGCACTCAGGAGGCAGAGGAAGGAGGATTGCTGTGAGTTTGAGGCCACCCTGAGACTCCATAGTGAATTCCAGGTCAGCCTAGGCTAGAGCGAGACCCTACCTCAAAAAAACAAACAAACAATAAAAAAGGTATTACTCACTATTAGTATTGTGTTCACACCAGAGCTTCTCACACTCAAACTGCCCTTGAACCACCTGGGCATTTTAAGAGTATGACTTTTTTCTTTTTCTTTTTTGTAGATAGGGTCTCACTCTAGTCCAGGCTGACCTGGAATTCACTACGTAGTTTCAGGCTGTCTTGAACTCATATCAATCCTCCTACTTCTGCCTCCCCCCAAGTGCTGGGATTAAAGGTGTGTACCACCATGTCCAGCTCGCCCTTCTACCCTTCCTCCCTTCCTCCCTTCCTCCCTTCCTCCCTTCCTCCCTCCCTCCCTCCCTTCCTTCTTTCCTTCCTTCCTTCCTTATTTTTTGAGACAGGGTCTCAAACCATAGCCCAAATGATATCCTGAACTTTCCGTGTGGCCCAGCTGGCCTTGAAGTCACAATAGTCCTCCTATCTCAGCCTCTTAAGTGCTGAGATTATAAGCATGAGTCCCCAGGCCTGGCAAATCTTCGTTTGCAGAACATCTAAACAAGTGTACAGGTGAAAATATCCACGTGGGGCTTAGGAGGGAGACCAGGACCATGCTATATAGTGTCGCAAAATGAAGATGGTAAGAAGGTGTCAAGATAGTGCTGGGGTGGCAGCATGGAGAAGCCTAGAAAACAGCCCGCAATGGGACAGTTGAGCTCCACAGTGCTCAGGGATAAGTGTAGGGTGAAGGCAGTTATATATACCCTGATGCCCATCAGCTCCGCATCAGTCAGTGAGTTATCTGGAGGAGCTGTCTGGGGCAGGTGTATCTGGGAGTAACAGTTGCTGCATTCATGTGGTTGGCACTGTGGGCATGGGGCAGAGGTCCCAGTGCAGGCAGCTGACAAGGCCTTCTGCCAGCCAGGCTGCTGCTTACTTTCTCTTTGGTGTCATGCTGTGGGCAGGAGCAGGACCCTGTGGAGCAGGCTAATGCATCCTTTGCTGCATACAGGCTGGTTTGTACTGAGGAGCCAGGACACAGCAGTCTCACGGATCTACTGTTGGCCTCTCTTAAAGCTATTGATTGTGCGTAGGAAGAAGGTGCTGCCTTGTGTTGGGCCCTAATAAGAGTTTCTGGGCGTACTTCTACTTTTAATTAGGAGCACCAGCTCCAGTGATGTCTCCAGTGACACCCAGGTCTGAATGGGGAACAGTGAACAGAGCTTTCGCCCTGAAAATAGATAGATGAGTGCCGAAAACAGAAAACCACAGAACTGTGCCCTATGGGAGCAGTGGCTAAAGGGAAGGGACATTGGAAGGAGGTTTGTCTTATCAGTAGAAGGAATCCCAAGGAAGCAATAAAATGAGGGGCATTTCAGCTGGATATTCAAGGATGGAGAGACATGGCATTTGCCACTTCTTCAGTCCTTTTGAGGGAGAACTTGGACAAGGACTGTTGGGTAGGAAATGATCTCATAAGCCCTTGGTCCCAAGTGTGGGCAAAAGTACTTCCTGTTGTGACTATTTTTCAGAGCATTGGGCTTTTCCTCTGACCCTAGTGCTGTTCTGGGGATGAGCCTGGCACACTGAATGTGCTGGGCATCTTTGAGAAAGAAACCTGTTGCACCTTGAGTTATATTTACCTTCCAGCCTTAGTCTTCCTAGGGCTGGACCAATGAGTGTGTTTAGCCTTCACTGAAAGAACACAGCCATAGAAGTGTGGGTAGAAGGAGGAGAATGAACCAGGTTCTTCTGTCACTGTTTTGGTGCATGACTTCGGCAGGGCCTCCTGCTTCCTTCCCCCAGCCCATGGGAAAGCACAGGCTGCCTTGCTTGTCTTCACACATGCTCTTAGTTTTCATGTGGGCTTATGGTTTCTCTGAATTTCTGAACAGAACTTGCCCAGAGCATGTAAGGGCTACATAGGTTCCCTAGTGTCCTCATGGCCCTGGGCAAAAAGGATGGCTATAGCTAATGTTTTCTCATTGACTATTTGATGTTGATATCATTGCCTATGCACAATGCCCGCTTTTGAGACACAGCGTAGTTTCTTCAGATTGCTTCTCAGATAGGAAATGAAGTTCTTTCTTATCCCTGCATCCTCAGGAGTGGCCTCTTGTTTTGCCCTGTGTGTGTTTGTGGGCAGGAAGGTGAGCCCTGAAGCTGAGTGTGTAGTGCCATTCTGTTTTTCTGGGGGTTAAGCCTAGTAGCACTGGAACATTCCCCAGAGGTTACCATCAGAGTGGCTTCTATGCTGCAGGGCTGATTTACTGTGACCTGGGCAGGGTTCTCGAAAGACTGGTTCCTTGGACTCACTGGAATGCCTGGTCTGTGGCCAGCAGGCAGCCTGGAGCCTTCTTGGAAGGAAGATCCCTCCCTCCACCTTGCATTGGCACATACATCCCACATGCACAGGGAGACTCACTTACATGAACATACACATGCAATGCACACACTCCCACACCCATCCCCTCATGCATATGCAAGGTCAGGCTCATACACACAATAACCTGGAGTCTTGTTTTCAGTTTAGCTCTATCTAGCCAAGCTTTCCTTTTCTCACTCTTAGTTAAAAGTAAGTTTAAAAATGATTTAATGAGAGCTGGGCGTGGTGGCGCATGCCTTTAAGCCCAGCACTTGGGAGGCAGAGGTAGGAGGATCACCATGAGTTTGAGGCCACCCTGAGACTACATAGTGAATTCCAGGTCAGCCTGGACTAGAGTGAGATCCTACCTCGAAAAACCAAAAAAAAAAAAAAAAAAAAAAAAATAAATATTGAATGCTTATGCATCTAGTTTATTCATGAAATGCTCAAAATAGCAGCTAACTCTTGAGCTCAGAAACATTTTTCCTTAGTGGTCCATGCTGATGATTGTGTCCACCTCCAGATTGAGGTGAGTACTGAAGGAGGTCAGGCATGTAAGTCCTTCAGCTCTGTGCCCAGAACCATGTAATTGTGTAATAGATGTGAGCTACTTTAACAGTTACTGTTATTACTGTGCAAAAGGAGCCCCAGTTGACACTGACACCAACTCATGGCCATAATAGTTCTCATATACTGGCAGGCTGTCTGACTGTTTGGCATGGTGCCTTTTTTGGAGTTATAAATACATTGAGCTAAAAAAGAAAAAAAAAAAAAAGCAGGCTGGAGAGATGGTTTAGTAGTTAGGCACTTGCCTGCAAAGCCTAAGGACCTAGGTTCAATTACCCAGTACCTAGGTTTGATTCCCCATACCCATGTGAGCCAGATTCACAAGGTGGCACATACTCATGCACCAGTGTTATTTCAGGTTGTGAGGGGAAGAGGCCTTGCTGGTAGACAAGAGGAGGACCCAGGGGAACTAAGACTCCTCTGGAGACCCTAGACCCAGAGCAAAGAATGCTTTTTTAAAAATCTTTTTTTGGGCCAGACATGGTGGCACACACCTTTAATCCCAATAGTCAGGAGGCAGAGGTAGGAGGATCACTGTGAGTTCAAGGCCACCCTGAGACTACATTGTGAATTCCAGGTCAGTCTTGGCTAGATTGAGACCCTACCTCAAAAAAAACAAAAAAAAAGGGGGGGGGCTGGAGAGATGGCTTAGAGGTTAAGTGCTTGCCTGTGAAGCCTAAGGACCCAGGTTCAAGGCTCCATTCCCCAGGACCCACGTTAGCCAGATGCACAAGTGGGCACACGCATCTGGAGTTTGTTTGCAGTGGCTGGAAGCCCTGGCATGCCCATTCTTTCTCTCTATCTGCCTCTTTCTCACTCTGTCTGTCATTCTCAAATAAGTAAATAAAAATGAACAAAAAAAAAATTAAAAAAAAAACTTCTTGGGGCACTGCAAAGATGGCTTAGTGGTTAAGGTGAAGCACCTTAACCACTAAAGCCATCTCTCCAGCCCATTGTACAATAATCTTGAATTTATTTTTTGAACTGAAATTCTGTATCCTTTGACCAGTATCTTTCCAGGTCCCCAGTCAATTCCTCCCCCCCCCCTTTTTTTTTTGGTGGTAGGGTCTCACTCTAGTCCAGGCTGACCTGGAATTCACTTTGTAGTCTCAGGGTAGCCTTCAACTCATGGCAATCCTTCTACCTCTGCCTCCCAGGGAGAAAGAATGAGAGAAAGAGAGAATTGGTACACCAAGGCCTCAGCCACTGTAATCAAACTCTAGATACCTGCACCACCTTGTACACAAGTGCAACCTTGTGTACCTGTGTCACCTTGTGTGTCTGGCTTACATGGGACCTGAAGAATTAATTGAACATGGGTCCTTAAGCTTTGCAGGCAAACACCTAAACTGTTAAGCCATCTCTCCAGCCCTCTTAATGACTTTTAAAAAATATTTTATTTATTTATTTGAGAAAGAGGGAGAGAAAGTAAGAGGCAGATTAAAGAGAAGGAGAGAGGATGGGCATGCCAGGGCCTCTAGCCACTACAAACAAATTCCAGATGCATGCACGACCTTGGCTTTACTTGAGTACTGGAGAATTGAGCCTGGGTCCTTTGGCTTTGCTGGCAAGTTGCTCAACTACTCGTAATGACTTTTGATGACTGAATTAAGCTCTTTTGCGTGCTAGACAAGCATCTTAACACTGAGATACATTCCCAGCTACTTGAATTTTTTTTAACTTTTTTTTAAAATTTTTTTAAAAATTTATTTATTTGAGAATGACAGACACAGATAGAGGGAGAGAGAGAGAATGGGCGCGCCAGGGCTACCAGCCTCTGCAAACGAACTCCAGATGTGTGCACCCCCTTGTGCATCTGGCTAACGTGGGACCTGGGGAACCGAGCCTCGAACCGGGGTCCTTAGGCTTCACAGGCAAGCACTTAACCGCTAAGCCATCTCTCCAGCCCCTTGAAATTTTTTTAATTTTAATTTTTTCTGGTTTATTTTAATTTATTTATTTGAGGCAGAGAGAGGGAGAGAAAGAGAATGGCTGTGCCAGGGCCTCTAGCCACTGCAAGCGAACTCCAGATGCATGTACTACCACGTGCATCTGGCTGGAGAATCGAACCTGGGTCCTTAGGTTTCTCAGGCAAGTGACTTAACTGCTAAGCCATCTTTCCAGCCCTGTTTTAATTAATTAATTAATTAATTAAATTGAGAGTGACAGAGAGAGAAAGAGGCAGAGAGAGAGAGAGAGAAAGAATGGGCACACCAGGGCCCCCAGCCAGTGCAAATGAACTCCAGATGCATGAGCCACCTTGTACATCTGGCTAATGTGGGTCCTGGGGAATTGAGCCTCGAATTGGGGTCCTTAAGCTCCATAGGCAAGTGCTTAACTGCTAAACCATCTCTCCAGCCCTGTTTTAATTTTTATTTATTTATTTATTTGAGAGAGAGAGAAAGAAAGGCATATAGAAAATGGGCGTGCCAGGACCTCCTATTGCTGTAAACAAACTCCAGATGCATACCCCACCTTGTGCATCTGTCTTATGTGGGTCCTGGGTAATTGAACCTGGGGCCTTTGGCTTTGCAGGCAAGAATCTTAACCATGAAGCTATCTCTGCAGTCCTACTTGAAGTTAATTTTAGTATAATCCAATTTATCAGACTTTTCCTCTGGCCAGTTAGACCTTTTTATATCTTGTCTAAAACTTTTGCCTTGTGGCTGGAGAGATGGCTTAGCAGTTAAGGTGCTTGCCTGTGAAGCCTAAGAACCCAGGTTAGATTACCCATGTAGGCCATATATACAAGGTGGTACATGCTTCTGGAGTTCATTTGCAGTGGCTACATGTGGCTTGCCCATTCTCTCTACCTGTCTCTCTCAATAAATAAATAATAAAATATTTAAATGAATAACAGCAACAACAACAATAAAAAACTTTGCCTAGGCCAGGTGTGGTGGTGCTCACCTTTAATCCCAGTATAGACACGGGAGGATTGTTGTGAGTTTGAGGCCAGCTTGAGACTACATAGTGAATTCTAGGCCAGTTTGGCTAGTGTTAGACCCTACTGCAGGAAAAGAGGAAAACAAAAACAAAAACAAAAACCTGGGGCTGGAGAGATGACTTAGCAGCTAAGGCACTTGCATAGGAAGCCTAAAGACACAGGTTCGATTCCCCTGTTCCCACGTAAGCCAGATGCACAAGGTGGCACATGCATCTGGAGTTTGTTTGCAGTAGTTGGAGACCCTGGTACACTCATTCTCTCTCTTTCCTTCTCTCTCTCAAATAAATAAAAATAAAAAAATATTTAAAAAACCTTTTGCCTATACACAAGTCAGGAAGTTAGTCTTCTATGTTATCTTATAGAAACTATTGTTTATCTTTCTCTTTTAGTTTTTAATCTTGCTGGAATTTATATTTGTTCTTAATGTGAGTTAAAGGTTAAGAATTTTTGTTTTGGTTTTTGAGGTAGGGTCTCACTCTAGCCCAGGCTGACCTGGAATTCTATGTAGTCTCAGGGTGGCCTCAAACTCATGGTGATCCTTCTACCTCTGCCTCCCGAGTGCTGGGATTAAAAGTGTGTGCCACCACACCCTACTAGAATTTTTAAAAAATATTTTATTTATGTATTTATTTGCAAGGAGAGAGAGAGAATGAATGAATGAATGGATGGATACCAGGGCCTCTGACCAGTGCAAATGAACTCCAGATGCATGTAGAATTTTTTTTTTTTTTAATCCAGTATAGTCATCCCATCACTTCAGTATTACTTAGTGAAAAGGCTCCTTTCTCACTCACCTGTGGCAGACTTATGAGGCTGCTCTTGGACTTCATATTCCCTAGGCCCATTTTTTTCTTGCTTTAATACTATGCTGATATAATTGCAATAGCTTTAAAATAAGCTGATATCTGGTCATATTAAGCCCTTTGCTTTACAAGAGTGTCTCAGTTATACTTAGCTTCTCACACATTTTATAGAACTGTAGTGAATCTATAGTTTAGAACTGACTTTTTTTTTTTGGTTTTTCGAGGTAGAGTCTTACTCTCTAGTCCAAGCTGACCCTGGAATTCACTACATAGTCTCAGGGTGGCCTCAACCTCACTGTGACCCTCTTATTTCTGCCTCCCAAATGCTGAGATTAATGGCGGTGCCACTACACCTCCCTTAAGGGCTTTTTTAAAAAGATTTTTTTTATTGACAACTTCCATAAATATAAACAATATACCATAATCATAATCCCTTCTCTCCACCCTCTCTCTTTCCTTCTTCCTGTATCCCCCTTCATTGAATCCCTTCTTTCCAACTAGTCTTCTTCTTTTAAAAAATATTTTATTTTTATTTATTTATTTGAGGGGGAAAGAGGCAGAGAGAGAGAGAGAGACACACACACACAGAGAATGGACGCGCCAGGGCTTCCAGCCACTGCAGACGAACTCCAGATGCATGTGCCGCCTTGTGCATCTGGCTTACATGGGTCCTGAGGAATTGAACTGAGGTCCTTTGGCTTCACAGGCAAGCACCTTAACCACCAAGCCATCTCTCCAGCCCTTAGTCTTCTATTTTGATGTCATCATTTTCCCCCTCCTTTTATGTAAGTCTTTTGTAAGTAGTAATAGCTACTGTGAGATTATGAATATCAGATAGACCACTTTGTATCTGGAAGGCAGCATGGTAAGCACTCTTCCACTTCCTTTGGCTCTTACATTCTTTCTGCCTCCTGTTCTGCAATGCTCCCTGAGCCTTGGAGGGTGTGGATAGAGCTATCTTATTTTGTGTTGAACACTACCCTGTCCCTTCTTCTCAGCACTTTGGTGAGTTTTGAGTCCCCCCCCAGTGGTCACCACTATCTGAAAAGAAAAGCTTCTCTAACCAAAAGTGAGAATAGCATTTAATACATGAATATAAACATAAGTATCTAGAGGACAGTTTAGTGAACATAATATATCCATTTAGTCAGACAACAGTAACTGTTCCCCTTAGGGCCTATGACCTTCCAAGCCATAGGCTTCATTAAGTTTTCAGTACCAGGTAGGATTTTCCTCACATGGAGCAGGCCTCAAGTCCAAGCAGAGAGCAGTTAGTTTCCCCATAACCGATATGCCACCATTTTTCTAGTTGGTACATTTGGCCTGGCTGGCCAGCCATGTAGCTTGTAGGGTCTACTGCTGCTCAGCACCACTGATGATTTTCTTCCCCCAATAGGCTGCATAGCTCTTTTCAGGATCCTGACCGCTAGTCAATAGGGAAGAAGCTTCTAGCTCAGCTCCAGCTTGATTTTTCAGTGACCTTGCAGCCCAATCATGTGGTGTCTTCAGCAATAGTGTAGGTGTTACCATGATCTAGTTCTGGTGGGCAACCAAGAGCCTTGGCAATAGCCTGTAATGTTTTAGGGCCAACAGTGAGCTGTTGGAGGCCCTGGCACACCCATTTTCTCTGTCTCTCTGTCTGTCTCTCCCTCTCTCAAATAAATGAAGGAAAATTATTTTTTAAAAGTAAAAAAAAATTTTTGAAAAGAAACAAAACCATTGAACTGGGTAATGATACACACCTTTAATCCTAGCACTCCAGAGACAGTGATAGGCTTGCTGTGAGTTCAAGGCCAGCCTGAGACTACATAGTGAATTCCAGGTCAGCCTGGGCTAGAGTGAGACCCTATCTTGAAAAACGAAGCAAACAAAAACCAACCAGATCTCCTTTTATTTTACCTACAATTATAGAAAAATAGAATTAACTTTGGATGTTGACCTTACTATAAATTCACTCATTCTAATTATTCTTATTCTAGATTCTTTTGGAATCTAGAATATAATCTACCCAATTATAGTATTATGAATGATGGTACTTTTATGTACTCATTGTTGAATCTTTCATATTCTGTGTCCTGTTTTGCCTTATTTTAGTGGTTGGGACATCACGGATCAGGTTAGGCCAGTATTGTGGCTATTCTCATGTCCTTCTTGGTCTGGAGATTTTCAAAACTGTTCATTAGGGGCTGGGAGGAGCTCAGTGGTAGAGCATTGCCTAGCATGCTAGAGGCCCTCATTTGATCACTGACATGGTATTGGGGTTGAGGATGGAGGACATAGCCTGGTCATTACATTTTTTAGTGTTTATAGACTTCCTTTATCAATCAGTAAAATTTCTTTATCTTTTTTTTTTATAAAGTTAATTTACTTTTCAGAAGTACTGTGTACACATGGCTTGGAGGTAATTTTATACAATATATATTTTTTTAATTAATTATTTATTTATTTGAGAGCGACAGACACAGAGAGAAAGACAGATAGAGGGAGAGAGAGAGAATGGGCGCGCCAGGGCTTCCAGCCTCTGCAAACGAACTCCAGATGTGTGTGTCCCCTTGTGCATCTGGCTAACGTGGGACCTGGGGAACCGAGCCTTGAACCGGGGTCCTTAGGCTTCACAGGCAAGCGCTTAACCGCTAAGCCATCTCTCCAGCCCTTCTTTATCTTTTGATATGACTGATTTCCTTCACTCTGAAATTCACTGATTCTTTCATGTTGATTCAAACATTACATTACTGGAGTAAACCTGTCTTACTCCTGATTTATTATCCTCTTTACACATCACTGGATTTAATTTGCTAATATCTTTACTTAAAATTTTGGCACCTACATTCAGGAGAGATGGGTCTGTAATTGTTTTTCCTGCTATTATAAGATGCCATCAGCTTTGTTAATGGCAGGAAAAATAATTGGTTAATAATTAAGTCTTTCCCTTCTTGTAATTAATACCCCACTATAGGTGAGCAAGTTTGAACATATCAGATGATAGTCTTTCTCTTCTTTCCCTCCTGCTCCTGCTCCTGCTTCTAACAACTCACACAAGCCTCTTACATCATCTGTGCTTTGGCTGTAGTTTTTCCCCCCTCTTCAGGTTTTGGTATCAAGATCTAGAATGACTTTAGTAGTTTGTAAACATTTGGAAATGGCACATTATTAACTGGAATCAACTGCATTTCACCAGAGGAAAACAGTTGCTAACTTTCATTTCTCTTATGAGTAGGGAAAGAATTACTAGGTTTGTGCAGTGGGAAGCTAGTGTCAGACTAGATGTGTCTGGATTTCGGCAATGTCTTTATTATTATTATTTTTTGATGAGATTCCGTAATCTTTTTTATTGCAAGGAGAAAAAGAATGAGCACACCAGTCCCTCTAACCACTGCACATGAACTCCAGATACATGCACCACTTTGTGTATTTGGCTTTACATGAGTACTGGGGAATTGAACCCAGGTGGCTAGGTTTTGCAGGCAAGTACCTTAACCACTGAACCATCTCTCCAGCCCTGATCTTATATTTAAATTAATTTATTATTTGAGAGAGAGAGAGAAAGAGTAAGAAAATGGGCATACCAGGGCCTTTAGCTACTGCAAGTGAACTCCAAACACATGGGTAACTATGTGCATGTGGCTTACATGGGTACTGGGGAACAGAACCCGGGTCCTGAGTTTTTGCAGGCAAATGCCTTAACCACTAAGCCATCTCACCAGCCAAGCAAAATCTTTAGTAGGATTTCCTAAACATCTTTATGACTAATATGGCATGTGTATGCTCATGTGATGGTTACACAATTGAGAACCTCCCAAGTAAGCTACCAGCAAAGGTCTGATGGGGAAGGGGTTCCTGGCTGGAGGTCTGTGGGGCAGGAGGCCAGATGGCTGTGTGTCCTGCTTCCAATTCCAGGAGAAAGGGTCAGGAGGGCTCCTGAAGCAAGCCAACTGAGTGCAAAGGGAGAAGCAGTTCGCTGGAAGGGTATACGCCTAAAAGGAGGCTGGCAGTGCTGGTGGACTGCTGGGACACCTTAGAGTTCCTAGCCACATGCCCCCTGCCTTTCCTTTGGACTGAGGCTATACCAGAAACAGGTTATCAGCCAGGCCAGCATCTGGCCAGATGCTTACTCTTCTCTCCTTATTTCCTTCCACTGTGGCTAATGGAGGAAGTTCTGTGTTTCATTCCTTGCCTTGAGGTTGTTCATGATTGATTTCTTGCTGAATCCTTTGAACTGTCCCTAGTGTCACACCTGGATGAATTCAATCTGAACTGAATCATCAGAAACTTTTAGGGGTCCTTAGATTCTTATGTTAAGTACATGGAGATATAGTCAGAGACACACACACACACACACACACACACACACACACACACACACACACACGGGTTTCCATATACACAAAGGGAGGGAAGATAAAATTGAAAGTCCAATTGTGAGTTGTATACACATGTGCCAAATGGAATGGCATGAGATCAACTTACTCAGAGATTCCTTACCTAATAGGAGTGAAGCCCTTGAATTCCATTCCCAGCCCTACCAAGGAATTTTTTTCTACTATAAAGTCTCACTCACATCTGGCTCAAGAAAAACTTATTACTAACACAAGAAAATAATGTGAAGACTTAAAAAGCAGGATACACAACTATATACATGGGCTGGGCATGGTGTCGCATGCTTTTAATGCCAGCACTTGGGAGGTAGAGGTAGGAGGATTGGCATGAGTTTGAGGCCAACCTGAGACTACATAGTAAATTCCAGGTCCACCTGGATTAGAGTGAGACCCTACCTGGAAAAAAAAAAACAAAACCCAAAACCATATCCATTGAAACCCTGTCTCACGTAAAAGTCCTTTTGACATGCATATAGTTTTTTTTTTCTCTTCTACCTCTGCCTCCCGAGTGTTGTGGTTAAAGGCATATGCCACCACACCCATATAGATTTACATATAGATTTAAATTTTTTAAATTTATTTACTTATTTGAGAGAGAGAGAAAGGGAGAGAAAGAGAGAGAGAGAAAGAGAAAGTGGGCACACCAGGGCCTCTAGCCATTGCAAATGAACTCCAGGTGCATGTGACTTGTGTATCTTGCTTACAGGAGTACTGGGGAATCGAACCTGGGTCCGATTGGCTTTGCAGGCAAGCTCCTTAACCACTAAGCCATCTCTCCAGCACTGATTTTTTTTTAAAATTTTTATTAACATTTTCCATGATTATAAAATATATCCCATGGTAATTCCCTCCCCTCCCCACCCCCACACTTTCCCATTTGAAATTCCATTCTCCATCATATTACCTCCCCATTACATTCATTGTAATTACATATGTACAATATCAACCTATTAAGTATCCTCTTCCCTTCCTTTCTCTACCCTTTATGTCTCCTTTTTAACTTACTGGCCTCTGCTACTAAGTATTTTCATTCTCACGCAGAAGCCCAATTATCTGTAACTAGGATCCACATATGAGAGAGAACATGTGGCGCTTGTCTAGCACCGATTTTTAAAAAAAATATTTTTATTTATTTATTTGAGTGAGAGAAAGAGGCAGACACACAGAGAGAATGGGCATGCCAGGGCCTCTAGTCACTGCAGATGAACTTCAGATGCATGTTCCACCACCTTGTGCATGTGGCTTCATGGTGTTCTGGGGAATTGAGCCTGGGCCCTTTGGCTTTGCTGGCAAGTGCCTTAATGGCAAAGCCATTTCTTCAGCTCCTGATCTTTATTTTATATTTCTATTTATGTATTTGACAGTGAGAATGGGTGGGCCAGAGCCTCCAGCCACTGCAGATGAATTCCAGATGCATATGTCTTGTTCATTTGGCTTATAGGGGTACTGGAGAATCAAGCCTGGGTCCTTTGGCTTTGCAAGCTAGCTCCTTAACCGCTAAGCAATCTCCCCAGCCCCGGATTCTTTTTTTCAGCCACTGCAAATGAACTCCTAACTCATGTGCTACCTTGTGCATCTGGCTCTCATGAGTACTGAGGAATTGAACCTGGGTCCATAGGCTTTGCAGGCAAGTGCCTTAACTGCTAAGACATCTCTCCAGAGCTGATTTTATTTTATTTTATTTTTTTGGTTTTTCAAGGTAGGGTCTCATTCTGGTCCAGGCTAACCTGGAATTAGCTATGTAGTTTCAGGAGTTTCAGGGTAGCCTTGAACCCACAGCAATCCTCCTACCTCTGCCTCCCAAGTGCTGGGATTACAGGCGTGTGCCTGATTTTTTTTTTTTTTTTTTTTTTTGAGGTAGGGTCTCACTCTAGCCCAGACTAACCTGAAATTCACTATGTAGTCTTAGGCTGACCTTGAATTCACAGTGATTATTATACCTCCTAAGTGCTAGGATTAAAGGTATAAGCCACCATGCCCAGTACCAACATAATTTTTTGAAATTTTCATTTATTTATTTGCAAAAAGAGAGGCAGAAAATTTGTGTATTAGGAACTCTACCCACTGCAAATGAACTCCAGATGCATGTGCCACTTTGTGCATCTAGCTTTATGTGGAGAATTGAACCTGGGTTGTTAGGCCTAACAGGCATGCAATGTAACTGCTGGGCCATCTCTCCAGCCCCAACACAAGCAAGGTTTTAAAAATAATTGTTTTATTTTATTTATTTATTTGAGAGAGAGAAAGAGGCAGAGAGAGAATGGGTGCACCAGGGCTTTCAGCTGCTGCAACTGATCTCCAGACATACGCATCACCTTGTGCATTTGGCTTACATGGGTCCTGGGAAATTGAGCCTGGGTCCTTTGGCTTTGGAGGCAAGTACCTTAACTGCTTAGTCATTTCTCCAGCCCACAAACATAATTTTAAAGAAGTTAAAAAAAATAAGTAAAAATGAAGTTACTATATTTAAATATCTTTGTAATAATTATTACTATATTATCTCTAGAACAAAGTCTGTTCTCTCAAGACACTAAACATATTCAGTAATACAGTGACTAGAAGCCTATTTCAAATAGCTTTGATTATTATTTTTATGTTTGCCATTTTTTTTTTTTTTTTTTTGTGGTTCCGGTTCTACCTGTGCTCTCTTGTGTTAACTAGTATTTGAGTATTGCTTGTTTTTTCTAGGTTCCTTATATGTGTACTTTTCCTTTTCTTCAGCCTGGAGGATTCTATCAGATATTTTCTGTAGAGCTGGTTTTGTCTTCAAATACTCCTTTAACCTGCTTTTGTCGTGGAATGTATTTATTTCTCCGTCTATTTGAATGGATAGCTTTGCAGGATAAAGTAACCTTGGTTGACAGTTGTTATCTTTCAGAACTTGGAATATATCACTCCAAGCCCTTCTGGCTTTTAAAGTTTGTGTTGAATAATCTGCTGTAATCCTGATGGGCTTGCTTTTGTAGGTAACTTGATTTTTCTCTCTAACTGCTTTTAATATTTTTTTTTTTGGTGTGTGTGTTTGGAAGTTTGATTATAATATGGCGAGGAGAAGCTCTTTCCAGGTTTTGTCTGGCTGGGGTTCTAAAGGCTTCCTGTATCTGCATTGGCACCTCTTTCCCAATTTGGGGGAAATTTTCTTCTATGATTTTGTTGAAGACGCCTACTATGCCTTTGGAGTGGAATTCTTCTCGTTTTTCTGTGCCCTGAATTCTTATATTGGATCTTTTCATAGTGTCCCAAATATCTTGAAATTCCCACTCATACTTTTCTATAAGTTTGTCTTTCTCTTTGTTGGACTGTATTAGATCTGCCACCTAGTCTTCTAGCTTAGATATTCTGTCCTCTCCCTCATCCATCCTACTGGTGAGATTTTCTACAGAGTTTTTTATTTCATTAACTGTGTTCTTCATTGCTAGTAATTCTGACTGGTTTTTCTTTATTATTTCTATTTCCTTATTTATGTCTTATATTGCCTTCTTTACTTCATTAAATTGGTGTCCTGTGTCTTCTTTGATTTCCTCTTTGATTTCTTCTTTGATTCTTTTGATTTGTTCTTTGACTTCTTTGAACATATTTACAATCATTCTTTTGAACTCTTTCTCAGGCATTTCCTCTCTTTCTCACTGGAGGACATTTCTGATGCATTAATACTTTTAGGTGGATTTATATTGTCTTGCTTTTAATGTTTCTTGTGTTATAATGTATATATTTTTGCATCTTGGATTAAGTTAATGCTTGGATTTTCTAGCTAGCTGGCTATTATTAGCTTTATCAATTGATTTGATGTTATATATTTTCAGGGTAGGAGCTTAAGGTGTTAGGTGTGGCTCTTAAGACTCTCAAGAGTATTTACAAAGGTGTTCCTAGGGGTTGTGTTTCCCTGCTATGGGAGTATTCAAGCAGGCTGAGTGGAATAAAATACAGGTAGATTCTAAAATTTAACTAAACACTGTACACTTTCAATCAAAAACAGCCCCAAGTATGTATGCAAGAGTAGTTATTATAATGACCAGATCCTCTGTCAACCAAGAGGTTAAGATTTCTGGTCTGTTGAGGGATCCAAGTCAGCTTGTGACCAAGTGAGACCCTTCCCTGGTGCAATCCCAGTTACCTTGGATGATTTTTGTCTCAGTTAAGTTGCTGCCTGGGTCGTTGGGCTGCTGTTCTGATTTCTGGAGCTGGGCACTGGCTTTTCCTGTGGGGCAAACCGGGCCTGGCGTGGCCCTGCAGATAAGCACCCCTGCTGCTGGAACTGCTGCTGCTAAAGCTGCTGCTGCTGGGTCTGTAGCCGCTGCTGCTGAAGCTGCTGCTGGGCCCACTGCCGCTCCTGGGTCTGCTGCTGCTGCTGCTACTGGATCTGCTACTGCTGGGGCCGCAGTTACCGGTGCTGGAGCCACTGATGTTGCTGCTAAACTCTGCTCCTGCTTGGGTCCTGCTGTCAGCTCAAGTTGGCGTGGCCGGGTCCAGGACCGCTGCTCTGTTTGCTGGAGCAGGGCTCAGGCGGTGGGGGAGGGGAGGGAGCCGCAGCTGCTCTGGTTCTCTCGCTGCTCCACGTGTTCTTCTACCTCGCGGTCTGCTCCTCCGTTGCTCACTGCTGCTCTCCCTTCATGTGTCCTGAGTTGCGGAGAGCGAGGCGTGAGGGGAAGCTCCCGCACCTGGCTTTTCCTGTGGCTGGAGCCAAGCCTGGCCGCTTTCTGTTGCGCTGCCACCACCGCGGTTGGCAGAGCTGCCGGGGCCACTTTTGCCAGCCTGTGCGGGCTCTGGATGCTCTGGATCTCTTCTACTTCTCTGCTGCCGCTTCAATTTCCTATACACCTCGCTTTTTAGTAAAAGTGTGTATTTTGCTGAGTTTTTTTGGTCTTTACTTCCCCCCCCCCCCCAGGCTGCTTTGGCGTGGTACCTACGCTGCCTCTTAACCGGAAGTCTCTGATTATTATTTTTTGTAATTTATTTTATTTATTTATTGGAGAGAAAGAGGCAAATAAAGAATGGGTGCATCAGAGCCTCCATCCACTGTAAATGAAGTTCAGATGAATGCACCACTTTGTGCATCTGGCTTATGTGGACACTGGGGAATCGAACCTGGGTTTGTAGGTTTCACAGGCAAGTGCCTTAACTGCTAAGACATCTCTCCAGCCCCGGTTTTTCTTTTTATAGTTTTTTTGGAGGGAGAAAGAGAATTGGCACACCAGGGCTTCAGCCACTGTAATCAAACTCCAGATGCTTGTGCCACCTAGTGGGCATGTGTGAACTTATGCTTGCCTCACTTTTGTATGTCTGGCTTATGTGGGATCTGGAGAGTTGAACCTGAGTCCTTAGGTTTTGCAGGCAAGCACCTTAACCACTAAGAAATCTCTCCAGCCCTCCCTCCCTTTATTTTTGGAGGCAGGTTCTCACTCTAGCCCAAGATAACCTGGAATTCTGTACCCTAGGCTGTCCTTAAACCCTCAATGTTCTTCCTACCTCAGTTTCCTGAATGCTAGGATTAAATGTGTGTGCCATGATGCCTGGCGTTCAACTAGCTTTCTTTTTTAAAAATAGTTTATTTTTATTTATTTAGAAGAAAGAAAGAGAGAGGAAAACAGGAAGGTAGAGAGAGAGAGAGAGAGAGAGAGAAAGAGAGAGAGAGGGAGAGAATATGGGTGTTCCAGGGCATCTAGCCACTGCAAACAAACTCCAGATGCATGGGCCACCTTGTGCATCTGTCCTATGTGGGTCCTTTGGCTTTGCAGGCAAGTGCCTTAATCGCTAAGCCATCCCTCCAGCCCTTTCTTTTCTTTTTTCTTTATTTATCTGAGAGTGACAGACAGAGAGAGAAAGAGGCAGATAGAGAGTGATTGAGAGAGAATAGGCGCGCCAGGGCCTCCAGCCACTGTAAATGAACTCCAGACGCGTGCGCCCCCTTGTGCATCATGCTGACGTGGGTCCTGGAGAATCGAGCCTCGAACTGGGGTTCTTAGGCTTCACAGGCAAGCGCTTAACTGCTAAGCCATCTCTCCAGCCCTTCTTTTTCTTTCTTTTTATTTATTTATTTATTTATATTTTTATTACACTTCCTTTGGCTCTTACATTCTTTCTTCCACCTCTTCCGCAATGAACCCCGTGCCTTTGAAGGTGTGATTGAAATATTTCAGTGCTGAGCACTCCTCTGTCACTTCTTCTCAGCACCATGGTGCCTCCTGAGTCATCCCAAGGTCACTACCATCCTAAAAGAGAAGGTTCTCAAACAAAAATTGAGAGTAGCATTAATATATGGGTATGAACATTAAGAGAAGTACTTACTGGGCAGTTTGGTGACCATAGTATATACATTTAGCCAGATAGCAGCAGATGTTACACCCCTAGGGCTCATGACTACCCCTTTTGTAGGTTTTCAGTATCAGGGATGTATTCTCTCCCATGGAGAGGGCCTCTAGTCAAATTAGAAGGCAGCTGGTTCCCCCATAACAGATGTGCTACTATTGCACCTGTTGGCTCATTTGGCCTGGCTGGCCAAATATAAGGCTTGCAGTGTCCATTGTTGGGTATCTTCACTGGTGATTTCTCTCTCTCCCATTGAACTGCAGAATGGCTTTTTCCAGCTTTCTGTAAGCTGATCTACATGGAGGTTTTCAGCTCAGCTCCAGCAGGATTTCTCAGTGACCTTGCAGCCTAAGTATGTGGAGTCTTCAGCAATAGGGTCTTACCATCTACTCCTGGTGGGAAACCTAGGGCCTCGGCAATGGCCTGTAATGTTTTGGAGGCATCAGGGACCTCCCTGGCCAACAACTCATTGGAAGGCATCCCATCCCTGTCCAGCCCTTTCTTCTTCTTCTTCTTTTTTTTTTTTTTTGTTGTTGTTTTTTGTTTTTTGAGGTAGGGTCTCACTCTAGCTCAGGCTGACCTGGAATTCACTCTGTAGTCTCAGGATGGCCTCAAACTCATTGTGATCCTCCTACCTCTGCCTCCCAAGTGCTGGGATTAAAGGCATGCACAGACGCTTGGCTTTTCAGCCCTTCCTTTAAAAAGAAAAATTGTTTTGTTTTTTGAGGCAGGCCCAACAGTTTGGCCTTTTTCCCTATCTTTATTTAATACTAGAGAGATAGAAAATTGACATGCCAGGGCCTCCAGCCACTGCAGTCGAACTCCAAATACTTGGGCCACATTGTGCACATGTACAACCTTGTGTGCGTGCATCCCCTTGTGTGTCTGGGTTATGTGGGATCTGTAGAATGGAACATGGGTCCTTAGGCTTCTCAGGCAAGTGCCTTAACAACTAAGCCATCTCTCCAGTCTAAAAAAAGTTAGCTTTCTTAACAATTTTGAGTTATTTTCGCTGCTTACTGTAAGTCCTGACTGGGCAGTCATTGAGCTTCCCCATGCTGTAGTTGCCAAAGGCTGGCCTTTCTAGCAGGCTGTCCATTTCTCTTTTCATGTTCCTTTCAACTTGTCACTTTCTTGCAGGGGTCACATTAGGTACTGTTTGGTGAGGGTTTATGTGGCTAAAAGTGTAGGACTTTTCAGTTTGCTGAGAGTGAATGGGAGCACACGGGTCCTTCTTATTGGGACATAGGCCTGGACAGAGCCCATGGTCAGTGTGTGTAAACATCTCGGTTTGCCGAGAGTGGATGGGAGCACATAAGCCCTTCTTGTTGGGACACAGACCTGGACAGAGCCCATTATCAGTGTGTGTGCAAACAAAAGAGAAACATATTTATTTTGGGTGAAAGTAAGTGCAAACAGAGTTTGCTCTGACAGGTTCCAGGTAGGTCAGGCCATACAGTGTGAGGTGTGTCCCAGGAGTCCTTCTTACCACCTGGCTCCTTCCCTGTATTTTTGGTAATTGGACTGTAATAATTGTACCTCCTTTTCTTTTTTCCTTGTAGCTCTCTTCTGTTATCTCTTTTTACTCTGCTGTTTTCCCTTCATAATTTCTTTCCTTTTAAAAACACCCCCAAGCCTGGCATGGTGGCTCATGCCTTTAATTCCAGCACTCAGGAGACATAGGTAGGAGGATCTCTGTGAGTTCGAGGTCGGCCTGGGGTACAGTGAAAACCTAACAAAAGAAAAAAAAAACCCAAAAACTATTGGATCTTTTTTACTGCATACCTGCTATATTTTTAGTCTCAATGCAAGATATTGAGGAATGAATGAGAAATACTGAGCATGACTTCTGCTGGTCAGAGTCTAAACCTGAACTCCCAGTAGTAAGGGATCAGATTTGTTGTTCCAAGAACCTTTTGGCCCAGTAAATCCACTTTTCTAAATATCTCACAATCTTATTAGATATTGGCATGGATTTTTATGGCAGCATTGTTTTCCGTAGAGAAAAGACCGGCAACAATTCATGTGTCTGATGGCACTAGGGAGGGTAACCCATCCCAGCATGTAAGTAGAACTCCCCCAGACCAAGTAGGTGGAACTGTAGCTCCAGTGACATGACTAGTGCTAAAGGCAAGGTAGGGTGCATTCTCTCTCGCTCGCTCTCTTTTTTTTTTTTCAAGGGAGGGTTTTACTCCAGTCCAGGCTGATCTGGAATTTTTTTTTTTTCCTCAATTTTTATTGACATTTTCCATGATTATAAAAAATATCCCAAGGATAATACCCTCCCTCTCTCCCCCACCTTCCCCTTTGAAATTCCATTCTCCATCATATCCCCTCCCCATCTCAATAAGTCTCTCTTTTATCTTGATATCATGATCTTTTCTTCCTCTTACAATGGTCTTGTGTAGGTAGTGTCAGGCACTGTGAGGTCATGGATATCCAGGCCATTTTGTGTCTGGAGGAGCACGTTGTAAGGAGTCTTACCCTTCCTTTGGCTCTTACCTTCTTTTCACCACCTCTTCCGCATTAGACCCTGAGCCTTGGAAGGTGTGATCGAGATGTTAGTATTCCAGTCACTTCTTTCCAGCACTATGATACCTTCTCAGTCATCCCAAGGTTACTGCCATCTGAAAAGAGAAGATTCTCTACCCACAGTGAGAGTAGCATTAATATAAGGGTATAAGTATTAAGAGAAGTGCTTACTGGGCAGTTTGGTAAGCATAGTATATACATTTTTCCAGACATCAGCAGATGTTTCACCCCTAGGGCTCATGGCTACCCCTGTTTTAAATTTTCAGTATCAGGGATGTGTTACCCATCCCCCCATGGACCGGGCCTCCAGTCTAATTGGAGGGCAGTTGGTTTCCACCATGACAGACATGCCACTATTGCTCAATTCCCCAGTACCCACGTAAGCCATATGCACAAGGTGGCACATGCATCTAGAGTTCCATTACAGTGGCTGGAGGCCCTGGCATGCTAATTCTCTCTTCCTCCATCTCTCATAAAAAAATGCAAAAGGTAGAAGGGGCTGGAGAGATGGCTTAGCCATTAAAGTGCTTGCCTGCCAAGTCTAAGAACTCATATTTAAATCTCCAGGTCCCATGTAGCCAGATGCAGTGATGAAAAGCATGCAGTGTCACACATGTACCACAAGGGGTTGCGTGTTTCTGGAGTTCGTTCTCAGCAAGCTGAAGGTCCTGGTGTGCCCATTCTCTCTCTCTCAAAAATAATAAAGGGGGGTGGCTGTAGAGATTGCTTAGTGGTTAAGGCATTTGCCTGCAAAGCCAAAGAACACAAGTTCTATTTCCCAGGACCCATGTAAGCCAGACGCACAAAGTGTGGTACATGTGCCTGGAGTTTGCAGTGGCTGGAGGCCCTGACATGCCCATTCTATTTGTCTCTTACCCCCCTCAAATAAATAAATTAAATTAAATACTTTTAAAAAGTGAAAAGAGGGGCTGGAGGGATGGCTTAGCGGCTGAGACGTTTGCCTACAAAGTCTAAGTACCCAGGTTTGATTCCCCAGGACCCACATAAGCCAGATGTACAAGGTGGCATATGCAGCTGGAGTTTGTTTGCAATCTGGAAGCCCTGGTATGCCCATTCTCTCTCTCTCTCTCTTTCTCTCTCTGCCTCTTTCCCACTCTCAAATAAATAAATAAAAATAAAATATTTTTAAAACGTTTTAAAAGTGAAAAGAAAATATAGTACAAGTTGAGTATAAAATGTATCATGCAAAAGGCAAACACGGTGATTACTTTTTTACTGTTTGTGCTTTTTCAAGGTCTCACTCTAGCTGAGGCTGACCCGGAATTCACTGTGTAGTTTCCATCTGGCCTGGAACTCACTGGGATCCTCCTATCTTATAGAGACCTGGAATTAAAGGCATGGGCAACCACACCTGGCAACTGTGATTGCACTTTCTATAGTGATGAATTGTTTATTTAGTTATTGAGATGAGGTCTTTCTGTATAACCTAGTCTGGCTTTGAACTTATGATGATCCTCCTGCCTTATCCTCCTAAGAACTGGAATTATAGACATGTGCCATGACATCCAGTTTCTGAATTGTTTTATACATATAATGAATCACTAGCTTCTTCAGTAAATTTAAACCTGAGTCAGCCTCTTTAGTGGCTGCAATGCTGTGTTATAAATATTGGGTGGACCCTCTTGGGCACACCTTTAACATTGGCTGAATATTTCCTTGGTATTAAGGTCAATTTCTAGGAGTGGAAGAAAGGGCCGAGTCCAAGGTCTTGTACATTGTACTTTTCTTTTTATTGTATTCATTCATTTCCAAGGAGACAGAGAGGGAAAGGGAGAATGGGCACACGAGGGCTTCAAGCTGCTGCAAACGAAGTCCAGATGCTTGCACCACTTTGTGCATCTGGCTTTACATGGTGCCAGGGAGTTGCAAAATCTGATAGGTCCAGTCAGTTCCCCAATAACCACATAAAGCCAGATGCACAAAGTGATGCAAGTGTCTAGTGGCAGGAGACCCTGGTGTGACCATACTCACTCTATGTTTCTCTCTCTCTCTCTCTCTCTCTCTCTCTCTTGCTCTCGCTCTCTCTCTCTCTGTCACTCTCCCTCTGTCTCTCTCTGTGTGTGTGTGTGTGTGTGTGTGTGTGTGAAAAATCTGTGCTAGGACCATTGCAGAAGAAGTGGTGAAAAGAATGTAAGAGCCAAAGGAAGAGGAGGAGTGCTTTGCAATACTGTCTTCCAGACACAAAGTGGCCATGGTATTCATGACCTCACAGTGGTTGACACTACCTACATAAAACTTGCAAAATAGGAGAGAAAAAAATGACATCAAAATGAAAGAGACACTAGTTGGAAAGAAGAAGGGATTCAGTGGTGGGGTGTTAGGAAGAAGAAAAGGGAGGCGTAGGAGGGGATTGTGACCTCGGTATATTGCCTATATGTGCAAAAGTTGTCAGTAAGAAAAAAATAGGGCTTGGGATACATCTCAGTTGGTAAGTGCTTATCTAGCATGTATGAAGTCCTGGGTTGATCCCCAACACCTCATAAAACCAAGGGTGGTGGTGCATGCCTATAATCCCAGCATTCAGAAGGTAGAGGCAGAAGGACTGGAGTTCAAGGTCATCCTTAGCTTCATAGTGAACTCAAGGCCAGACCGCACTACAATGAGACCCTATCTCATTATACTGAAAAATAGGCTTGTGGTTGATTTGTTTCATTTATCTATTTTTTTTTTTTTTTTTTTTTTTGAGGTATGGTCTAGCTCTATCCCTGGCTGACCTGGAATTCACTATATAATCTCAGGGTGGCCTCCAACTCACAGTGATCCTCCTACCTCTGCCTTCTAAGTGCTGGGATTAAAGATGTGTGGCACCACGCCTGGCTTCTATTTGATTTGTAAAGGCTATAATTATAAAATAAATGTATATATAGCCAGGTGTGGTGGTACATGCCTTTAAACCCAGAAATCGGGAGGCAGAGGTAGGAAGATCACTGTGAGTTTGAGACTAGCCTGAGATAGAGTAAGACCCTACTTCGAAAAAAACAAAATAAATAATGTATGAAGCTACTATACTGGCTCAGTCATGGAATACTTTCTCATTTCTTCCTTGAGATTTTTGTTGGTTTGCTTTTTCAAAGTAGGGTCTAGCTCTAGCCCAGGCTGACCTGGAATTTGCTATGTAGTCTTAGGGGGCCTCAGACTCTCACTGTCATCTCCCTACCTCTGCCTCCCAGGTGCTGGGATTAAAGGCATGCACCACCACTTCCGGCATTGTTTGTTTTGTTTTTTTAAAGACAGACCCTGCCAAGTTGGCCTGGAACTGATTATAAAGCTGAAGCTGGCTTAAAATTTCTAGTAATTCTCCTGCCTCTGCCTCCTAAGCACTATAAATACAGGCATGAACCACCATGCCCAACTTAATACAACTTGTTTCTGAACTCTTCCATTGTTTTGCCCAGTGACACTGTAGTAGTCACTATTGTCTTCCAATACATTTTAGTTTATGTTACAATTAAGGAATGCCTGGCATGATGGCACACATCTTTAATCCTAGCATTTGGGAGGCTGAGGTAGGAGGATCGATATGAGTTCAAGGCCAGCCTGAGACTACATAGTAAATTCCATGTTAGCCTGAACTAGTGTGAGACCCTATCTTGAAAAAAAAAAAATTAAGGGAGCCAGGCTCAGTGGCACCTGCCCATAGGAAGGCTGAGGCAAGAAGATCACTTGAGTCCAGGGGGATGAGATAAGACTGAGGAACATGAGACTCTCAGATCAAAATAAATTTAAGTTAAAGTAAGGGCTTCCCTGTTGTTAATCTTTTCAGTTGTGACAGAACAGTTCATACATTGGCCTTCTTCAGGTCTCTCTTTCTGTCCCATGTTTGAATGTTCATGGTAACTCTCCTACCCCAAGTGGTGGGTACCTTTGAGCAGTGAAGAAAAGACTTTTGTACTGAACCATGGTCACTCGTGAACCTCATACCTTGCTGCATCCTTTTGGCCCTGGAAGTCACAGGCACAGCCTGTCTGTGACAGCACCTGGGCAGTTGGACAGACTGTCTACCTTCTAGGACTTGGGTGGCTCTATGGCACTGCCCATCAGGGTATTGTAGGACTGACAGTGGTCTGGCCCTCCTTTCAGTGCTCAAGCAGCCTCAGAAATGTTGGGTGACTGAGCCCATAAGTGTGGGTGTGGGTAGGAATGTGGGTACCGCCTATGTGCTGGGCAACTGCAGCTTCTTGGTCTCCTGGCCTTTGCCCAGTCTGGCTGTCTTGACCAACAGCTGTCCAGGATGAAGGGAACCATGTCGATGAGCCCTGCTTAGTATCATGGAATGCAAAGTGCCCGTCCCACTGACTGGCTTCTGTCCTACCCTGCCTCTGCCTGCTTGTTGGGATGGGCACTTACTCCTCCTGATGGCTGAGGTCAGCACTATTAATAGCCAGCTTAATCCTGTCTGAGCCAAGCCGAAGGGAGAAAAAAGGAAAAAGGAGCCGATTGCCAGGGAATCAAGAGTGCCCAGCCATCTGCAGACCCATAGCCCAACGCCTGGTGTTCAGTCACCAGACCGGCACTTGTGGGAGGGTACCCCGGGAGAAGACAGCTTGCTGGGCAACCCATGAAGAAGCTCCTGAGGACACATCTCAGGCGGTAGGATCCTTTTTATGATAGGAGGGCTCAGAGTCCTTGTGGACTTTGAAACCCAGCACCCAGTATTTCCTTACGATCTTTGAGCAACTAAAAAAAATGTTTTAATGGGAGGGAGGAGGATGTGGTGGGTTGCTAAAATAAGCTTTGTTTGGGGTGAGGTGCTGGGCTTTTGAGGCCCTAGAGACCTCCTTTTTCAATCTAGCTAAGGGTTTGGAACACCTGGACACTACGTCACTAAAGGCTCAGATGCTGTGCAAGGAAACAAGAAATTCTGGGCTAGGTCAGTGAGACCTTGTAGGGGCAAACCAGGGTGATAAGTGACTGGAAGGCAGAGGATGAAAATGTGATAGGGAATAAATGTGTGGGGTGTCTCATGCCTGCAATCCCAGCATTAGGGCAGTGAAGGCTGGAGAATCAAGAGTTCAAGATCGACTGGGCTTCTGCATCAGAAGGAAAATACTTAGTAGCAGAGGCCAGTAAGTTAAAAAGGAGATATAAAGGGAAGGGAAAGGAAGGGAGGGGTGTACTTAATAGGTTGGTATTGTATATATGTAAGTAGAATGATTGAGATGGGGAGGTAATATGATGGAGAATGGAATTTCAAAGGGGAAAGTGCGGGGGGGAGGGTATTACCATGGGATATTTTTTATAATCATGGAAAATGTTAATACAAATTGTGAAAAGATAAATAAATAAAAATAAAATTAAAAAAAAAAAAAGAGTTCAAGATCAGCCGGGCACGGCACACGCCTTTAATCCCAGCACTCGGGAGGCAGAGGTAGGAGAATCACTGTGAGTTGGAGGCCACCCTGAGACTACAGAGTGAATTCCAGGTCAGCCTGGGCTAGAGTGAGAGCCTACCTTGAAAAACCAAAACAAACAAACAAACAACAACAACAAAAAAAACCCCATAAGACAAACACAACAACAAAAAAACTACTAACCAAATGTGACATAGGAAAGTTGGAATTGAGAGGAGTTATTCTAGATCCTCTCACTCCTGACTTGTTCCATGAGGGCCAGGGCTATGGCTGAAGGGCTGGTGGAGGCCTCAGACTTGTGGGTCTCTGGGGATGGCATGATCACTCCTGGCTACTTCTGGACAGAGGTCAGTGACTGTGATGTAGACATATATACTGCTAGATGAAACCCAAAGAGAGACACTGGGGGCAGCTAGGGTTCTAAGGACCCTCTTTGCCTGGTCTCACTCAACTATTTGCCCTTTTATTTTATTTTATTGGTTTTGCTGGGATTAAAGGCGTGTACCACCACACCCGGCTCTGTTTTCCCTTTTTAAACAGTTTGAATTTAGATAGGCTTAGGAACCCTAACTCCCAGAGGAAACATTATTAGTATATTTTAAAATTTTTATTTATGAGAGAGAGAGAATTGACACACCAAGGTCTGTAGCCACTGCAACTGAATTCCAGATGCATGTGCCACCCTGTGCTCATGTATCACCTTGCACATCTGGTTTATGTGTGTTCTTGGAAGCCAAACGAAGAAAGAAAGAAAGAGAGGGAGAGAGAAAGGGCTGGAGAGATTGCTTGGCAGCTAAGGTGTTTGCCTGCAATGCCAAAGGATCCAGGTTTGATTCCCCAGAACCCACATAAGCCAGATATACAAGGTGGCACATGCTAGAGGCCCTCCTGGCACGTCCATTCTCTCTCTCTCTCTCTGTCCCTCTGTCTCTCTCTGGCTCTTTCTATCTCAAATAAATAAAATATATATATATTTTAAATTAAAAACATAAGATCAGGAAAAAGTCAGCTGTGGTGATAGACACCTATAATCTGAGCGTGCTTGAGGCTGAATTGGGAGCATTATAAATTCAAGGCCAGCCTGGGTTACATAGTAAGACCCTGTCTCAAAAACAAAACAAAACAACAACAACAAAACAAAAAAACAGAAAAAGTGGTCAGGGAAAGAGATGAGCTATGGAGGTCAGGCACAGTAGGTTGCTAAAAATGGGTTTCCAGAAGGGAGATAGGACCTCTGGTTAGCAGGTCATCTGAGAATGAGGCCTCATTATTGGAAGTCATTGGTGACCTTGACAAGATGTCCTCTGGCTAAGGAAAAGGAAAGTTCTGCCAGTACCCTCGGGGCAAATCAGCATAAGGCAAAGAGCCTAGTGGCTGATGGCTGGCCAAGCAGTGGGTGACTCACTGGCCTCTTAGCCAGAAACCTTTGTGTAGGACTTAACCGATCAGCCATCATCAGAACCAGTCCCCAAAGGTCTTAGCACAGAACACAGCTGACTGTGTAGCAGGGCCCCAGAGCTACACACTTACAAGGTGCCACAAGTGAGCAGTCATGTGCAATGGTGAATTCCACAAAGGGGGCCTCTAGAAGAGGCAGGAGTAGCTCAGACACCTTTCTCCAGGATTAGCTCATGTAATGGTTTATATTGATTGTCAACTTGACAGGACCTAGAATCATCCAGAATCTAGGTTAGGTTAATAGAGGTGGGAAGAGACCCATCTTAACTGTTGACAGTGCTATGCCACCACCACCTGGGAATTGGTCTGAGTCTATGACCCATGTCAAAGATTCAGTGAGAGGATGGGCATTTTCTGACTCCCCCTCCCAGCAAGGTGCTGCTCATATACCTTGTCAAAAGACACAACCTGGGCTGGAGAGATGGCTTAGCAGTTAAGGAAATTGCCTGCAAGTCAAAGGACCCAGGTTCAGTTCCCCAGTACCCACATGAACCAGATGCACAAGGTGACACATGTGTCTGCAATTCATTTGCAGTAGTTTAAGGCCCTGGAATGCCCATTCTCTCTTTCTACCTCCTTCTGTCTCATAAATAAATAAATAAATAAATAAATAAATAAATAAATAAAATTTTTGAAAAGACACAACCAGCCAGGCAGGCATGGTGGCACACATCTTTAAGTCTTTAATCCCAGCACTCAGAAGGCAGAGGTAAGAGGATTGCCATGAGTTCAAGGCTACCCTGAGAATACAGAGTGAATTTCAGGTCAGCCTGGGCTAGAGTGAGACTCTACCTTGAAAAAAACAAAACAAAACAAAACAAAACAGAAAGAAAGAAAGAAAGAAAGAAAGAAAGAAAGAAAGAAAGAAAGAAAGAAAGAAAGAGACGGACACAACCCCATTTCCTGGGCTGGTTTTATTTTCTGGTGAAAGGGATGGAACCCAGAGCTTTGAACATGCTGAGCAAACCTTCTACCACTGAGCTATACCCCAGACCCTCAGTTTTTTGGTTTTTCAGTAATTTTTTTCTCCCTCCCTCTCTCTCTCTCTCTCTCTCTCTCTCTTTCTCTCTCTCTCTCTTTTTCAAGGTAGAGTCTCATTCTAGCCCAGGCTGATCTGGAATTCACTAAGGTGTCTCAGGGTGGCCTCGAACTCACAGCGATCCTCCTACCTCTGCCTCCCGAGTGCTGTGACTAAAGGCTTGGCCCAGTTCTTTCTTATTTATTTATTTTTAAAATATTTTATTGCAAAAGCCAGCTGTGGTGGCGCATGCCTTTAGTCCCAGCACTCGGGAGGCAGAGGTAGGAGGATCGCTGTGAGTTCGAGGCCACCCTGAGACACCTTAGTGAATTCCAGATCAGCCTGGGCTAGAATGAGACTCTACCTTGAAATATATTTAAAAAAAAAAAATGAAAGAAAGAAAGAAAGAGCGAATGAACTGGACCTGTAATCCTAGCTACTAGGAAGGCAGATGAAGACCCTCTCTCAATACAAAGTAAAAAAAAAGAGATCTAGGACTGGAGAGATGGCTTTGCAGTTAAGGCACTTGCCTGCAAAGCCAAAGGACCCAGGTTCAATTTCCTAGTATCCACGTGAGGCCAGATGCACAAGGTGGGGCATGCATCTGGAGTTCATTCACAGTGGCTAGAGGCACTGTTGCACCCATTCTCTCTCTCTCTAAATAAATAAATAAACAAAATATTTCTTTTTAAAAAGAGATTTAGGGATATGATATAGTTCAGGGGCAGAGTGCTCGCTGGACACATGTAAAACCTTGGGGTCGTCATTAACGTGTAGAAGAGTAAGTCTGATGGTTTCCACCTCAAATGCCAGCTTCTATCCTTGAGTCATACTGTGCCAGGGGAGACCAAGAAACATGGGAGGCCTCTTCAAGCTATAAATGAGTATTCTCTTCCTGCAGGGAAGTCCCACTTGGCCATTGTGCAGAAGGTGAACAATGAGGGTGAAGGTGACCCCTTCTACGAGGTGTTGGGCCTGGTCACCCTGGAGGACGTCATTGAGGAGATCATCAAGTCTGAGATCCTGGATGAGTCAGACATGTACAGTGAGTTCAGCTCTCTCCACAGACTCAGAATGCCTTTCTAGCTCAGATCTGAGACCTGGTGTCCCTAAGTGGAAAGGCCTCAGTACAGAGGCTAAGCATCTCAGGCCCAGTAGACAGGTGCCTGTGCTGGCTGCGGTGAATAAGGACTGCAGTGGCAGGAGCCTGCTGAGCTGTTGGGAGTGAGGGCTGGGGGGCTGGGGGGCTGGGGGCAGGGCATGGTCTGCACTGGGTCCTCAGGGCTCAGTGTTCTCAGTTCCAGAGCCCTTCTCTTTGCAGCTGACAACCGAAGCCGGAAACGAGTAGCTGAGAAGAACAAGCATGACTTCTCAGCCTTCAAGGACCCTGATAACGAACTCAAAGTAAAAGTCTCACCTCAGCTCCTCCTGGCTGCTCATCGCTTCCTGGCCACAGGTAAGAGTGTGGGAAGGGCCTTCCATTGCTGGTGGAAATACACAGAGTGGGTAACAATTCAGAAAAATACCAGCCCACCTGCCCCTTCTCCCTTCATCCAACTTCCTTTTCAACCTTCTCTTGCTAAAGATGAAGGAATTCTTTTTCCATTATTTTTCTTGTTGGGATGTTGATATTAATAAGGATAGTCATAATTAGTAGGAACACTTATTAAGCACTTAGTACATGCCAAGAATCTAAGTGCTCTAACTACCCAGGGAAGTTTTTAACCCTGTTTTATGGATGAGGAAACAGATATACAGGTTCAGTAATTTGCCCAAGGTCATGGCTGCTCCTACAGGATCCATCCTTCAAGCCCATGCAGGTTAACAGATTTCATCTAAGCAGCCAGAAGCCAAGTGCCTTTCCCAGGGAGCTGCAGTCTGAAGGGATGGTCTAAGTAGTGAGGGAGCCATCAGTGGTGGTGCAACAGCAACCCAGCCCCAGGTGAAGTGTCCTCTCTCTCCTGCAGAGGTACCCCAGTTTAGCCCCTCTCTGATATCAGAGAAAATCCTGCTGCGGCTGCTCAAGTACCCAGATGTCATTCAGGAACTCAAGTTTGACGAGCACAACAAGTACTACGTGCGCCATTACCTGTACACCCGGAACAAGTCAGCTGACTACTTCATCCTCATCCTCCAGGTGAACCCGGGGCCCACAGGCCCACCTGCCCCTGTTGCCCACTCTCTTCCTGAGAGGCCATCCTTGTGCTCACAGGAGAAGGCCCTGAACACTACTGGTCTCTGGAGCCAGCACTCATTCCTCCTCCTATAGAGGTAGCCCAGTTTACTCCCTCTCTTTTTTTTTAAACTTATTTTTAAATTTTATTTTATTATTTTTTTCTTTTTAAAAAACATTTATTTATTTGAGAGAGAGAGAATGGGTGCGCTAGGGCCTCCAGCTACTGCAAACGAGCTCTAAATGCACTACCTTGTACATCTGGCTTATATGGGTTCTAGGGAATCAAACCTGGGTCCTTAGGCTTTACAGGCAAGAGCCTTAACCATTAAGCCATCTCTCCAGCCCCTAGTCTCTCTCTTGATGCCATACGATCTTACCTCTTCCCAAGCTTTGTTGTAACTCCAACCCTGTGTTCTTTCAGGGAAGGGTGGAGGTGGAGGCAGGGAAGGAGAACATGAAGTTCGAGACGGGTGCCTTTTCATATTATGGGACCATGGCCTTGTCCTCATTGCCCTCTGGTGAGTTGTGGGGTTGGCTCTGTGCACCCTCTGGCATGTGGAAACTGAGGGCAGCTTGGGTGGCTCAAGGGAGAGGGAAGTCAGTGACAATTGGAGCTGCCTGGTCTGGAGACCAGAGTGCCTTTTCTCTTTAGCAGCCTCAGGGGAAGAAATGAGAAGGGCTGTGTTCTGAAGTGTTAAGACCAGCTGCTGTGACAAAGGAATGTGTAGAGTCAGGAATGCAAAGTCACAAGAAATGGGACATGACCAGCAGCCTTTGACTAAGGGAGCATGTAAGATTGGGATGGACTAGGCCATTGTTGACCATAACAGCAGGGCAGCTGAGGACATAGATGCAGTCTAGGAAGAGGGAATCATCACAGTGCTGGTGTTAGGAGCCAGCCTAGGGCTCGTTTCCCTGGTCAGATGAGTTTAGCTTTTCAGTGGCTCAGCCACTACCTTTTGGTCAGGGTTGGTTCTGATGGAATAAAGGTACTTGGGGGTACATCTAGGGTCTAGACCCCTCCCCTCGAAGGATGACCTCTGGTCCTGGGTGGATCATTTGAGAGATGATGTGGCAAGGGGTGAACCTTAGTACTGCTGGCAAGTCTGGTGCTGCTCAGCTGCAACCTGTGTTGCAACTTGGGAGGAGTGTCAGCTTACTTTGGGCGAGAGAATAAAAGCCCTGCTTGAGCTGAGAACAGGCTATACTGATGGAGTGTTGACTGTAGTTCTTGAAGAACCTCTTTGCCTTGCCTCTCACTGTCCTTTGACCAGAGGACCCAATGCACAGGGCTACGGCATCAGCACGAACATCAGAACTCATCCAGTGCATCCTGTGCCCCTGTTTCAGAATGAACCAGGGCAGTCCTGGTCAAGATCAAGGACAAATAAAGCTCTGGACCTGGGCTCCAGAGCAGTAAACATGGTCTGAGCCCTACATAGGACTTGTCTATCCCCACTGAACTGAAGTGCCCCTGACCTTTTGTTTAGGGACTTTTTTTTTTTTTTTAGATAGTCTATCTTTGTAGCACTTTCCATCCCCCTGTCTTCAAAAAAGCCACCCAAGTGCTGAGGTTCCAGGCATGTACCATCCCACTTGTTAACAGTTGGGAATTCTTATTCAGAAGGGCTTATAAGTGTATGAGCCCCAGTGTTGACATAAAGGACAGTCTGGGTCCTGGGTTCAATCCCTCAGCCCCTAGGTCCTCACATCCCATTTGAAATGGCCAGAAGGGAAGGGAGATGACTCTGGGACTACTAGGCCAGGCCCGTACTTCTTGGCGCAGGGCTCTTTGGTCTGCCTTGAGCACCCCTCCCATCAAGGCCTTGTCCCTTTCCTCACTGTGTCTCACCCCTACCCAACCCTGCCCAAGGTAGCCTGGCACATAGAGAATGTGTCTCCATCCTGTCCTGTGTCTCATGTCCTGCCTCTTGACCCTTCCTAGCTCACTGACCTTCTCCTCTTTTGCTCCAGTGCTTTCCACACAGGTCAGGTGTCCGCCTTGCAAGCGGAACTCCCTGCTCTCCTGGTTCTCAGGTAACATGGCGTGCTGGAGAAGTGCACACTGCCACCTGTTGTTCAAGCAGTGTACTGCAGCTGCATTAACCTCTTCTGTAGGCACTTGGGGTCCAGATTGACTAAACTCTGCTTGGCCTAGGGCCATGTTTCTGAGTGGATCTGCCCAAGTCCTAGAAAGTATCCTCAGGGGTCCTTCAGTGATGATGAGCTTGAGAATGGAAATTTGCTATTGGTCAAGCCAAAGTGTGCATCCTCCACCTGTGCCAGCTATGGTGGAGGAAACAAGGTCTGGCTGGTCAGCACCCTGCTCCAGGCCACTCACTCAGAAAGGCATGCCATCTCTTAAGCTTTCTGAGGCCTTCCCACCATTCCTCATAGCCATATTTTCCACTCAGTGGCTTTGGACTGTCTGTCTGTCCTATGGACTAGGCCACAGCACAGCAGGAGGAGGCATAGCCTCAAGGTCTAAGCCACCCCTTAGAGCCCCGTCTCTGTAGTTGCTAGCTAATCCTACCCTGGTCTTGGCCTCCTCACTTGGAAAATGGGAATAACTGTATCCACCTCATAGGGCTGTTGAGGACAATAAATGAGAGATCTGATATAAAATGTTTGGAATCCAGCTATCATTATATTTCTATATAACAGCTGAAATGTGACATTCCAGTCAGCCAGAACCTAGGAAAAGACCAAATGCCATGTGCTGTTTCCAGACTTAGATATGCCATATGTATACCTGCTGGGAGTCATGGGATCTGTGCTGGCCACATGCATTCAGCTTGAGGTTCACTAGGACTCCCACATCCACTATAGTCACAGAGAATATAGGAAAGGTTGAGTCCATACTCCTTTTCTGCCTAGGGTGGTGAGGTCCACATAGGAGCAATTCAGGCCTGTCAGCCCTAAAACCTGAGGTATCAGTCAGTTTCACATTGGTATTTGTTCAATTAGATGTTTTTACTCTCTCTCTCTCTCTCTATTTGTTTGTCTGTCTATGTGTATGTGTTTTCCTAGGGCTGCAATCCAGGCTCATACATGCTAGGCAGATGCTTTATTTTTCAGTTTTTTTGAGGTAGGGTCTCACTGTATCCCAGGCTGACCTGCAATTCACTATGTAGTCTCAGGGTGGCCTTGAACTCACAGCAATCCCCCTACCTATGCCTTCCGAGTGCTGGGATTAAATGCATGCACCACGCCACCCAGTAGATGCTTTACTTTTGAGTGACATCTCTAGCTCTTTAGTTCTTTTGCTTATGCTTATTATTTATTTATTTATTTTGGTTTTTCGAGGTAGGGTCTCACTCTTGCCCAGGCTGACGTGGAATTCACTATGTAGTCTTAGGATAGCCTTGAACTCATGGTGATCCTCCTACCTCTGCCTCCCAAGTGCTGGGATGCTTTTTATTTTTTTGTATTTAAAAAATATATTCATTTAAGAAAGAGAGAGTGAGGGCTGGAGATATGGCTTAGCAGTTAGGCGCTTGCCTGTGAAGCCTAAGGACCCTGGTCTGAGGCTTGGTTCCCCAGGACCCACGTTAGCCAGATGCACAAGGGGGCGCACGCATCTGGAGTTTGTTTGCAGTGGTTGGAAGCCATGGCGCGCCCATTCTCCTCCCCCCCCCCCCGCCTTTCTCTCTGTCTGTCGCTCTCAAATAAATAAATAAAAATAAACAAAAGCGCTGGAGAGATGGCTTAGCAGTTAAGCGCTTGCCTGTGAAGCCTAAGGACTTCAGTTCGAGGCTCGGTTCCCCAGGTCCCACGTTAGCCAGATGCACAAGGGGGCGCACGCGTCTGGAGTTCGTTTGCAGAGGCTGGAAGCCCTGGCGCGCCCACTCTCTCTCTCCCTCTATCTGTCTCTCTCTGTCTTTCTCTCTGTGTCTGTCGCTCTCAAATAAATACAAAAAAAAAATAAAAATAAAAATAAAATAAAATAAAATTTTTTAAAAGAGAGTGAGAGACAGATAGAGAGAATGGGTGTGTCAGGGCCTCCAGCTACTGAAAACGAACTCCAAACGCATGCCAGACGCATGTGTTACCTTGTGTATCTGGCTTACATGGGCCTTGTGGAATTGAACCTAGATCCTTAGGTTTTGCAGGCATGCTTCTTAACCACTAAGCCATCTTTCCAGCCCTGTATTTTATTTTATTTTTAATTTTTATTAACATTTTCCATGATTATAAAAAAAATCCCATGGTTATTCCCTCCCCCCCCCGCACTTTCCCCTTCCTGTATTTTAATTATTATTATTTATTTTTGTTTGCTTTGTCTTGTTTTCGAGGTAGGATCTTGCTCTAGCTCAGGCTGACCTGGAATTCACTGTGTAGTCTCAGAGTGGCCTTGAACTCATGGAGATCCTCCTACGTCAAGTGCTGGGATTAAAGGCGTGGGCTACCATGCCTGGCTCTTTTTATTGTTGCTGTTGTATCTTTTTATTTATTTGCAGTCAGAGAGAGAGAGAGAATGGGCATGCCAGGGCCTCTAGCCACTGCAAACGAATTCCAGATGCATGTGCCCCTTGTGCATCTGCTGCCTCTTTTTTAAAAATATTTTATTTTTATTTATTTGAGAGAGAGAAAGTGACAGAGAGAGAATGGTTGCACCACAGCCTCTGGCTTAACGTGGATGTGGATTCTGGGGAATTGAGCTCTGGTCCTTATGCTTTGCAGACAAATGCCTTAACCACTGAGTAATCTCTCCAGTCCACAAACCTAGTATTTCTGTTTCTCAAAAAAATCTCTTAAGAGGCCAGGCATGGTGGCATGTTCCTTTAATTCCACCACTTGGGAGGCAGAGGTAAGAGGATCACCGTGAGTTCCAGGCCACCCTGAAACTACATAGTGAATTCCAGGTCAGTCTGGGCTAGAGTGAACCTTACCTTGAAAAAAAAGTCTCCTAAGAACAAAATCTTAAACACAGAAAATCTTTTTGCATATAATATTTTTAATACCATAGTGTTGTTTATAATAAAGATGCCCAGCAAATATGCATAAAACAGAGACTTAAACAAAAATAAACTTGCTTGGTAGAACACTATATCTCTGAAGAGGAGGGTTATGGGAAAGTATCTCTGTGCCCATATTAGGTAAGCCACCAGAGCTGAAGCCATGGCTGCACAAACTTCTGGCCCCCATGAAATGAGAGGAAGTACAGAAGAGGGACAGAGGCTGTAGTCACACCAAGGTGATCTGAAAAGGACAGTGAGTGACTTCTTCTAAGTCACCTTTTTATTTATTATTTTTAGAACTGAGGTCAAGGGTTGGGGACATAGCTCAGTGGCAGAGTACTTGCCAAGCATGTACAAGGATATTGTTTGATCCCTAGCACCACAGAAATAAATAGATAAGTCAAAATATCTCACTCTGCTCTGAAATATTAAGAATAAAAATACAGAGCTGGAGAGATGGCTTACCACTTACAGTGCTTGCCTGCAAAGCCAAAGGACTCAGGTTCTATTCCCCAGAACCCACATAAGCCAGATGCACAAGGTGGTGTATGCATCTGGGGTTTGTTTGCAATGGCTAGAAGCCTTGGTGCACCCATTCTCTCTCTTTCTTTCTCTCTCTCTCTCTCTCTCTCTCTCTCCTCTCTCGTTCTCAAACAAATAAAATTTTTTCTTTAAAAAAAAAAAACTCCCCAATTTTATTACTTACTCAGGGGCAAAAAGTATTTTGGTATATTTCTAGGACTGGTTTTTTTTTCACTGTAGGATCTCACTCTAGCTCAGGCTGACCTGGAATTACTATGTAGTCTCAGGGTGGCCTCAAACTCAAGGCGATTCTCCTACCTCTGCCTCCTGAGTGCTGGGATTAAAGGCGTGTACCACCATGCCCAGCTTGCTTTTAATGTGTGTGTGTGTGTGTGTGTGTGTGTGTGTGTGTGTGTTGCTGGGAATAGAACCTAGGACCTGATGCATGTAGGCAAGTGGTCTATAACTGAGCTGCAGGCAGGACCTCTATTTTGATAGGTCATGTCACTAATCTATGTTTTTATTTTTTTTAGTGTGTGTGGTATGCATGCATGCATGTATGTATGTATGTTCATGTGTGGGTATGCCAGAGGTTGATGTCTATTATTTTCCTCAGTCTCTTTCTTTTTTGCAGTAGGGTCTCACTCTAGCTCAGTCTGGCCTGGAATTGACTACATAGTCTCAGGGTGGCCTCGAACTCACAGTGATCCTCCTATTTCTGCCTTCCAAGTTCTGGGATTAAAGGCATGCGCCACCACGCTCAGCTTTTTTTCTATTTTTGGAGACCAAATCTCTCATTAAAACTAGAGCTCACCAATTTGGTCAGACTAGCTAGCTAGCCAGCCTTAGGTATACTCTTTTTTTTTTTCTTTAAATATTTTATTTACCTGATAGAGAGAAAGAGGTGGGGAGGGGGTGGAGATTGGGTGTGTCAGGGCCTCTAGCCATTGCAAATGAACTCCAGATGCATGTGCCACTATGTACATCTGGCTTATGTGCGTCCTGGGAAATTGAACTGGGATCCTTAGGCTTCACATACAAACAACTTAACCGCTAAGCCATTTCCCCATCCCCTGAGGGATACTCTTGTCTCCACCTCCCCAGCACTGGGATTACAGGTACATGCTGCATTACTTGTCATTTTACACATGTGCTTGGGCATCAAACTCAGATCCTCATGTGTGCATCTTAACTATTTTACCAACTGAGCCATCTTCAGCCCCTACCTTTGGTTTAAATTCAGTTCCTATAGCTGGGCATGGTGGTGCATATCTTTAATCCCAGCATTTGGGAGGCAGAGATAGGAGGGTTGCCCTGAGTTCGAGGTCATCCTGAGACTACGTGTAGTGAATTTCAGGCCAGCCGGGGCTACAGTGAGACCCTTCCCTTCCCCCCAAAAAAAGAACATTAAAAAATAAATATATAATTCCTAGGACTATGCTCCTCCCCATCCCGTGTGTGTGTGTGTGTGTGTGTGTGTGTGTTTGCATGCGCACACACATGTACTTAATCAAGGTCATATATTGAGAGATTGACATCACTCTATAGCCCAGGCTGGCCTTGAAATCATGGTATTGTCCTACCTCACCCTCTCAAGTTGCATGTGCCACCATGCCCAGACTACCTCCTTATTTTGGGGGGTAGGATCTCTCATTCAACATGGAATTTACTAATTCAGTTAGACTAGCTAGCTGTCTCCATATCCCAGGAGCTGGCATTAAAGGCACATACCACTGTGCTTGGGTTTTTCATGGGCTGTGGGAATCTGAACTCAGATCCTCATGCTTGTGTGGCATTTTACCAACTGAGCCATCTCTCTGTTATTTCTAAAATTTATTTATGTTTATTTATGTTTGAGTCAGGGTCTCATTTTGTAGCCCATGATGTAGCTCTGTAGCTCGGGCTCATTTCCAACTCATGGTCCTCCTGCCTCAGTTACAGGCTTGCAGCATCATGCCCTATGTGACTAATTCAGTTCCTATGACTACTCAGAGGTAGAACTCTTTCCTAACATGCTTGAGGCCTTAAGCTAGATCCCAGCATTGCAATAAATAAATGTGGTTCCTGTTGTGCTAGTAAGTATTTCAACTAAAACCCTAAATAATGTGAAATAGTAAGTAATAAACCCAGTATTTCTCCATTTTTCCCCCTAGAACTTAATCAGAAATTCTACTTAAATTAGCTATTTGCATATGGTCCTTTAGTGATCCACTCTGTTTCCTTTTACTACCCAATCATAAAATAGTTAGACCGTATTATACTAGTTTTATAAGTGAAATTCAAAGGTCTACTTAGTCACCCAGATCAAGCATTACTTAATTGAGTCTCACTTAGTTCAAGGTTGTTGGTCATTGAGTTCAGTTAGTTCACTGTCTCCACTTTTTTTTTAAACATATTTTTGTTTTATTTTTATTTATTTACTTGAGAGTGACAGACACAGAGAAAGAGGTAGAGAGAGAGAGAGAGAGAGAAAAAAAAAAATGGATGGGCATGCCAGGGCCTCCAGCAACTGCAAAGGAACTCCAGACATGTGCGCCCCCTTGTGTATCTGGCTAACGGGGGTCCTGGGGAATTAAGTCTTGAACCAGGGTCCTTAGGCTTCACAGGCAAGCACTGAACTGCTAAGCCATCTCTCCAGGCACCCCCCCACACACACTTTTTTTTCCTTAGGATGGGTAAGTGGTAAAGAACTTTCTAGTTACCTAAAGCAAACCATCTCAATGCATTTCCTGTTTTCTTAATACACATATGTATACACAGACATACTCTTTCCTTCTTTCTTTCCTTCCTTCTTTCCTTCCTTCCTTCCTTCCTTCCTTCCTTCCTTCCTTCCTTCCTTCCTTCTTTCTTTCTTTCTTTTTCTTTCTTTCTTTCTTTCAGAGAGAGAGAGAGGGAGGGAGAATGGGCACACCAGGGCCTACAGCCACTGCAAACGAACTCTAGATGCATGTGCCATCTTGTGCATCTGGCTTACTTGGGTCCTGGGGAATCGAACTGAGGTCCTTTGGCTTTGTAGGCAAGTGCCTTAACCACTAAGCCATCTCTCCAGACACAGACACACACACACACATACATACATATTTCAGGCAGGCACCTTAACCAATCTCCATCCCTTCTTCCTCTTAATAAGTGTATTTTGCATAAAAATATATAATTCATAGTACTTGGGAGGCAGAAGTAGGAGGATTGCTATGAATTTGAGGCCAACCGTAGACTACATAGTGAATTCCAGGTCAGCCTGGGATAGAGGAGACCCTACCTTGAAAAGTCAAAACAAAACAAATGTAATTTAGGGCTGGAGTGAGGGCTTAGTGGATAATGTGCTTGTCTTCAAAGCCTAATGACCTGGGTTCGATTACCCAGTACCCACATAAAGCCAGATGCACAAAGTGGCACATGCATCTGGAATTAGTTTGCAGCAGCTAGAGGCCCTGGCATGCCCATTCTCTCTCTGTCTGTCTCTCTTCTCTCTCCTTCCCTCTCTCTCTCTCTCTCTCTCTCTCTCTCTCTCTCTCTCTCTCTCTCTCTGCTTGTAAATAAAATATTTTTTGAAAAATTATGTAATTTGGGGCTGGAAACATGGCTTAGCAGATAAGGCACTTGCCTGCAATGCCTAAGGACCCTCTCTAGCTCTTCTTTTTTTTTTTATGTTCTTTCTTTTTTTTTGAATATTTTTAAATTTTTATTAGCATTTTCCATGAGTATAAAAAAATATCCTACAGAAATTCCATCCCTTCCCCCCCACACTTTCCCCTTTGAAATTCCATTCTCCATCATATTACCTCCCCATCTCAATCATTGTACTTACATATATACAATATCAACCTATTAAGTACCCTGTTCCCTTCCTTTCTCTTCCCTTTATGTCTCCTTTTTAACTTACTGGCCTCTGCTACTAAGTATTTTCATTCCCACACAGAAGAAGCCCAATCATCTGTGTAGCTCTTCTTCTTAATATGTATATTTTACATAAAAATATATAATTTATAGTACTTGGGAGGCAGAGATAGGAGAATCACATTGAGTTCAAGGCCACCGTGAGACTATATAATGAATACCAAGTCAGCCTGGGCTAGACTAAAACCCTACCTCAAAAAAAAAAAAAAAAAAAGTAATTTAATACCTAGTCATGGCGATGCATGCTTGTAATCTTAGCACTTAGGAGATGGAAGTAAGAGTATTGCCATGAGTTCTAGGTCAGCCTAGGGCTACAGAGTGAGTTCCAGGTCAGCCTGGGCTACAGTGAAATTACACCTCCAAAAAAAATTAATACATTGATATAAGTTGGTATTAGACCAGGACACTGGTTTGTCTGTCATATGAAGGTAATTGTGTCTTTGATTGACGAATTGTTGTGGTTAAATGGAGAGGGTTTTTTTGTTGTTGTTGTTTGTTTGTTTTTTGAGGTAGGATCTCACTCTAGCCCAGGCTGACCTGGAATTCACTATGTAGTCTCAGGGTGTCCTTGAACTCACAATGATCCTCCTACCTCTGCCTCCCAAGTGCTGGAATTAAAGGTGTGCGCCACCACACCTTGCTAAATGGGAGTTTTATAGACATAAATTTTGTGTCTTGGTTATTTTCCGGTTGGTTGGTTGGTTGGTTTTGGTGGCTTTCTTAGTACTTGTACCACACCTCTAAACACACTAACTCATTGGCTTTGAAGAGTCAGACCTTGTACAGTAACAGCTTCTGTGTGCTTCTGTTTATTGTTAATAACTGCAGCCTCTTCCTGGCTGGAGTGTGTTGGGTGTCTCTGTTGTTCATGAGCTGAGATCAGGCAAGGGGCTGGTGTGGGCAGCATGGTGGCCCCTGGTCTGATGGCATCTTCTGTCCCCACAGACCGCTCCCCAGCCCACCCTTCCCCACTCAGCCGCTCAGCCTCTCTCAGTTACCCGGACCGCAACACAGATACAGGGACCACACCCACCCTGGCAGGCAGCAGCAACCAGTTTGGCAGCTGCATCATGGGTCAGTATATCTCTGACTTCAGCGTGCGGGCGCTCATGGACCTGCAGTACATTAAGGTGAGTGCCTCCCATGCCCTCCCACAGGCCACCACAGCTTTCCTGGCCTGGGCATTTGGATTGCTGTCCTCCCCTCCCCCACGAAGGCCAGCATGGATGGGCCACACCTGGGCACTTTTTCCATCCCACCTCCATTTCAAAAAAATGTGTGTATGTGTATGCATGTGTGTAAGTGTGTGAGACTGCTGGTGTACACGTGCTGCACGTGTAGGGGTCAGAAACAACTTTCAGATCAGTCTTTGCCTGTCCACATCACTTGAGGCATGGCTTCTTGTTCTCTGTGGATCTTGCTCTGCTGTGGCTCTTTGCTGCTCACTCTGAACTTCCAGGACATTCTCCCCTCTCACTGGCAGTGTGCTGGGATTGTGGAAGTCTACCACCAGACCTCCCCACGTTTTATGTGGAATCTGGGGATGATTAAACTCCAGTACTCAGGCTTGAGCAACAGGTGCGTTACCCACCAAGCTGTCTCCCAAACTACTCCTCTAATTTAGATGCTATGTGTTTTATTTGTTTATTTTTTCTTTTTATTTATTTGTTTATTTTAGTTTTTCAAGTTAGTGTCTCACTGTAGCCCCAAACTGACCTAGAATTCACTATGCAGTCTCAGTGTGGCCTCAAACTCACAGTGATCCTTCGACTTTAGCCTACTGAATGCAGGGATTAAAGGTGTACATGCCACCATTTTCTTGCAGTGCTTGGTATCAAACTCAGATCCTCTTAGGAAAATGCTTTCACTGAATTATATCTTCAGCCCTCTCTTTTATTTATTTATTTATTTATTTTTAAATAGGGTCTGACTATGTAGGCTGACCTCAAACTTGAAAACCACCTGTTTCAAGCCTCCTTAGTGATGGCCATCATTCCTAGCCCAGGGACACTTTCTTCCTGCCTTACTCCCCATTCTTTTTTGTTTGTTTTTTGAGGTAGCCCAAGCTGACCTGAATTTCACTATATAGTCTCAGGGTGGCCTTGAACTCATGGCGATCCTCCTATCTCTGCCTATGGAGTGCTGGGATTAAAGGTGTGCGCCACCACACCTGGCTTTTTTTTTTTTTAATATGGAATGCTTAATGAGTTAGTGTGTCATCCTTGTGCAGGGGGTATGCTAATCTCTATATCTATCATTCCTGTTGTAGTATATGTGCTGCTAAAGCAAGCACCCACTCCTTTTGGAGATCCTGCCTGCTCAATCTTTTATGGTGGTCTCAGTCTGACTGGCTTTCCCTGTCTCTCACACTCATCCTTAGCACCCTTTTTCCTCCCTTCACAGATCACAAGGCAACAGTACCAGAATGGGCTGCTGGCCTCACACCTGGAGAACAGTCCTCAGCTCCCTGTGGATAGCTGTGCCACCTGCTCAGAGAACTGTGCTGACAAGCCTGAGCTGCCCGCGGTGGACGAGACCACCACTCTTCTCAACGAGCGCAACTCCTTGCTGAACAAAGGTTCCCATGAGAGTGCCATCTGACAGGGGGGCCCGGGGACCCCCGCCCACCCTGCGGGGGCCTTCCCAGAGGGCCCACATGAAGCCAAGGAGCCTGTTAGGCCAGAAGGGATACAGGTAGATACCTGCATGACTGAGCAGCCAGACAGCCCTGCACATGGGGATCTGGTCACAGACGGGGACCTCTCAACAACTCTGGTGGGGCCTGACTAGCCCTGCTCCAGTGGGACGGCAGGCCTGCTAGTGAGTGAAGGCCATTTTTTACTGAGAGAATTTCTAAGCTAGGCTTATTGCTCCTCTTTTTAAATACCATTTTGGGAAGGGAAGACAGGGTTAAAGAACTTTATGTTCACAAATTATTTTTTTCAAAACAGAAAAAAAAAAAAAAAACTTTAAAAGGTTGAGGCTCCTTACCCCAGGAAGCAATAGCCATAATTTGCTCCTAGCCCTGACCTTCCAGCCCATGTCTGTCACTCTGGGAGCCGCTCTTCTGCGGCAGTGGGGCCCAGAGCCAGCAGGAGGATAGCTGACTCGAGAAGAAGCCAGTTCTTCCGCGGAAGCAAGGTACCAAATGACATTGAGACCAGCTGTTTGAATACACGCACTAAGGCCTGTCTGAGGTGCAGGAAGCTGAGCTGCTGGGTCACGAGGGACACGAGGACTCCAGCCACGTCTACTTGTATCAGCTGCCAGCTCCAGCAAGCTCCTAGAATTCTGTCCATGGGCTCGCTGTCCATGAGTCGGAACTCAGCTGTGGACTCTCCCCTGCCTCCCATCTATCCCTTTGGACAATGTTCCCCTGGAATGGGCTGACTCCAAGTGTTAAGCAGGGTCTTTGGCTCTTCCAAGCTTACCTGCTTCCTAGGCCCTGCCCTCCCTTTTACCAAAGGTTTCCCCTCACTGGTGAGGGCATCTACATTAGCGTTGATTTGTTTGGCTCTGGGGGTGAAGCTGGCCATAGTTATCTGTGTTGTTAGCAGTCATTACCACCCACCCACATCCACAAGGCTCAACAGTTGACCCAGGAAGACTTCTTCCCAGATTCTGTATTCCTCCATTCTTAGTCCCTCTGAGGGCTGGGAACAGAACATGTTGGAAGCCACCCAAGCAAAGTCATCACCCTCTTCCCACTGTGGCTGGCCGAGGCTCACTTGACTTCATTCATGCAGTTGAGGAATCCAGGAAGGAGGGTTCCACCTAATAGTGTGCTGTCGGCAACTGGGTTTCCCATGACTTCGTGACCCTGGTAAGGGGAAGCTGATGTCCTGCTGAGAGCTGCACTTGTGGGTGGAATCAGGCTGTGCTACAGAGCTCCAGACTTTTCCTGTGGGGAGACTGTGGGACCAAAGGCCAATTCCACCCTTCTTTTGGGAAGAATAGGAGCTGGGATGCAAGATCCAGGTAAGGGAGACTGCAGGCCTTCTGTCCGTATGGTATTTATTCACTTTTCTCCTTAGCCAGTGGGGTCCTGATGCCCAGAATATTATAACCCCTGGGACATATGGGTGTCATGCACCAAGTATGCTCACCCCTGGCCAGTCACAGTATTTACTCCTAGGAGCCTGGAGAAGAGTGGTTTCTCAACCATATGAAACAGAAAAATACATTAGACCTTTGATCTCTTAAAAAAATCCTTCGTTTTCTCTAAGTGTGGCATGCGCCTGTGTTCCCACAGGAGCTGGCCCAGCTGTGTGCCTGAGAGCCCTGAATACCAGGTGGAGCAAAACACATTGGCTGGGACCACATGGGTGGGTGTGGAGGCAAAAGGAGCAGGTGCATACACTTCCACAGCTACCTCTTTGCATGCACAGTAACTGCCAACAGACGGTCCCTCCTCCCTTTTCCTCCCCTTCACCACTAAGAATCACTTCTTGCAGAGGTCATACTACTTTCCAAATTTTACTGGTCTGATGACTTCCTCCTCCCAGTGCAATTTTTCACTTCTTCCAACCTCTGGTTCCCGGGCTGAGCCCTACCCTGGAGCTGTTGTGGTCTGAATGTCTTCCCAGGCAAGAGAGACTTCACAGCATCCAAGTGGGCAGGCAAGTCACAGCCATTGTAGCAAATAACTCCTATTTATTTTGCATTAAGATTTTAATTTGTATATTTTTGTGATTTATTTTGGCATTGTTATGAGTTTGACTCTCGGGGAGTTTTGTTGTTATGACTCTTGTGTCTTTTGTCACAAAACAATGATAATATTTGCTAAACAATATATGGAATTTATTTTTGATTGGTAATAAAAATGAAATACATTAAGTCTTAGTATATAACATGAGTGTTTCTGTCTTTGTTTAGTATTTGTAGTAGAGCTGGAAGTTCCAGTGACTATCACTGTGACAGCACAAGGGGCAGTAAAATATTCTGAGACCATTTAGCAGTGAGCTGCAGCAGAACTGTAATTGACAAAATACCTGTAATCAGGGCTGTTGTCTTAGAGCTGGAAAGTGGCAGCTGCTGGCAGACATGCAGAACAAGAGTGCTGCCAGTGATAATTTTGTAAGTTGAATGTCACAGGGCTTGTTGCAAGTGCTAGAAGGAGTAGCTGGCATGAGCAAATTGCACTTTCTCCCTCTCTGGGGCTGAGGGCTGGATAAGCTTGACCCAGTAGAATGGTTACATTGCTTCTTAACATGCAAGTGCTGTTTCAAGCCACCTATGGCATGTATGCATACTATAGACTTGTGTATGCAGTTCACTGTGCCAAGACCGGCCACGGGCTCAAACAAGCAGTGCTTAAGAACTGACAAACTAGACTTGAACAAGGTAATCCTCCTACCTCAGCCTGGGATTAAAGGAGTATGCCACCACTCCTGGCCCCTTGAATGCTGAGATCATAGGCCTGAACCACTGCACCTGGCTTGTTTGCTGAAACCAGGTCTCACTATGTGGCCCATGCTGGCCTCTGTGAGCCTTCCTTTCTTCAAATACCCTGCTTTGAGCTGACATGGAGGTACATGCCTATACTTCGGACATTCAGAAGGCTGAGACATTTGAGGCTGTCCTGGGCTACATTACAAAACTGTCTCAAAAGAAAAAAGGCAGCCAGGCGTGGTGACGCACGCCTTTAATCCCAGCACTTGGGAGGCAGAGGTAGGAGGATCGCTGTGAGTTCGAAGCCACCCTGAGACTGAAAAACAAAAAAAAAAAAAGAAAAAGAAAGAAAGAAAGCAAAAAGGCCTGGTGTGGTGGCATATGCCTTAAATCCCAGCACTTGAGAGGCAGAGGTAGGAGGATCACTATAAATTCAAGGCAAGCCTGAGACTGCATAGTGAATTGCAGATCAGCCTGGGCTACATTTGAGACTCTGTCTTGGAAAAAGAAGACAATTGGGATTTCAACAGAGATATCCCAGATAAAAGGAATCACACACACATACACACACACACAAAAGAGGCTAGAGGAAATTACAATTATCCATCCATTCCAAATGTGTTTCAGCCCTTCCTGCTACATGCCAGCCCATACCAACCCCACAGTGAGTTTAGGGAAAATGGCTGTGTTACCAAAATGACTCTATAGATTTTCTACAGTCTCTATTAAAATTCCAATATGGCCAGGCGTGGTGACACACGCCTTTTTAATCCCAGTACTAGGGAGGCAGAGGTAGGAGGATTGAAGTTTGTTTGAGACTAGCCTGAAAGTACATAGTGAATTACAGGTCAGCCTGGACTAGAGCGAAACCCTACCTTGGGAAAACAAAAACAAAAACAAAAACAAAAAAAAACAATGCCTTTGTAGTGGGCTGCTAGGGGTTCAGGAAATTCCTTGAATCCTAAGTCCTGGGTCTGTGTCTGCTTTTAATCAAAGAATTGAATAAAATAAGAGTGAGAAGGATAATTATTAAATGATTATATTTACTAAGGGAAGTACAGAACCAAGGAAAGATACTCATGCGGCTTGAGAGACCATGTGTAGGGACTGGGAAAACTGTGAAAAGGACAGAAAAGTTCAAAGAGCTCCTGCCAAGTGGGGAGCTGGATAGTTAAAGAGCCCATGTGGAGAGTAAGGGCTAGAGGGGCCCTGCCCTCAGCCTGGCCCAGGTGAGCCAAGCTGAGGGGAAACTTATCAGTAGCCCAAGTTTCCCAAGTGGACAGGTAGCTCAGAGAAATTGTTCTTCCATATTTATAACCTTAAGGTGAAGGGCCCTACCTTCTAGCTTAGTTCACCTGAGGGACAGCTGATAGGGGCTGTCTCAGGAAGAGACTAGTCATGCATGATGCCAAGTTCTGGGGACTGAACTTGACCAACCACAATGTTTAAATCCTAGGAAAAGGCTGGAGAAATGACTTAGCAGTTAAGGCACTTGCCTGCAAAGCCAAAGGACTCAGGTTGAGTTCCCCAAGACCCCCATAAGCCAGATGCACAAGGTGGCACATACATCTGGAGTTCGTTTGCAGCAGCTGGAAGCCCTGCTGTGCCCATGCTCTCCCTCTCTGTCTCTCATATACATAAGTGAATGAAACAAGGATGGAAGTATCACCACACCTGATTTAAAGGTAGGTTACAGGGCCACGGAAACAGAAAATAGCATGGGGCTGGAGAGATGGTTCAGTAGTTACAGATGTTCGCAGCCTTGGGTCAACTCCTCAGTACCCATGTAAAGCCATGTAACAGTGCACAAAGTGGCCCATGAACCTGGAGTTTGTTTACAGTGGCAAGAGGCCCTGACATGTCCTTGCTCTCTTTTCTTTCTCCCTTTCTCTCAAATACAAATAAAAATAAAAACACAGGGGCTGGATAGATGGCTTAGTGGTTAAGATACATGCCTGCAGAGCCTCAGGACTCAGGTTTGATTCTCCAGGTCCCACATAAGCCATATGCACATGGTGGCACATGCATCTGGAATTCATTTGCAGTGGGTGGAGGCCCTGGTGTGCCCATTCTCTCTCTCTCTTTCCCTTTCTGACTCTCTAGTAAATAAATAAATCTTTAAAAGACAGCAAAGAAGGCTAGAGAGATGGCTTAACAGTTTAGGTGCTTGCTGGCAAAGCCAAAGGACCCAGGTTCAATTCCCCAGTACCCACATAAAGCCGGAAGCACAAGTCTAGAGTTCATTTACAGTGGCTAGAGGCTCTGGTATGCCCACACACACATGTTTTTGAGGTAGGGTCTCACTCTAGCTCAGGCTGACTTGGAATTCTATGCAGTCTCAGGGTGACCTCAAACTCACAGTGATTCTTCTACCTCTGTCTCCCGAGTGCTGGGATTAAAGGCGTGCTCCACCATGCCCAGCATCAAAATATATTTTTAAATAGACTGGAGAAATGGCTTACCAGTTAATGTGCTTGCCTGTGAAGCCTAAGGACCCAGGTTTGACTCCCCAGAGCACAAACCGGATGTACATGGTGGTGCCATGCATCTGGAGTTAGTTTGCAGTGGCTAGAGACTCAGGCATGCCCATTCTAACCCCCTCAAATAAATAAAAAAAATATATATTACTAAGAACAGACAGCAAGTTACTGGCACAAAAATAGGCATGTCAATCAGTAGAACTGCTTAGAAGATCCAGATATAAACTTATGCAGCTACAGTCATCTGCTTTTTGGCAAAAATGCCAAAAATATTGAGAAAAGATAGCCTCTTTAACAAATGGTGCTGGGAAAACTGGATACCTGTATGTAGATGCATCAGCTCCAAATAGATCCCTCCCCCTTAATGTAGGGCTTGGGAGATGGCTCAGCTATTGAAGGCACAAGATACCTTGCAAAGCCTGATGGCCCAGATTTATTCCCAGCACCCACGTAAAGCCAGATGCAAAGTTGCACATGGGTCTGGCATTGGCTCACATGCACCTGGCATTCATTTGCAATGGGTAGAGACCCTGGCACACCCATATGCAAGCACATGCACACACGTGCAAGTAAATAAAAACAACCCTCACGTATGACCTTAAAAAGAGACATTATGCACTTGAAACTCTGACTTGCTGGAGGAAAAAAGTATGGAAAGTACTTCAAGATACAGGAATAGGTAAGAACTTTCTGAAGAAGCATCCAGTTGCTCAGGAAATAAAGCCAATAATCAACAGATGGAACCCCATGACATTAAAAAGTTTCTGTCTAGCAATGGAAATTGTTAATCAAGCAAAGAGGCAGCCTATAGTATGAGGGAAAGTTTTTACCATATACCTGATAGGATCAATATCTAGGATCTACAAAGAAATCAAAAACTAAACAACCAAATCACAAAATGGACTGTGAGGGCTGGAGAGATGACTCAGGGATTAAAGGCACTTGTTTACAAAGCCTAACGGTCCAGGTTAGATTCTCCCAGTACCTACATAAAGCCAGATGCACAAAGTGATATATGTGTATGGATTTCAACTTCAGCAGTAAGTTGCCCTGGTGTACCCAAGCACTCTCTTTCCCTCTCTCTCTTCTCTCTCCTCCTTTTTTTGTTTTTTGTTTTTTGAGGTAGGGTTTCACTCTAGCTCAGGCTCTCCTGGAATTCACTATGTAGTCTCAGGGTAGCCTCGAACTCACGGTGATCCTCCTACCTCTGCCTCCCAAGTGCTGGTGTTAAAGGCGCATGCCATCATGTCCAGCTGTCTCCTCCTTTCTTTTCTCTCCACTCTAGCAAATAAATTTTAAAAATGGAATATGGAACTGAACAGAGAACTCTCAAAAGAAATATAGGGCTGGGGAGATGGCTGAATGGTTATAGGCTATGGCTTGCAAGCCTGCCAACCCAGGTTCAATACCCCAGCACCCACATAAAACTGGACACACAGTGACATATGGATCTGTGATCCTAGTGCACCTGCCACAATGGGAAGCAGTGCCTCCTAGGATAATTTGAGGCTGTGGGCCAGTTAGTCTGATTTTGTTATTTTCAGTTATTTAAGAGAAAGAGAAGCTGGGCATTATGGTGTGTGACTTTAATCCCAGCACTTGGGAGGCAGAGGTGGGAGGATCACTGTGAGTTCTAGGCCACCCTGAGACTACCTATTAAGTTTCAGGTCAGCCTGGGCTAGAGCAAGACCCTACCTTAAAAACAGAGAGAGAGAGAGAGAGAGAGAGAGAGAGAGAGGACAGAGAGAGAGAATGGGTGCACCAGGTCTCTTGCCACACTCCAGACACATGTGCCACTTTGTACACCTGGATTTATGTGGGTATTGGGGAATCAAACCCAGGTCATCAGGCTTTGTAAACAAGAGCCTTTAACTGCTGGGCCATTTCTCCAACCCTATTTCTCAATTTTTATTTATTATTTGTAAGCAGGGGAAGAGAAAGAGAGAATGAGAATGAGTGCGCCAGAGCTTTTTGCCACTGCAAACAAACTCCAGATGCATGTTGCACTTTGTGCATCTGACTTTTTGTGGATAGTGGAGAACTGAACCCAGACCTATAGGCTTTGCAAGCAAGCATCTTTAACCACTGAACTCTCTCTCCAGCCCTTTTTATTTTATTTTTTATTATTGACAACTTCCATAATTATAGACAGTAAACCATGGTAATCTCCCCCATTTTCCCCTTTACAACTCCACTCTCCACCACATCCCCTCCTCCTCTCAATCAACTTCTCTTTTATTTGATGTCATGATCTTTTCATCCTATTATGATGGTCTTGTGTAGGTAGTGTCAGGCACTGTGAGGTCATGGATATCCAGGCTCTTTTGTATCTGGAAGGAGAATGCATTGTAAGCAGTCCTACCCTTCCTTTGGCTCTTATATTTTTATCTACCACCTCTTCCACATTGAACCCTGAGCCTTGGAAGGTGTAATAGAGATGTTTCAGTGCTGAACACTACTTTGTTACTTCTCAGCACTATGGTGCCTTTTGAGTCATCCCAAGGTCACTGCCATCTGAAAAAGAGAAACTTCTCTAACCAAATGTGAGAGTATCATTAATACATGGGTATGAACATTAAGAGAAGTGCTTCCCAAACAGTTTGGTGAGCATATACATATATACATTTAGCCAGACACCAGCAGGTGGTATACCCCTAGGGCTCATGACTTCTGTCATAGTTTTTCGGTATCAGGCATGTATTCCCTCCCATGAAGCGGGCCTCCAGTCCAATTAGAGAGAGGTGTTTTTTTAAAAAGTATTTTATTTTTATTTATTTGAGAGATAGAATGGGTGTGCCAGGACCTCTAGCCAGTGCAAACAAACTCCAGACACATGTGGTACCTTGTGCATCTGGCTTACGTGGTTTGGTAGTTTGAATAAATGGCCCCCAATATAGTCAGTGTTTTATTAGTTTGTAGTTTGGACCTGCTGGAGGAGGTGTCACTGAGTAGGTCTTAGGGTACAGCCCTAAGGTGTGGTGGTGAATTTTAAATTCCAGTATAAAGATATGCAAGTTCTATCTGGAGTCCCTGAAATGTGCTGTGTGCCTTTAGACTTTTAGGCTTGTGCTTCTCTCTTTGTGTTTGGTCCTCTGAAAGTAGGTCAGCTTCTTCTGCCATTATGGAACTTCCCCTGGATCTGTAAGCTTTAATAAATCCCTTCCTCCATAACTGTGCCTGGTCTGGAAGTTCATCTCAGCAATGAAATTGGTACCAGAATGTGGAGTGAGATGAACCTGATTATGTGGGTTTTGGTCTTTTGGAACTTTCGTTTTGGAGGAATGGGCATAGACTTAGTGCTTGCAACTGAAGATGCCTTCTGGAGTGGTAAACCAAGTATTATGGACTATTCTGATGAGCATTTCAGAATGCTAAGTACAGACTTGGCTTATGAGCTTTCTAAGGGTTAGGAAAGATTGCAGAGGCCTTTGTTGGAACTGGGATACTGGCATAAGGGCTAGCTACATTCTGCTACCCAGGCCCAGAGATTTATCAAGGTTAAATTTGTAATGGACTAATGTGTTTGGCTAAGGATATTAGACTGAAAGAGTTAAGATTTTAAGGGACTAGAGAGATGGCTTGGCAGTTGAGGTGCTTGCCTGGGAAGCTTAAGGATCCAGGTTCAATTCACCAGTACCCATGTAAGCCAGATGCATAAGGTGACACATGTGTCTGGAGTTAGTTTGCAGTGGCTGAAGGATCTCGCACGCCCATTCTCTCTCCCTTTCTTTCCCTCCCTCCCTCCCTCTCTCTCTCTTTCACTCTCTCTTTCTCAAATAAATAAATAAGATTGTAAGTTAGAAAACCTCAAGCAAGTTATAATTATAGGCACTGAGACTAGTTTTAGGTTGCTGAAGCTGCTATTGTCAAATCCATTAGCAATCTTAAGGAAGATGGCCCATTTGCTTTACATTAAAACAATGGAAAGGATGCCCGAGGAAACACTATGATAGAAATGCAAACTCTTTTGGAACGGGTTGACTGGAGAAAGAACCTGCTTTTCACCCCTGAATTACGAATATGGCTGTGTCCTGCATACCTGGTTTTGGTTTCAGAAACATGAAAAATACATGGAATGGTTATGAAATACACAGTTTCAGGAGCCCCTGCTGAGATGCGGCATATAGGCAGGGTGTGATGACCCTCATGAACAGACTGGAAAAGCCTTTGGAAGATGGACTGTGGTCTGCATGGAGACCCAAAGATGTTTTGGATATACCAGGACTGTGCAAGGGCTACCTTGGTGGCTGTTGGCTAGAGATGAAAGTTTTCCCTGGTTACTCAGCCCAGCTGGAGGGGTGGAATTGTAAAATCTGGAGACTGCCAGTGACTAGTTATATCAGACTTGAACTGCAGAAGTTTGATGTTTGCTTGATGGTTGTGGAGTTTGCTTGTTCTAGTCTCTCCCTGCTATGTCTTATAGCAGTTGAAAATATTTACTCTGTGCCTTTATATGTTGAAACTGTATAACTTGTTTGTTTTACAGGACTTATAGCTAAGAGGCAATCTTAAATCTCAGAGGAGACTTGGGACTTTGGAACTATCTTAAGTTGGTAAAGACTGTGGGGACCTCTGAAATTGGACTGAGTACAATTTATAATGTGAGATGGTTATGAAACTATTGGGGGCCAGGGGTTGAATGTAGTAATTTGAATAGATGACCCCCAATATATTTAGTGTTTTATTAGTTTGTGAAGTACCAAGACTCCCAGATGAAGTTGGGGTCCTTGGGAGTCACCCAGTGAACCTAGAAAACCGAGACACTCGAATGCAATAACAGCAGGATTCTTTACTTTCAAGCCTAGGCAGGGACTCAATCTACACAGGCCGACGCAGCGGGAGTGGGAGAGAGCCCCTTTCTTTTGGGGGAAGGGGTTCATATAGGAATTTGAACAAAGAAGTAGGGAATAGATGTATGATTGGTTGATTTAAACAGTTCTGATTGGTTTGGGTTTTCAGTGGGCAAAGTTGTGGGCAGGAGCTAGGGGCACTCTAGGCAGATGAGGTAATCTCCATTGTGATGGGCTAAGCAAACAGTGGTACTTGACGATTTTTGAATTGACAGGTTTATCTAAGCAGGTGGTCGGGAGGCCAGAGGCCCCCCCCCCCCCCCCGCAGTGGAGTGTTCCTGGAAGGTCCTTGAAGTGGAGATTTTTTTTTTGTTTTATTTATTTGTTTGAGAGCTACAGGCAGAGGGAGAAAGAGGCAGAGAGAGAGAGAGAGAGAGAGAGAGAGAGAGAGAGAGAGGGAGAGAGAAAGAGAAAGAGAAAGAGAGAGGGAATGGGGGCGCCAGGGCTTCCAACCACTGCAAATGAACGCCAGACGCATGCACCCCTTTGTGCATCTGGCTAACGTGGGTCCTGGGGAACCGAGCCTCAAACCGGGGTCCTTAGGCTTCACAGGCAAGGCTTAATCGCTAAGCCATCTCTCCAACCCCTCAATTTCTTATCTAAGCAGGTGGTCAGAGGCCAGAGGCCTCCGCAGTGGAGTGTTTCTGGAATGCCCTTGAAATGGAGATTCATCAGAAACTTTAGGGGGAAAGGTGGCAATTAAGCAAGCAAAGTTTACAGAAGCAAAAGTTCAGCACATTAGTCAGCTAGTTCTCTATCTAAATCAGGTCTGGGCCTTTCTACTTAAAATGGTTATATTTGGCCTTTCAGTTTATAGTTTGGATCTGCAGCCACCTGGCTGAAGGAGGTGTCACTGGGCAGATCTTAGGGTCCAGCCCTAAGGTGTGGTGGTGGATTTGAAATTCCAATGTAAAGATATGCAAGGTGCCTAGTTCTATTAGAGTTCCTGAAGTGTGTGCTCTGAGGCTTTTGGCTGTGGCTTCTCTCTGTGCTTGGAGCTGTGAAAGCAGGCCAGCTTCTTCTGCCATTATGGAACTTTCCCTAGATCTGTAAGATTAAATAAATATCCCTTCCTCCATAACTGTGCCTGGTCTGGAAGTTCATCTCAGCAAACCTGAAGCTGTCTGCTACATGTGGGTACTGGGGAATTGAACCTGGGTCCTTAGGCTTCACAGGCAAGGGTAACTGCTAAGCCATCTCTCCAGCCCCACCCCCCTTTTTTTTTCTTTTGAGGCAGGGTCTCTCTCTAGCCCAGGCTGACCTAGGATTCACTATGTAGTCTCACGCTGGCCTTGAACTCACAGCAATCTTCCTACCTCTTGATTAAAGGCATGTGCCACCATGCCCAGCCCAATAATCTTTATAAAAAAGAAGAAATGCTGATGGCCAATGATTACACACACACACACACACACACACACACACACACACACACATAATTTTTTTTAGGCAACAGATTGGCTTTTTTTTTTTTTAATCTGAGAGAGTGAGAGCAAAGATAGAGAGAATTGGCATAGGGCCTCCAGCCATTGTAATCAAACTCCAGACATGTGTGCCCCTTTGTGCACATGTGTAACCTTATGCGCTTGCATCACCTTGTGCATCTGGCTTACATGGGATGTGGAGAGTGGAACATGTGTACTTAGTCTTCCCCAGGCAAGTACCTTAACTGCTAAGCCATCTTTCCAGCCCCAAAGATATATTTTTTATATCTACTATGATTTATATTGACCACATCCTTTCCAGTTCAGGTGAGTTCTCAGGCCTCAACAAAATCCCACAAGAGGGGCTGGAGAGATGGTTTAGCACTTAAGGCATTTGCCTGCGAAGCTGAAGCACCTTGGTTCTACTCCCCAGGACCCACATAAAAGCAGATGCTCAAGGTGGCACATGCATCTAGAGTTCGTTTGCAGTGGCTGGAGATCCTGGTGCACCCATCCTCTCTCTCCCTCCCTCTCTCTCTTGCGTGCGCTCTCTCGAGTAGATAAATAAATTAATCAAGATGGGCATGGTGATGCACGCCTTTAATCCCAGTACTCAGGAGGCAGAGGTAGGAGTAGCACCGTGAGTTCACAGCCACCCTGAGAATACACAGTGAATTCCAGGTCAGCCTGGTCTACAGTGAGACCCTACCTTGGAAAAAAAAAGGCTGGAGAGGGCCGGAGAGATGGCTTAGCGGTTAAGCGCTTGCCTGCGAAGCCTAAGGACCCTGGTTTGAGGCTCGATTCCCCAGGACCCACGTCAGCCAGATGCACAAGGGGGCGCACGCGTCTGGGGTTCATTTGCAGTGGCTGGAGGCCCTGGCGCGCCCATGCTCTCTCTCTCTCTCTCTCTTTCTCTGCCTCTCTCTTTTTCTGTCTGTCGCTCTCAAGTAAATAAATAAAAATAAACAAAAAAATTAAAAAAAAAGGGCTGGAGAGATGACTTAGTGATTAAGGCATAAGCCTGTGAAGCCTAATGATCCAGGTTTGATTTTGTAGGTCATGTAAGCCAGATGCACATGGTGATGCCTGGCACACCCATTCTCACTCTCTCTCCCTCTTTCTCTCTGTCTCTAATAAATAAATAAAAATAAATACTAAAAAAAATTTAAATCTCACAAGAAACCCTTCTGAGTGTCTAAAATAAGCAGGCCAATCTTTTTTTTTTTTGGCAAACCAGTTTTTCTTTATATTTTTAATTAATTTATTTATTTGGGGGGGGTTTGAGGTAGGGTCTCACTCTAGCCCAAGCTGACCTGAAATTCACTATGTATTCTTAGGATGGCCTAAAACTCATGGCGATCCTCTCGCCTCTGCCTCCCAAGTGCTGGGATTAAAGGTGTGTGCCACCATGCCTGGTCTTTAATTATTATTGATTTTTTATTACTATTTTAGAGGGAGAGAGAGAAGAGTGAGAGTCAGCATGCCAGGGCTTCAGCCCCCACACTCAAACTCCAGATGCTTGCACCAACTAGTGGGCATGCGCCACCTCGCACTTGCCTCACCTTTGTGCATCTGGCTTACATGGGATCTGGAGAGTAGAACATGGGTCTTTAGTCTTCACAGGCAAGCACCTTAACTGCTAAGCCATCTCTCTAGCCCCCAATAAAAATTTTTTAAAAGTATTCAACATACTTTGCCATCAGGTGAATGTGAATTGAAACTGCTTTGAGAAGCTGGGTGTGGTGGCACACGCCTTTAATCCCAGCACTTGGGAGGCAAAGGTAGGATGATTGTCATGAGATTGAGGCCACCCTGAGAATACAGAGTGAATTCCAGGTCATCCTGGACTAGAGTGAGCCCCTTCCTTGAAAAAACAGGGAAAAACAAACAAACAATGACAACAACAAAAAAAACTGCTTTGAGATTCTTTTTTTTTTTTTTTTTAAGCGTAGTAAGAATTTATTGAGAACTGGGATGTGGTTCTCTCCTTCCACACGGAGGGAGGGAGCAACACTGTAGGAAATCACTGAGAAATGACACTGTCCTAACCCCACCTGGGCCAATACAGGAAGGAGGAAAGTCATTCACTCCAAAAGGGTCGGTCTCTAGTCTTCCTTAATTCAAGAACAGGATGGGTACAGAGGGACCATCACATGATACTGGGGTCAGGGTGGGGAGTGCTGGACCCCCTAGCTGGCTCCTCAGCAGGTGTAGGAGAAACACACCCACTTCCTTTCTTTTTTTAAAAAAATTTTATTTATTTATTTATTTATTTGAGAGCGACAGACACAGAGAGAAAGACAGATAGAGGGAGAGAGAGAGAATGGGCGCGCCAGGGCATCCAGCCTCTGCAAACGAACTCCAGATGCATGCGCCCCCTTGTGCATCTGGCTAACGTGGGACCTGGGGAACCGAGCCTTGAACCGGGGTCCTTAGGCTTCACAGGCAAGCGCTTAACTGCTAAGCCATCTCTCCAGCCCCCCACTTCCTTTCTGGAGATGGACTTTCTGATGACCATCCTCATTTCTTACCCTTGATGAGGCTGTCACTTCCCTGGGTGAAGCTTTCATCCTGTAGGCTCAGCACAAGGTTGTCAGCTGTGAGATAGATGCGGTTCTGCAATGTGGCAATCATCTTGGAGATGTTCTGGGCAGCCCGGATCTTGCGGAGCTTGATATAGCCAGGATTCTTGCCCGGTGCTTCTCCAAGCATCTTGGCAGCCTCAGCCTCCCTTTCGGCCTGTACAATCTTTTGTCCTTGTTCCTGCTTTGCTTTCTCCTCCAAGAACTGGGCCCGCTGAGTCTCCTGCTGGGCCACTTGCTTGGCTTCTACAGCAGCTGTGCACGATCGGCTGAAACTTAGCTCTGTGATGGCTACATCTTGGAGGATGAGGCTGAAGTCCTTGGCGTGCTCAGTCAGCTCCGGTCGAATCAGCAGGGACACCTGGGCTCCCTGGGTGATCAACTATGAGGCATTGAACTTGGCCACAACACTCTTGAGCACCTCATTGACAATGGATGGCAGCACATCTCATAGTCTAGCCCTAAGCGCTGGTACATGCTGGGGAGCTCCTGGGCATTGGGTCGAGACAGCACATGCAGGGAGGTGTTCACCATCTGCAGGTCTTTGGAGCCTGTCAGAGAGGAGATTTTTCGGGGTCTGGCCCGAATGTCATAGATGATGGGGTACTGGAACCAGGGGATCCTGAAGTGGAGGCCTTCGCCTAGGATGGCGTCTTGCTGCACGCCACCGATCCGATTGAAGAAGATGGCTCTGTGCCTGCCTTCCACTGTGAACACGGACTTGCTAACGCTATAGGCAACCGCCCCGGTCCCCAGCAGCAGCTTCAGAGCCGTGCCCATGCCCCAAGGCCTGATGGGCAGGCGCACCGCTAAGTCCTTCAGGTTCTGGGCCATGTCTGATCCTGCTCGGGTGCCACCGCCATGACAGAAAGCTGGAAGAAGCCATTCTGCAGTTCAATGGGAGAGAGAAAAATCGCCAGTGAAGATACTCAACAGTGGACACTGCAAGCCTTATATTTGGCCAGCCAGGCCAAATGAGCCAATGAGTGCAATAGTGGCACGTCTGTCATGGTGGAAACCAACTGCCCTCTAACTGGACTGGAGGCCCGCTCCATGGGAAGGAATGTATCCCTGATACTGAAAACTTAAAACAGGGGTAGTCAACAGCCCTAGGGGTATAATGTTTGCTGCTGTCTGGCTAAATGTATATACTATGCTTATCAAACTGCCCAGTAAGCACTTCTCTTAATGTTCATACCCTTATATTAATGCTACTCTCACTCTTGGTAGAGAATCTTCTCTTTTCAGATGGCAGTGACCTTGGGATGACTCAGAAGGCATCATGGTGCTGGAAAGAAATGACAGGAGTGCTCAGTACTGCAATATCTCTATCACACCTTCTAAGGCTCATGGTCTATTGTGTAAGAGGTGGTGGAAAGAATGTAAGAGCCAAAGGAAGGGTAGGACTCCTTACAACATCCTTCCCCCAGACACAAAATGGCCTGGATATCCATGACCTCATAGTGCCTGACACTACCTTCACAAGACCATCATAAAAGGAGGAAAAGATTATGACATCAAAATAAAAGAGAGACTGATTGAGGTGGGGAGGGGATATCAAGGAGAATGGAGTTTCATTAAGGGAAAATGGGGGGAGGAAGGGTATTATCATGGAATAGTTTTTATAATCATGGAAGTTGTTAAAAAAAATTTCAAAAACCAAACAAATACACACACACACACACACACACACACACACACACACACACACTTAGATGCTAGGGAGTAGGGAGATAGCGCAACAACTAAGGATATCTGCTTGCAATGCATACCTGGTTGGGTTCGATTCCCTATCCACCCACGTAAAGCTGGACATGTATTTGTTTGAGTGGAAAGCACACTAGAAAATAAAAATTTTTTAAATATTTTATTTATTTGAGAGAGAAAATAAAAGCAGACACAGAGAGAGAATGGGTGCACCAGGTCCTCTAGCCACTGCAAACAAATTCTATAATTGAACTTGGGTCCTTAGGCTTTGCAGGCAAGTGCCTTAACTGCTAAGCCACCTCTTTAGCCCCAAATTATATACATACACACACACATATTATATAAAAATACTATATATGTATGTGTATGTATATATATACATATTTATGTTATATATATACATACGTATTATTATACATTATATATATTTTATTATATATATATATATATTTCTATTTTTTGTTTTTTTTTTTTCAAGGTAGGGTCTCACTCTAGCTCAGGCTGACCTGGAATTCACTCTGTCATCCCAGGGTGGTCTTAAACTCACAGCAATCATCCTACTTCTGCCTCCCAGAGTTCTGGGATTAAAGGCGTGTGTCACCACACCTGGCTTTGTTTATTTGTCTTAATTTATTTTTATTAACAACTTCCATGATTGCAAACAATATCCCACGGTAATGCCCTCCCTCCCCCCACTTTCCCCTTTGAAACTCCATTCTCCATCATATCCTCTCCCCTTCTCAATCAGTCTTTCTTTTATTTTGATGTCATGATCTTTTCCTCCTATTATGACGGTCTTGTGTAGGTAGTGTCAGGCACTGTAAGGTCATGGATATCCAGGCCATTTTGTGTCTGGGGGAAGGACGTTGTAAGGGGTCCTACCCTTCCTTTGGCTCTTACATTCTTTCCGTCACCTCTTCCGCAACAGACCCTGAGCTTTGGAAGGTGTGATAGAGATATTGCAGTGCTGAGCACTCCTCTGTCACTTCTTCCCAGCACCCTGATACCTTCTGAGTCATCCCAAGGTCACTGCCATCTGAAAAGAGAAGGTTCTCTACCAAAAGTGAGAGTAGCATTAATATATGGGTATGAACATTAAGAGAAGTGCTTACTGGGTAGTTTGATAGCATAGTATATACATTTAGCCAGACAGCAGCAGACATTGTTCCCCTAAGGCATGGCTACCCCTGTTTTAGGTTTTCAGTATCAGGGTGTATTCCCTCCCATGGAGTAGGCCTCCAGTCCAATTAGAGGGCAGTTGGTTTCCACCATGACAGATGTGCTACTATTGTACTCATTGGCTCATTTGGCCTGGCTGGCCAAATATAAGGCTTGTAGTGTCACTGTTGAGTATCTTCACTGGTGATTTCTCTCTCTCCCATTGAACTTCATGCAGAATGGCTTTTTCCAGCTTTCTGTTCGCTGATCTACATGGAGGAGGTTATCAGATCAGTTCCAGCAGGATTTCTCAGTGGTATGTGGAGTCTTCAGAAATAGGGTGTGTATTAGTCAGGGTTCTCTACAGGAACAGAATTACTAGAATGAATTATTTTATAAAGGGAATTTATTGGATCAGCTTACAGTAGTCCAATAGCAATTGCAGGCCTGAGAATCACCGAACCTGGTAGCTGCTCAGTCCACGTGGCCAGATGCCTCAGCAGTCCCGACCTGGCACTGCAGATGGTGCTGGAAAGCCTGGAGGCTTCCTGAGGAGCCGCTGGGTTTCGATCCACGTGGGTCTTCGGTTGATGTTGGTCTTTAGTCCGCACTGGTCTTCAATCCACGCTAGAAGGTAGGGAGCAGCTCCGGCAGCCAAGTGGAAGGAAGGAAGGAAAAAGGGAACTCTTCTACCCAGAGCTTCCTTATATCAAGTCCTTCTCTGAGCGGGGCTGCCCACTCTGGGGGAAGGGCTCACCCTGGGAGAAAGACCTCCTCCTTTAGTTGATCCTTCCTAGAAGCAGCCTGTGGATTACTAAACAGATCAAGTTGACAACACCTTAACTATCACAGGGTGTTACCATCTATTCCTGGTGGGAAACCAGAGGCCTTGGCAATGGCCTGTAATGTTTTGGGGGCACCAGGGGCCTCCCTGGCCAACAACTCACTGGAAGGTATCCCATTGCTGGCACTGAAAATTTCCTAGTAACAATCTATGGCTCTTGATATTTGTTTTTTGACTTAGGGTCTTACTGGAGCTCAGGCTGACATGGAATTCACTATATAGTCTCTCAGGGTGGCCTTGCACTCTTGGCAATCCTCCTACTGCCTCCCAAGTGCTGGGATTAAAGGAGTGCACCACCACACTTGGCTATATATGTTCTTTTTTTAAAAAAAGAAGTGCCCTTCGTGGGCAAATAATGCTGCTCCCAGAAGCTATTGGTTATTAAAGGATATCCAATGCCAATGGTGGGATACCTCCCAGTAAGTTGTTGGTCACAGAGATCCCTAAAACAATGCAGACTATTTCTACTGCTTTTGGTTGTGCACTAGAACTACATGGTAAGTCCTATTGCTGAAGATACCACATGTGGTTGCAGGACACTGAAATCAAGCCAGAACAGAATTGGAAGCTTTCTCCCTGCTGGCTAGCTAGTTTTGATAACACCAAAACATACTAAGCAGGCATTAGGGGAGAAAAGACATCAACACTTTTACCCAGCTGTGAACCCTACATGCCACACAACTGACCAGCCAGGCAAGCTGTGCCTACTGGTACAATAGTGGCATAATTGTTATGGGGGTAACCAACTGCTTTCTGATTGTATGAGGCATCTTCACAGGTGGAAATTTATGTCTGGTAGAATACTTAGTCAAAGCTTGTAATGGGAAGATCATAGGCTCCAGCAGGGAAGCTATTGCCATTGCTTTGTAAAATGGAATGTTGTGCCCATAAAACTGCCCTCCAAATATTTATATTTATGCCCATAGATTAGTTCTATTCTTGCTTTGGCCAGACAAGCTGCTGCTGCTGCTGCTGCTGCTTCTCCTCCTCCTCCTCCATCTTTTTTAGAGAGAGAAAGAGAGTGTTGGCAGCTAGGGCCTCAATTATTGCAATTGAACTCCAGACACTTGTGTCATGTAGTGGGCATGTGTGGCCTTGTGCTTGCCTCACCTTTGTGCATCTGGCTTACGTGGAATCTGGAGAGTCAAACATGGGTCCTTAGGCTTCACAGACAAGCACCTTAACTGCTAAGCCATCTCTCTAGCCCCGAGCTTCTTTGTTCAGTTGATGGTGACTATGGTGCATCAAAACTTGTTAAAGTACTAATTGGGACTGGGAAGATGACTCAGCAGTGAAAGCCTGCTGGTCCAGGTTCCATTTACAAACCCCCTGTAAACCACGTGTCTGGCATTCATTTCTATCAGCAAGAAGCCCTAGTGTATCCATTCATACATGGCACATCCATACAAATACTGAATCTTTTTGGAGGTAGGGTTTCACTGTAGTCCAGGCTGACCTGAAATTCACTATGTAATCTCAGGATGGCCTTGAACTCAAGGTGATCCTTGTACCTCTGATTCCTGAGTGCTGGGATTAAAGGCATGCACACACCTGGCAAAGATATTTTATTTATTTATTTGAATTTAATTAATTAATTTGAGAATGAGAGAGAGAGAGAGAGAGAGAGGGAGAGAGAATGGGCACACCAGGGCCTCCATCCACTGAAATTGAACTCCAGTTATGCGTGCCACCTTGTGTATCTGGCTTACATGGGTACTGAGGAATTGAGTCTCCAACCTTAGCCTTCACAGGCAAGTGCTTAACTGCTAAGTCATCTCTCCAGCCCTTATTTATTTATTTGAGAGAGAGAGAGAGAGAGTATGGGCATGCCAAGGCCTCTAGCCACTTCAAGTAAACTCCAGATGCATGTTCCACCTTGTGCATCTGGGTTATGTGGGTACTGGGGAATTGAAGTTGGGTCCTTGGGCTTCGCAGACAAGCACCTTGACCGCTAAGCCATCTCTTCAGCCCCAATAAATATTTTTTTAGGAATTTTTAAAAAATTTTTATTAACATTTTCCATGATTATAAAATATATCCCATGGTAATTCCCTCTCTCCCCACCCTCACACTTTCCCATTTGAAATTCTATTCTCCATCATATTACCTCCCCAGGAATATTTTTAAGTACTGAGAATAAGTAGTCATTGTGTGCTTAGTACTAAATGGGACATCTGCATTCCCTGCTTTAAGGTTCAGGGAATATTGGGGAAGAAGTGGATGGAAAGAAAGTAAGGGCCCCAGGATGGCAAGGGTGCTTTGGGATGCTCTTTTCCAGACACAGCACGACTGCTGCATCCAAGAGTTCACAGTGGCTGTCATTACTTGCATAAGACCTGCACAAGGTTGGGCCTGTGAACACTTGGTTACGGAGAGTGGAGGAACTTGTGAGGTGCCCACTTCTCCCTGAAGAGCTGTTAACATCTAATGATTGTTGGGGAAGAGGATGGTATTTTCTTGAGTGGTGTAGTCACTGGTAAGCTGGCCATGTTGCAGTAAGTACTCATGCTCATGCAAGCAATCTTAATTGCTAGGCCACCTCTCCAGCCTTCATGCAAGCAATCTCAATTAAATTCAGTGGATCACACCCACACACACAAAGTAGAAGTGAGACTAGTTGGGAAAGGCGTTCAGTGGGTGGGGGTGGGGAACAAGAGAAAGTAATAGGAAGTGAATATGATCAATACACTAAATACATGTACAAATATTGTCAATAAATAAACAGTTATTGGGCCCAGGTTGTAGCTCAGTGAGTACAGCACATGCCTAGCATGCAAAAGCCCTGGATTCAACCCCTAGTACTACATAAATTAAGCATGGTAGGACACACATGTAATCCCAGCACTTGGTAGGCAGAGGCAGAGAATCATAAATTTAAGGCCATCCTCAACTATATAGTGAGTAAAAGCTGAGTCTGGGATATATGAGATTCTGTCTCAAAAAATAATTTAGGTATAGGTTGTTTTCTAACAAGCCTGAGAGCAAGGAAGAAAATGATTTGTCAAAGGTGAGACCTTGTCTCTCAAGTCAGTGTTTCCTTTCTTTTCTCTAGAACTGTTTTTCACTAGCTAATGACTTCAGACACATGACTCATTTCATGTACATGGTACTTTCTATCAGTGTCAGCAATGTGTCTGGGAGACAAAGAAGAGGGCACTTGGTGGCTGAATCCACTACAAAAGCATATGCATTTTTTTCTTCAAAGAAGAAAGGACAATTCCTGTAAAAGTCATGTCATTATTGCTTCTGCTGGTGTCTTATCCTATAATCTGCAGGAATAAAACAAACTATTTGGGGCATAGAGCACCAGATAATAACGAGAACACAGGATTGAGTTTCCTCACCATCAATCTGTAGTTACAGTATATTAATTAGAGAAGACACTACTACCAACTTTTGACTTTATTTTTACTTAATTTATATTTTAAAGTATTTTATTTGTTTGCAAACAGAGACAGGGAATGAATGAAAGAAAGAATGGGTGCACCTAGGCCTCTTTTGACTGGAAATGAACTCCAGATGCACGCTCCACTTTATGCATCCATCTGGCTTTTACGTGCGGGGAATAGGACTCAGGCTGTCAGGCTTTGCAAGCAAGTGCCTTGAACAGCCATTTCTCCAGCCAGGGCTTCATATTTTCCAAGCTGGCCTGGAACTTACTATGTAGCCCAAGATAACCTTTAATTTCTTTCTGATCCTACTGCCTTCACCTCCCAAGTGCACTATCACACCAGGGTTATGTGGTGCTGGTGACTGAACCCAGGACTTTATGCATGGTAGGCTAGCAATTTACTAACTGAGCTACATCTCCAACCCATTTTGTTTTTCCTTATATATCTCTGGCTGTCTTCAAGCCTGTGGTGATCCTACTACTACTGCTTCTCAAGCGCTGGGGTTATAGGCACACACCCTCACACATGGCAAAGAGTTTTTCTCAAGCTATTTTTACCACCATGGGCTTGTTTTTGCACATTGACTTACACATAAATGTGTGACTTGTGTCCTTACACATATATTTTTAGATAGGTATTTTCAGGATGTAGTGAGTTGTAGGTATTTTCAGGATGTAGTGAGCTGTCTACAGAATCATTGAAAAGCCATTTTTAAATCCATGTAGGGGCTGGAGAGATGGTTTAGCGGTTAAGGTGCTTGCCTGCAAAGCCAAAGGACCCAGGTTCAATTCCCTAGGACCCACGTAAGCCAGATGCACAAGGTGGCACATGCTTCTGGAGTTCATTTGCAGTGTCTGGAGGTCCTTGAGCACCCATTCTTTCTCTCTCTCTATCAACATCATTCTCTATCTCTCAAATAAATATTATAAAAATATATAAATATTAAAATACACATATATTGTCTACTTGCAGTAGGAAATTTAAAAAAATATATTTATTTGCAAACATAGAGACAAAACAAAGAGTGTGAGAGAGAGAATGGGTGCACTAGGGCCTCTTGCCACTGCAAACACACTCCAGATGCATGTGCCACTTAGTACATCTGGCATTAGCTGGGAAAAAGATTGAATCCGGGCAGTCAGACTGTGCAAGCAAGCACCTTTAACTGCTAAGCCATCTCTCCAGCCTGCAGCAGCAATTTCTTTTTTTGATTTTTCAAGGTAGGGTCTTGCTCTAGCCCAGGCTATAATTCACTTTGTCGTCTCCTACTTCTGCCTCCTGATTAAAGGCGTGCACTACCACATCCAGCTGGAAAAGTTTTTTTTTTCCCAGATGGGGTCTCACTCTAGTCCAGGCTGACCTGGAATTCACTATGTAGTCTCAGGGTGGCCTTGAACTCATGACAATCCTCCTACCTTTTCCTGCTCAGTGCTGGGATTAAAGGTATCTGCCACCAGACCTGGCTTGGAATTTTTTTTTTTTTTTTTACAAATATAAAAGTAGGGCTCAGTGGTTAAAGCTCTTGCTTGCAAAGTCTGCCAGCTTGAGTTCAATTCCCCACTACCCATGTAAAGCCACACGCATCTGGAGTTCATTTGCACACCCACTCCCCACTCCTCTGCTTGCAAATAAATAAATTTAAGAAAAGCACTCATAAACGTGTATAGAAAAATTTAAAAAAACATGTAATATGGATACCAATCACATAAAGATCATATGCAATTGGGCATGCCACCTAGTCAATGTATCAAACTTTTCTTTTCTTTTCTTTTCTTTTTTTTTTTTTTTTTTTTTTGTTTTTTCCAGGTAGGGTCTCACTCTGGCTCAGGCTGACCTGGAATTCACTATGTAGTCTCAGTGTGGCCTTGAACTCACGGCGATCCTCCTACCTCTGCCTCCCGAGTGCTGGGATTAAAGGCATGCGCCACCACGCCCAGCTATCAGACTTTTCTTAAGGCCAGTGAGGACAATTTTGAATAGCTCTCTAGTCCTGAGGAATCCCCTAATAAGCTATAGTAGGGAAATGAGAAAATACAGAAATTTTGACAGGTGCCACCTTCTTGCATGTGTGGGATGATGACCAGGGTATCAAGTCGCACTGGAACCCAAAATCCACCCTGTCTGAGCTTTACTTTTCTCCTGTAACTACATGAAACAGCCGTGGAAACGCAACGCAACTGTGACTTTCGTGTATTTACTATGGGTTTCCTTGGCGGGACCGCAAGTTCTTCAAAAAGTACAGACCTGAATCTTGACGTCCCCAGCGTTGGACGCGACGCTGAAACATCTTCACGAAACCTCAGCTTCCTGACGCCCAATCAGTGGTTCTTACTGAGCCCTCCTTAGCCTTGCCGCGGGTTAAAAACCTTCCTCCTACTTTTTCTAAAAGACGGTATACTTCATACACTTAAATCTCCAAGTGCAATTTTAGTTTGACCAGAACCCCTGGTTCGTCCCAGAGCGCTGGCCGGGCCTGAAATGCACAGAGAAGTGGAGGTCGCTGTCCACGGACTCAGTCCACGGCTCTGAAACGCAGGTCTTCAAACTCGGGCGGGGTCGCCGAAAGCCCCACGCCCCCGCCTCGCCCCTCCCTTCCCCGCCTCGCCCCTTCCCACCCCGCCCCTCCCCGCCCCTCCTCTCCCCGTCCCTCTCCTCCCCTCCCTTCCCCTCCCCGCGCGGCTTGTTTACTCCCCGGCGCAGCCTAGTTCGACCCCTGAAGCCCGCCCTCGCGCGCCTCCTATTGGTCGAGATGTCGCGAAGGTCAGCGCCGATTGGCCAGAGGAGGCGGAGGCGCGGGGCGAGCGGGGTAGGCTGCGCGAGAGGCCGAGAGGGGGCAGCAGGCGATGGCGGCGGCAGTAGGGGCGGCAGGTCGGCTAGGTTGGGTGCTGGCCGCGCTCTGCCTGGGCAACGCCGCGGGGGAGGTGACGCCGGGCTCAGAACTGCTGGGCTTCTGCTTGGAGGAGGACGGAGCGTCGGGCGCTGGGCTAGTGCGTGGAGTGGCCGCGCCCGAGGCTACCTTCCGCCTCCGACTCTTCGGTTCAGGCTTTGCCAACAGCTCTTGGACCTGGGTGGCCCCCGAAGGGGCCGGCTGCCCGGAGGGCGAGCTGGCTGCAGCGCCTGAGGAGGCGGCGGCGGCCCCCGCGGGCGAGTGGCGCGCGCTGTTGCGCCTGCGCGCCGAGGCCGGGCGCCCGCGCTCCGCGCTGCTGGCTGTGCGCGTGGAGCCGGGCGGCGGGGCCGAGGAGGAGGCGGCGCCGCCCTGGGCGCTGGGCCTGGGGGCGGCGGGGCTGCTGGCGCTGGCGGCTTTGGCGCGCGGCCTGCAGCTGAGTGTGCTGGCGCTGGCGCCGGCTGAGGTGCAGGTGCTGCGCGAGAGCGGCTCGGAGGCGGAGCGTGCGGCCGCGCGGCGCCTGGAGTCCGCGCGCCGCTGGTCCGGCTGTGCTCTGGGCGCGCTGCTCTTGGTCACCAGCCTGGCCCAGGCGGCGCTGGCCGTGCTGCTGTACCGCGCCGCGGGCCAGCGCGCCGTGCTCGCTGTGCTGGGCTGCGCGGGGCTTGTGTTCCTGGTGGGCGAGGTGCTGCCGGCCGCCGTGAGCGGGCGCTGGGCGCTGGCGCTGGCGCCCCGCGCGCTGGGCCTCAGCCGCCTGGCGGTGCTGCTCACCTTGCCCGTGGCACTGCCGGTGGGGCAGCTGCTCGAGCTGGCCGCTCGGCCTGGACGACTGCGCGAGCGCGTGCTGGAGCTGGCGCGGGGCGGCGGCGACCCGTACGGCGACCTCAGCAAGGGCGTGCTGCGCTACCGGACCGTTGAGGAGGTGCTCACGCCCCTCGAAGACTGCTTCATGCTGGACTCCAACGCTGTTCTGGACTTCGGCGTGCTGGCCAGCATCATGCAGAGCGGGCACACGCGCATCCCGGTGTATGAGGAGGAGCGCTCCAACATCGTGGACATACTCTACCTCAAAGACTTGGCCTTCGTGGACCCCGAGGACTGTACGCCTCTCAGCACCATCACCCGCTTCTACAATCACCCACTCCACTTCGTCTTCAACGACACCAAACTGGACGCCATTCTGGAGGAGTTCAAGCGAGGTACGTAAGGATCGCTTAGCACCTGTAAAAGGGGTTGGAATATGTAACTTCTCAAGGAAAGCCCCCCGCATCCTCAGTGGAATGCTCCCCTTTTCAGAAAACGATGGTCTTGCATCTGGGAGTACTTAGAACTATTTAAAAACTTTGATTCTGAGGAGAAAGTGCATACAATCTGCCTAAACCTGTACCCTGTAATTCCAGAACTCGGGGCCTGGCACAGGAGATTCGGAAAGTCTAGTTTACATAGTGAGACCCTGTCTCCAAAAACAGAAAAAGAAAAAAAGTACTGAGGATGTAACTCGGTTGGTATAGATCCCTGGGTTGGATCTGCAGCACCACATAAACCAGACATTTTGGCTCAAACCTGTAATCCCAGCATTTAGGAGGTGGAGGCAGAAGGATCAGAAGTTCAGAGTCATCTTCAGCAGTCTAGCGTCAGGCTAGCCTGGGTTAGGGATCCTTTCAGTAAAGGGGAAAAAAAGGGGGTGGGGTAGTGATGGCTTAGCGGTTGGTTAAGGCGCTTTCCTGGGAAAGCTAAGGACCCAAATTCCACTCTTCAGATCTCACATAAGCTAGACGCACAAGGTGTCTGGAGTTCAGTTACAGTGGCTGGAGGTCCTGGCATGCCAATTTTCCCTCCTCCCCTCTCTCTCGCTCGAATTTTTTTTTTTTTTTAAAGGGGACCAGTCTGTTGGGCTTGCCTCAAAAAACAAAAATAAAAATTATAGCTCACATCCTTAAGGAGACTGGGGTAGGATGATGATCCTTGACTTTGAGGCTAGCCTGGGCCAGAATGAGATCCTGCCTCAAAAACAACAAAAAGGAAAAAAGAATAAAAGCAAGCAAGCTAGCACCTTAATACCCTTTCAGGATAGCCCGTTTGGGGAAGGTATGTTTATTTGGCATACCCCAGGTCATTTTTGTGCATTTGGGCTTACAAGTTGAGCCAAGCTCTTGCATAGGAACTAAAAGGACAGAAAAAGCAGTGTGGAAGGTATTATTTGCATCCATTCAGTATCAAATTAGTGGGTCTATGATGTTTCCTGGGCCTTCCAGAATGGGACTTTCCTACAGGTATTGAGAAAACTTTCCCTTTGATTTCATCAAAAAATATTATGAATCCTGATTTAATCTTCCTGCTTGGCTTGGTTGTGGGTTTTTTCCCTTCCCCTTTAGTTTTCAATTGTTTTTCAGTGCTAGCAATTAACATTAGGGCACTCACTGTTCTGAGCCATACCCCCAGCACCAAACTCCCCTTTTTTCTTTGCATGGGGAGGTCAGAGTCCAATTCAGATGTCTTCATTACTTTCCACCGTATTATTTGAGGCAGGGTCTCTTTCTGAACCTAGAGCTCACCAGTTCAGTTAGACTAGCTAGCTAGCAAGCCCTAAAATTCTTCTCTCTCATCCCCAGTACTGGGATTACAGGCAGGTGCATATTATATGGGTTGTGGGGGGGGAGAACTCAGGTTCTCCCTTAACTCTGCATCTTTCACCCCTCCTTTCACTGGTTTGTGTGAATGACTATTAAAATTGAAAGTTTAAACTGTGAGGCTCTCCCAGATGTGAAGGTATGGGTTTCTCTGCATGCTTCTCAGTCATTGTCCTTGGAGAGCTTTTCTGAACCTGAGAGCTCACTGGCTATCAGCTTCTCACATAATGATTCTTAAAAAAAAAAAAAAAAAAAAAAATATATATATATATATATATATATATATATATATATTTGTTTATTTGAGAAAGAGTGAAAAAGGAGAGAATGGGTGTTCTAGGGCCTCTTAGCCACTGTAAACACACACCAGATGCATGTGCTACCATGTGCATGTGGTTTACATGGGATCTGGAGAATTGAACCTGGGTCCTTAGGCTTGGCAAGCAAGTGTCTTAACTGCTAAGCCATCTCACCTGCCCCTGTTTCTTCTTTGATTTTTAGTATTTTAAAATATTTTTATTTGAGAGAGTGAGCAAGAACAGTGTGTGCACCAGGGCTTCCAGCCACTGTAAACGAACTCCAGACACATGTGCCACCTTTTGCATCTGGCTTATGTGGGTCCTGGGGAATTGAACCTGGGTCATTGGGCTTTGCAGGCAAATGCCTTAACTGTTAAGCCATCTCTACAGTCTCCCCCCACTCCTTTTAAAAAAAAGTATTTTTTTATTTGAGAGAAATAGAATGAGGCAGAGATAGAGCAAGAATGAGCATGGGCACACCAGGTCTTCTTTCTGCCACTGCAGATGCATTCCAGACGTATATGCCATTTTGTGCATTTATTTGGCTTTCCATGTGTGTAGTGGGGAATTGGACTCAGGTCATCAAACTTTGTAAGCAAGTGCCTTTTAACTGCTGAGCCATCTGTCCAGACCTCCCTTCATTCTTGTTTTCAGAAGCAAGGTCTATGTGGGGAGGGCTGGGTGGGGGTGACCTCCATTCTTGTTTTCAGAAGCAAGGTCTATGTGTGTGTGGGTCATGGGGGGGAGGGGGGGTGGGTTGCTGCTTGTGTGTTGCTTGCTGAACTTGGACTTGATTGCCAGGTCGGTAAGTTAGAAGTGGTACTGTCCAAATAGTTTTTTTTTACTCGTCAGTGGCTGTCATGGACATCAGTGATTAAGGGGATTTAGATGAAGTGCCAGAGGGGACATTAGGAGGTAGAATAGGGGACATTTGCTGGTTGACTGAAGCTGAATAGTGAGAGGGAGCGCTGGACCCGCCTTGGGGTGGAATTTGTGTCCTTGCAATGTCCCAAGAGGCAGATTCCTGTCATGCAGCTCATGTGAAATGAAAGACACAAGGGGGAGGGGAAGATCTTGATGTCAGGACCTAAGTGCTCCCTTGAGCCACAGGAATGGAGCAGAGACCCTCAACTTCTTGGGGGTACAAGCATGTAAGTCACTGTGTGTGCGTGTGTTTAATGAGGAGGAAGTGCTGGAAAAGTCAGGAGGGTGCAGGCTTATGGATCATGGGAGGAAGAGGAGCCGCAAAGGCTTAAGATATCTTGGAAGTCAAGGGAAGAGACTATTGTTCAAAGGAAGGTAAGGGATCAGGAGAGAAGGTCAGCAGTCAGGATGCCCTTGATTCTGTTCTGTGCATTGAACCCAGAGCCTTGCACACACTAGGCAAATAACTCTTTATCACTGAGCCTCTGCCCGTAACCTTTGCAGGAGCAGATTTGATCTTGGGGCAGTGGACCGCCCTCTACTAAGCAGGGCTGCAATGTAGAACCCAGGGAGGACCAAGGGATGTAGATAGAGAATGTATGGCAGGGGAAAGAAGTGCCCTTGGGTTTTAGAAAGGGCAGTAGAGTGGGTTCTGGTTGACATGTCAGTAGGAAGGAAGCCAGGAAAGGCCATAATTTGGTTCTAAGTGAGTGGCCTCCCAACAGCTCTGGAGGACCAAGCAGGCAGGTTTCAAACACCTGATGCTGAAGAATTTGCAGATTTGAGTGATTTTTCTGTTCTAATAGACTGTTTCTGGAAATCAAATGGGCCTTTTCTGTCCCTGTTCCCCTTAACAAATTTCTTGCTCCTATGGTGAGGCTTTTCTTTCTGAGATCCTATGTTTTTTCTTATGTAGGTTCTTTTTGTCCTAGCCCTTTTAATGCATTTTTCTGTTTAAACAGAGATGATATCACAATCACCCTGCTATGTAAGGTTTTAAAGATCAGTCCCTTACTATCTGCCAAGCATCTGAGGCTGATTTCCTGGAGATGGAGTCCCTGGCATCTTGTCCAGTACCATTTGGGGCTCTGCTCCTCTTACTCCTCAAGCACTGCACAGCTCAGGAGCTTGTTAAGCTGGAGATGCCCCTCAGTGCAGAATTAAGACACAGTGGAGCCGGGTATGGTGGTACCCATCTTTAATCCCAGCACTTGGAAGGCAGAGGTAGGAGGATTACCGTGAATTTGAGACCACCCTCTTCATAGTTAATTCCAGGTCAGCCTGGATCAGAGTGAGACCCTACCTTGGAAAACAAAAAAACAAAACAAATCAAAACCAAAAAAAGACCCAGTGATCAGTGATCGTTTTGTGCACACCTCATCTGGAAGAGAGCTTTGGAGCTGCAATGACTTGTAAATGCACTGTAAAGTCATTAACCTCTGCTGCCTTCTTTGTCAACCCCCTTAGGATTCTTCAAGCAAAGGAAGGATGATGAGCTTTTCATCTAGGCTTTGCTTTCTCTCAGTTCTAGCCCAGGCTGAACTGGAAATCACTATGTAGTCTCAGGCTGGCATCAAATTCACGGCCATCCTTCTACCTCAGCCTTCCTAGTGCTGGGATCAAAGGTGTGTGCTATGATGCTCAGATGAGTCAGATCTTCTCAAATGGCTGAGGGATATGTTAGCATGTAGCTTTTCTTAAAGTGCGCGCGCACATACACAGTTGCTTTAGAGGGCTACAGGGTGCACCGAAGGGATAGCAGTGGCAGAGTGCTTACCTAGCATGCACCAGACCCTAGATCCCATCCCCAGAACCACACACATGCAAAAGCAAAAGCACTACGGGTCTTCCAGTAAATAACTGAAGTACCTCTGAGCCTACTAACTAAAATGAAAGTTCTGGAACCTTCCAGTTTCTGGGTATGTCAGCAGGTCCTGCCCTACTTACCTGCTGGTGACTCTGTGGAGCTGGCACAGCCAGAACATGGGTTCATTCCTGTTGGGCGAGGAGTAAACTTAGCCCCCTAGCTGCCCTGTCTTTGTGTTCTCCTAGTGACTTCTTTACTCCCCCCCCAGATACTCTGTCTTATGATTTGTGGTTTAATCACATGACTACTCTAAAGGGGGGGAGCTCTTCACTGCATTCTTCCAGTCTTTATTGAATCCTCCCTGTACAGCAGCTCACAGAGAAACATGGGCCTTTTTCAGAGCAGTCTGAGAACTACTCTGAAAGGGGAGAAGTTAGTTCCTTCCTATAGTGGCATGCCAGTGGCACAGGCTTCAGGCAATGAGGGAGCTGAGTTGAGGCCTCTCTACTCTGAGGTGGCTTTTTAGAAGCCAGACTCTGATTTGGGAATCCAAAGACTGCTGACCAAAACTGTCTGTCATGCTCCTGTCCTTCCCTGCCTGACCTGACAGATTGGTATTCTGTGGAGAGCACCCTTGTGAAATGGTGTCTGCTTGCCAGATTTAGCCATTCCAATGTGATCACGGAGGATTGGAAGGAATTTGGAAACCCTAGCAACCTTACACAGTGCTTCTGACTCAGCAGGACTGAGCAGAGTGTTCAGGGCTACTTAGTATTTTCCTCCTGGGAGGGGGGAGGTGGCTTAATATGGCCATTCCTACCTCTAACTTCTGTTAGGGTGTTAGAGCCTCCCAAAGAATAATGTTTTATTTAGTTAAGCCCATAGTGCTTGTGGTATGATCTATATAAAGACCTGACCTTAACTTTTTTCTCCAAAATATTCTAAGGAACAATAACCCTCATGTGCAGGATTGGACCAGCTTCTGCCCTCAGCTTTTTCCACTAGTAACAGAATGGTGTGTCAAGTGCCCTGCCTATCCCAGTACAGCAGCCACCAGACTCCCACTTATGCCGTGGAGTCCTTACAAGGGCCCTAGTCTAGACTGAGATGTGCTCTGCAGTGTCACACGCCAGGTAGCTCAGAGTCTTGTTATAAAGAGGTAAGGGACCTATTAACTATTTTCAAAGAGTTTTATGTATATGTGTTATGGGGGTGGGGTCATGTGTGCCATGGTGTCATGGAGGTCAGAGGACAACTCTGAAATGCTTTTGCTGGCCCATGAGCTTTGGATTCTTCCAGCTTCTGTCTTAGGTGTTTGGGATCACAAATGCATGTGCCACTTTGTAACAAAGCTTTATATGGGTGTTGGGGAAATGAACTTAGACTCACAAGCTTTGCAAGTAAGCACATACTTTTAACCACTGAGTCATTTCCTCAGCCCTCTACTACAATTTTTTTTAATTTTTTATTTATTTATTTGAGAGTGACAGACACAGAGAGAAAGACAGATAGAGGGAGAGAGAGAGAATGGGCGTGCCAGGGCTTCCAGCCTCTGCAAACGAACTCCAGACGCGTGCGCCCCTTGTGCATCTGGCTAACATGGGACCTGGGGAACCGAGCCTCGAACTGGGGTCCGTAGGCTTCACAGGCAAGCGCTTAACTGCTAAGCCATCTCTCCAGCCCCTCTATTACAATTTTTTTTAATATATTTTTTAATTATTTATTTATTTATTTGAGAGCGACAGAGAGAGAAAGACAGATAGAGGGAGAGAGAGAGAATGGGCACACCAAGGCTTCCAGCCTCTGCAAACGAACTCTAGACGCGTGTGCCCCCTTGTGCATCTGGCTAACGTGGGACCTGGGGAACCGAGCCTCGAACTGGGGTCCTTAGGCTTCACAGGCAAGCGCTTAACTGCTAAGCCATCTCTCCAGCCCCTCTATTACAATTTTTATGTTGATGACATGTTTGGTTTTTTTTGTTTGTTTTTTGAGGTAGGGTCTCACTGTAGCCCAGACTGACCTGGAATTCACTATGGAGTCTCAGGGTGGCCTCGAACTCACGGCAATCCTCCCACCTCTGCTTCCCGAGTGCTGGGATTAAAGGCGTGAGCCACCACGCCCGGCTGATTGCATGTTTAAATGATATTTTGGCTTCATTAGGTAACTTACTGTATTAACATTTTACCTATTTAACCTTTCTCAGTGATTGCTCAGAGATTTTAAATTACATATTTGTTGTATCTTTCAAGTAGGTACAGAGTTTTACTAGTGAAAAGCACCTACCTGACTACAGTAACTGCCTGAAGATTCCTCAACATTCCCTAACACTCTGAGACTGCAATTTTTAAAAAATTTGCCTGTCCTCACTAAATTAAATAGGAGGCTGACATTAGAAAGACACATAGGAGTATGGTACAATGGTCCAGCCTGTGGCTCCTCTGTATGCTTTGTATTCCAAATGGCCAGTTCCCACTTATCTCCATATTTTAGATGACACCTTCACACACACACACAGAAAGTGCCGTTTTAAGAGTTAAGCGTAACAGCCGGGCGTGGTGGCACGCGCCTTTAATCTCAGCACTCGGGAGGCAGAGGTGGGAGGTTTGCCATGAGTTCAAGGCCACCCTGAGACTACATAGTGAATTCCAGGTCAGCCTGAGCCAGAGTGAGACCTTACCTCGAAAAAAAAAAGAGTTAAGCCTGATGGCCTGGGTTTGATTCCCCAGTACCCACATAAAGCCAGGTGAACAAAGTGGCTCATACACCTGAATTTGTTTGCAGTGGCAGGAGGTCCTGGAACACCCATTCATAACCCCCCAAATAAATATTAAAAAAAAAAGTAGGAAAACCTGGGCTGGGGAGGTAGCTCAGCAGTTAACAGCACTGGCTTGCAAAGCTTGTCAGCTTGGATTCACATTCTCTGGTACCCATGTAAAGCCCAGATGCACTTGGATCTGAAATTTGTTTATAGCAGTAAGAGTCCTGGCACCAATTTTCTTCTTCCCCTCTCCCTTTCCTCACAAATAAATAAATTTTAAAAATTTAGCAAAACCGAAGTGGGGTGTGGTGGCGCATGCCTTTAATCGCAGCACTCAAGAGGCAGAGGTAGGAGGATCACTGTGAGTTCGAGGCCACCCTGAGATTACATAGTGAATTCCAGGTCAGCCTGGGCTCGAGAGAGACCCTGGGGCTGGGGTGGGGGAAGAAATGTGTGAGATATGGTATATACCTGTAATCTTAGTGTTCCTGAGTCTGAGGTAGAAGGCTTGTGAGTGCTAGGCTACATGGTGAAACCTTATCTCAAAAAAAAGTGCTGGCTTAATGGTTAAGGCGTTTGCCTGCAAAGCCAAAGGACCTCGGTTCGATTCCCCTGGACCCGTATTATCAGGATGCACAAGGGCGTGCATGCATCTGGAGTTGGTTTGCAGTGGCTAGAGGCCCTGGTGCACCCATTTTCTCTCTCCCTCTGTCTCTCTCTCTGTCAAATAAATAAAATTTTTTTAAAGGGCTTTCTATTTATTTTTTTTGGGGGGGGGGTTGAGGTAGTGTCTTACTGTAGCCCAGGCTGACCTGGAATTCAGTATGTAGTCAGGGTGGCCTTGAAGTCATGGCAGTCCTCCTACCTCTGCCTCCCAAGTGCTGGGATTAAAGGTGTGAGCAACAACGCCCTGCTATTTATTTATTTTAAGGAAAAATTCCTCTAGAATCAGGCTAGGCAGCTAGCTAGGCTAACTGTATACTTCTTCCCCCAGCCCTGCTTCTAGACTATCCCAGGGAAGACTGTGTTTCTGGAATGAGTGTCCTGTTAGCACATGATTGTGGTTGCTATGTAAGGTGTCTCTAGTCTGCACATGCCTTGCCTGAGCCATAATCACAGCTCAGAGTCACCCAGACCCTGGGTTAAATCCCAGTACAGCTGTGTTCCAGGTGGGGGCTCTTGTGCTGATGAATATGGACTCAGAGTATTTGCCTAGTGTGCTTATCATCTTAAGAATGTAGTTTGGGGGCTGGAGAGATGGCTTATTGGTTAAGGCGCTTGCCTGTGAAGCCTAACAATTCATGTGCAATTTTCCAGGTTCCACATAGCCAGTTGCACTGTGATGCAAGCACACAATGTTGCACATTTGCATGGGGGGGGGGTGCATGCTTCTGGAGTTTGTTCACAGCAACTAGAGGCTGCTTTCTCAAATAATAATATATTTTTAAATGTAGGTTTGTTTGTTTTTTTTTTCTGTTTTTGCTGGGTGTGGTGGTGCACACTTTTAATCCCAGCACTTTAGAGGCAGAGGTAGGAGGATTGAGTTCGAGGCTGCCCTAAGACTACATAGTGAATTACAGGTCAGCCTGGGCTAGAGTGAAACCCTACCTTGAAAAACAAAACAAAACAAAACAAAACAAAACAAAAAAAAAAAAGGGTGGGCTGGAGAGATGGCTTAAGTGGTTAAAGCACTTGTCTGCAAAACCTAAGGACTCAAGTTCAATTATCCAATAGCCATGTAAAGCCATATTGCACATGCATCTGGAAAACGTTTATAGCAGCTAGAGGCGCTGGTGCACTCATTCTTTCTGTCTGTCTCTGCTTGCAAGTAAATAAACCATTTTATAAACAAATACATGAAAATGAAAGAACTGAGCCTGGAGGCACAGGCCTGTAATTCTAGCTACTAAGGAGGGTGATGAAGACCCTATCTCAATACAAAGTAAAGAGGGAATTACCATGGGATATATTTTATAATCATGGAAAATGTTAATAAAAATTTTTTAAAAAAGGGTCTAGGACTGGAGAGATGGCTTTGCAGTTAAGGCGCTTGCCTGCAAAGCGAAAGGACCAAGGTTCAGTTCCCCAGTACCCATGTGAAGCCAGATGCACAAGGTGGTGCATGTGTCTGGAGTTCGTTTGCAGTGGCTAGAGGCCCTGATACACCCATTATCTTTCTGCCTTTCTGTCTCTCTCACAAATAAATAAGTTAAAAAAGAGAGAGAGATCTAAAGGCTGGAGAGATGGGTTAGCACTTAAGGTGCTTGCCTACAAAACCAAAGGACACATGTAAGCCAGATGCACAAGGTTGTGCATGCATCTGGAGTTTGTTTGCAGTGGCTGGAGTCCTGGCATACCCATTGTCTCTCTGTCCGCTCTCCCTCCTTCCTTCCCTCCTTCCCTCTCCCTCCTCTCTCTTTAAAAAAAAAATTGTGTGTGTGTGTGTGTGTGTGTGTGTATAATTTTTAACTGGTTGTGGTGGCACATGACTTTTCATCCCAGCACTTGGGAGGTAGAGGTAGGAGGATCACCATGAGTTCGAGGCTACCCTGATAATACATAGTGAATTCCAGGTTAGCCTGGGCTAGAGCGAAACCCTACCTTGAAAAACCAACCAACCAACCAAATAAAGATCTAGGGTTATGATATAGTTCAGGGGCAGAGTGCTCGCTGGACAAATGTAAAAAAAAAAACATTGGGGTCAAGTCATTAATGTGTAGAAGAGTAAGTCTGATGGTATCCACCGCAAATGCCAGCTTCTATCCTTGAGTCATACTGTGCCAGGGGAGACCAAGAAACATGGGAGGCCTCTTCAAGCTGTAGATAAGTATCCTCTTCCTGTAGGGAAGTCCCACCTGGCCATTGTGCAGAAGGTGAACAATGAGGGCGAAGGTGACCCCTTCTACGAGGTGTTAGGCCTGGTCACCCTGGAGGACGTCATTGAGGAGATCATCAAGTCTGAGATCCTGGACGAGTTTGAAGACTTTCGTGAGTTTGACTCTTAATTTTTTCTGTCTCAGTGGGGCCTTCAAGCAGCCTAAGGCATGTGGATACCAGAAGGCAGTGGGGTCTCTATGCTGCTTGAAACTGACTGGATCTCCAGCCAGTCCTCCTTTTCTTTAATCATGTGTGGGCCAGTATTGCCTCGTGCAAGCTATGTAGCTGTCTCATTAGTGGTCTTCTTGTCCCTGTGTGAGCTTGGGCTCTGTTAGCAATCCTGTCACTAGAGATGTTTTGACCCTCATAGATCTGTCCCCTTTTGCCTATCTTGCTGCCTTTATAACTCAGTTTCTTTTGTGCATTACTGGTGTCTCCTTAAAGAACCCATTCACTGGGCATGGTGGCACACACCTTTAATCCCAAACTTGAGAGGCAGAGGTAGAAGGATTACTGAGAGTTTGAGGCCAGCCTGGAAGTACAGAGTGAGTGCCAGGTCAGCTTGGGCTAGAGACTATCTCAGAAAAGAAACCCAAAAAAACCAGAAGAACCCATTCCTTGGGCTGGGCCTATAACTCAGTGATAAAGTACTTGTCTAGCATGTGTGGAGCTCTAGGTTAAATCCTCAGCATTATCAATACTACTATTATGACTCCTACTGCTCCTCCATTCCACTACCAGGAGAATCTTCTGAAGGAAACAGTGCTGGGACCTTTGACCTTTCTCTCCCTAAAATGACGACCAACGCCTGTGCTTTATGGCTGGGGCCTCACTTGGACATTTGAGATTCATAGCTGCCATCATTTGTGCTTTAAAGTATGGCACTTGGTCTGTTCCCAAATACAGAATATTTTTTAGTTCAGTTCCTGAGCAGAGTTACTAGGTTAGCTGCTAGTTTGCTGTGGGTGATTTTCAAGTTCACATTTCCTAAGAGGGTTTTCCTCCATACTAGCATTGTCTTCACCAATTCTAAGGAGGGAGCCACACTTTTCAGGATATTGCTGGAATGTGGGCTCTTGCCCCTCTGTTTGCACACCAAAATTACTGTGTAGTAGGAGTGGCAGCCAGGCACCACATATGAAACAGTGCCAAGGATATGTCCCTGCAGCTAAGGTGATTTCTTCTCTGAGAATTCTCAGGTCTTAGGAGTAAAGAATGGGCAACAGGGCTCTTTGCTTTGATTGTGTTTATTACTGGATCGGTGCTGATGCCTTTGCATGCCATCTTTTTACCACCTCAGGAGATGCCAAAGTGAGGAAGAAGACTGTTTCCCTGAGCACCCCTCTTAAGCGGAAGGAGGAATTCTCCTTGTTCAAGGTGTCTGATGATGAATATAAAGTAAAAATCTCGCCCCAGCTACTCCTGGCCACCCAGCGCTTCCTTTCCCGAGGTGAGGGTGAGGGGTGGTCCTTGCCCCTGGTCTTACCACCCAGTGGGTCAAGAAACCACCCAGGACAGACACTAACTCTGCTTCCATTTTTAGTGAGCAGGAGGCTCTCAAAGAGAGCATCTGCTTTTCTCTGCAACCCTGTCAACATTTCAAGTCACCGAGGGTGGCCCAGGTGGCCAAGAGCAGAGCTAGATCGGTGTCACCTGACGAGGTGTGGCCTGAGAGCCTCAGTTGGCCATGTTATGTGCCCTACCTGGCTCTCTTATGTAGAATGCAGCAGCTCAGGGACCACTGGGAGAGCCCAGGAGGGCAGCAGGAAACAGGTGTGATGACAGGCCACTTGGGCCCCAGTGGACCCATTGTCCCTTTCTCCCACCGTGGGGCAGAGGTAGATGTGTTCAGTCCATTGCGAATCTCCGAGAAGGTCTTGCTGCACCTGCTGAAGCATCCCAGTGTCAACCAGGAAGTGAAATTTGATGAGAGTAACCGCCTGGCCGCACACCATTACTTGTACCAGCGTAGCCAGCCAGTGGACTACTTCATTCTCATTCTGCAGGTAACTATAGAGGCCCAGACCGGAGGCCTCCTACGTCCTCAGAGATGGGGGGAGAGATATCCAGATAGCCACCTGTGAAAATTAGGGCTGATGGTTTTTTCTGTGCACTCTTCTGATGGGGAAAATAATCTGATCATTTCTTTCTCTTTTGCAGGGTAGAGTCGAGGTGGAAATTGGGAAGGAGGGCCTGAAGTTTGAGAATGGGGCCTTCACCTACTATGGAGTTTCTGCTCTGACAGCACCGTCCTCAGGTAAGCCATGGTCTCTTGTGGAGCCAAAAGCTGGGTTTATGGTCGGGAGCCACCTTCACCACTGTTGCTGCTGAGTCTTGGTGCCCAGGACTCTGGCTCTGAAGAGCTCACGGGGGCTTCTTGTCTCAGGACTGCATAGAGGGCAGGACAGCATTTCTTACTTGCTTGTATCTTTGTGGCCTGCCTCATCCCTGTAGGCATTCCCCAGGTAGGTTCTTCACCCTCTTCCATGTTCCCATCTCTGTCCCCTTAATTTCCACTATGCCTGATTATTCCTTTCTGTAGTTCACCAGTCCCCGGTGTCCTCATGCCTGCCCATCCGCCATGAAACACAGCTTGAGCCAGCTGATGGCACCCGTTCTGCATACTGTCCTGATTACACCGTGAGAGCCCTCTCTGACCTACAGCTCATTAAGGTGATTGGGCTACACATTGGTGTTACTTTAAATGACTTTGTGTCTCCAAGGGACTAGAACAGTTAGTCACGGTATGTGGGGATGAAGAGTGAATTCTGGGTGACTGAGATGGCACAAGCAAGACCTGTACTTTCTAATGATAAGGCCTTGCTGGCTTGGACTGGGCTTCTTCTCATTAGAAATCTTAAAAACACTTTAGAATTACTGTGGTGGTGCATGACTTTAATATCAGTTCTCAGGAGGCAGAGGTAGGAGAAATACTGGGAGTTGAGGGCCAGCTTGGGACTACAGAGTGAGTGCAAGGTCAGCCTGGGCTACAGTGAGACCCTCCCTCAAACAAACAAACATGGCTAGGCATAGTGGCACACACTTTTAATCCCAGCACTTGGGAGGCGGAGGTGAATTGCCGTTGAGTTCAAGACTACCTTGAGACTATTAGAGAATCCAAGTCAGCCTGGGCTAGAATGAGACCCTACCTCAAAAAAACAAAAAAAGTAGCTTAATGTCTTGCTGCCTTTACCCTCATCCTGCCCATCCAGTGCAAGCCAGAGGCAAAAGCCCTCATGCCTCATCTTCATCTCATACTACAAATTGCACCTGCTGGGTAATGCCTCTCTACTCTGCAGGTCACACGACTGCAGTACCTCAATGCACTCCTGGCTACCCGAGCCCAGAGCCTGCCATCATCCCCTGAAAACACTGACCTTCAGGCCATCCCTGGCAGCCAAACTAGGCTCCTTGGTGACAAGTGTGCTGAGGCAACAGGTAAGCCCTATGTGGTATGTCCTGCAATTTCAGGACCCAGGGGACATGTGAGGTTCACCACTCCTCACTGCTTACACACACACGTGTTTTCTGACCTCCTCTGACTTGCATTCTCCTATCTCCATTTTTCTCCCCATCCTTTTCTGTCTCCATGTCTCCACTGACTGAGAGCTGTAGACCAGTTGGCACTGCAGTAGAGCACAGTCAGCGTTCAGTTTGCAGGACTTCCTAGAGTGAGTTGGCATAACTAGAGTCGTTGATAAGGGGGGAAATGTCAAGGACACTCTTCTGCCCACTAAGATTGGGGTTAGGTTACTTGGAGAATGAAGATCTGTGATTTTGACCCAAAAGAGCATTTTCTTTGGAGTTGGGCTAGTGCGCACTGATGGTGAAGGCCTGTGTTCGAGACTCCACTCAGGCAGGAAGGGCATGTTGAAGGACTGTGTGCTGTGTGTGGGGACCCAGGGTGCAGCCGAGAGCCTGTGGTGTTGGGGTAGTGAGTAGTTGGGTTTTGTTAGTTTTAAGAGCCAGTTGAGTCCTTGGGTAGAGGCAGACGTTGCCAGGATAGGTTTTGGAGCGGCTGCAGAAGGCATGCTTATTTACCCTGCCCTGAGAGAGAGCTGAGCAGAGCATCCACTCTGCAGGCACCATTCTAAGAGCTGACCTTGTCTTCACTTGGCATGCCTCCCGCAGTCCAGAGAGGTGGGAGTTACTGAGCCTTACAGAGAAATGGGCATCTGAGGGTTCAGTTCCTAATGGCCTTGCAGGGACTTCCAGCTTTTGTCACTTGGATCCACGCTTGAGAACACAAATATGTTCTTTCTTTATTTTTTTTTTAATTTTTTTTTTAAAAGAGACCGAAAGGGAGAGAGACAGAGAGGAGAGGGAGAGAGAATTAGCCAGGACCTCAGCTATTGAATTGAACTTCAGACACTTGTGCCACCTTGTGCTTGCCTCACCTTTGTATGTCTGGCTAACATGGGATCTGGAGTGTAGACATGGGTCCTTAGGCTTCGCAGGCATGTGCCTTAACCACTAAGCCATCTCTGTAGCCCCAAATATATTCTTGTAATAGATCCTTTCTGAGCTGAGTGTGGTGGTGCACACCTTTATCCCAGCACTCGGGGGGCAGATAGGAGGACTGCTCTGAGTTCGAGGGTAGCCTGAGACTACATTTTAAAAAAAGATGGATCCTTTCTGAATTATAAGATGACATGCAGGTATAAGGGATAGAGACCCCCTACCCTGAGCTAATGATTGCTCAGCCCCTGTGGGCTCTGGCTCTGAATGTTATTAAAAGGGGACATCAAGGCTGGAGAGATGGCTCAGCAATTAAGGTGCTTGCCTAAGAAGCCTAAGGACCCAGGTTCGATTTCCCCAGTGCCCACGTAAGCCAGGAGCACAAGGTGGTGCATGCATCTGGAGTTCCCTCCTTCTCGTCTCAAATAAATAAAACATTTTATTTAAGGGGGGCATCAGATGACCTGTGGGCTCCAGCTCTGGGTATTAAAAGGGATAGCAGGTAAGGCTGTGCTCTTAAGTCTTGGCTCTGTGGATGGAGCATCCCCTTTTTCTAAAAAAAAGTTGCTTTTAGAGAAGTTGAACCTGTCAGGATTAACTAATTCCTACGTTTAATGTAGCACTTTATGGGGAATCCCTCAATGGAAGTTTGTCACATTAGTCTTGCCAACCTCTTTTCAAAATATTAACCTTTTCTGGCTTCATCCACTTACTCAGACTGTCTGCTATTTTTAAGGTTACAGACCTAAGCTGAGAAGGATGGTTCTCTTCTGGGATTGAACTCAGAGCCTTGCGCACAATAGGCAAGCACTCTGCCACTTGAGCTGAACTCCCCAGTCCCTGTAGACATAAAAAATTCCTTTTGGGGCCTGGAGAGATGGCTTAGTACATAAGGCACTTGCCTACAAAGCCTAAGGACCCATGTTCAGTTCTCCAGGTCCCATGTAAGCCAGTTGCACAAGTGATGCAAGCACAGAGGTGGCACGGCACACACATCTGGAGTTTGATTACAATGGTTGGAGGTCCTGGTGCTCCAATATTCTCCCTCCCTTTCTCCCCCTCCCCCCCAGCTTTTGATCCCTCACATAAAAAGGGGGGCCAGTCTGTTGGGCTTGCCTAAAAAAAAATACTTTTGACTTACTCCTTGGGCTATCCTATAAAAAGTAATTTATACCCTGGTGTGGTGGCACGTACCTTTAATCCCAGCGCTCGGGAGGCAGAGGTAGGAGGGTTGGCGTGAGTCTGAGGCCACCCTGAGACTACATAGTGAATTCCAGGTCAGCCTGGACAGGAGTAAGACCCTACCTCAAGAAACCAAATAATAATAATAATTTAGGATGGCTTGTGGGTGATTTCTTCTTTGTAATGGATTATCCACTGTCCTATGGGTATGATGTTGGATCTTTTCACCTAAGGTACAACCCAACATTTGCCCCCAGTGAGGTTTGCTTGCTCCTTGCCTGAACTCTGAGGTCTTCTGTGTTTATCTTTTCAGCTTTCCACTTTACTCCCTGAGGAATTTAGTGTCACTGCACATGTAGTGGGGCATTACTTAAATAGTGCAGGTGAGACCATGCCCTAGAGATTTGGGCACTAGAATCCCCAGTAGAGAAGTGCCTTTATTGCAATGCTTGGAAGGTACAATATTTTAAATTACCTATGTCATCTGTTGGTAAACTGATGCAAGGGACTGATCTGGCTAGCTGCCCATTTTTATAAAGAAAGTTCTATTGGAACTTACCCATTTGTTACAGATTATGTCTGACTGTCTCTAGGTGACAACAGAAGAGCTAATATTGATCCTTTTACTCAGCATGTTCTGATGCTGGCCTCATTCAGACACTTAAGTCGTCTGCATAGCTCATTGACAGGACTGTTTTCCAAGGGAAAGTTCCCCTCTGCTTCCTCCACCCCTCCAAGGCCAGCTACCACCACACTGTACTTAGTGACTTACCTCTGTGGTCTTCAGCAACATAAGTGTGGTGTGTGTCCTTCCCCAGCCTTCCCTGTGGTACTGTGGAACTGAAGCTTGCCATTCAATAGCTTCTCTCCTCTTTCTTTCTCTCTGCTCTCTTTAGCCTTCCCAGTACACCTTTCCCTCTTTGGCACATTTGGAAACTGCAGTTGATAAATGACTGTGGACTAGTGAGCATTTTTTGTTTTAAGAAAACACCAAGGTAAATATCACCTTTTCCTTTTCACTTTGCTTTGCTTTTCCCATCTGTTAGCTGCTGATGGGTACTGTGGGCAGCTCCCCAAGCTGGGGGGCATTTCTCTTGGGTGTGGGGTGGGGGCGTTGCATTTACTTTTCTAGAAGAAAGACACAAGGTCATGAAACAACTGCTCAGCCCAGGAATATAGGACTTACTTGTATGTAGCATAGGTTGCTCTTGTTACTCAGCATAGGTTGCTCTTGTCTAGCATCTGTCCAGTTTTCTGGGCCCCATATCCATATCACCTGCTGGGCACTCTAGCACACATCTATAAAGACTTGGGAAGATGAGACAGGAACATTGCCTCAAGTTCAGAGTCAGCCTGGGCTGCATAGTGAATTCTAGACCCTGGATTTGGTAGAACCTGTCTCAAAAATAGTAACAAAATAACAAAAACCCTGAGTGTTAGTGCATATCTGTAATCATAGTATTTTGGAGGTGGGGCAGGAGGATCAGAAGTTCATAGTCATCCTTGGCTACATACTTCAAGGCCATCCTGGGCTACATAAAGCCTTCCCCTCCAACACACACACACACACACACACACACACACACACACACACACACACACCCACCCCCACCCCTGGGAGCTTATGTATTCCTCATCCTTCAAGGATGTTATCTGTTCAGATTTTCTTGAGGCCAGTTAGGAAACAGTGTTCCTGACCTCACTCCTCATTCTGCCTTTGTACTACTTGATGTACCCATCTGTCTGACCTGTTCCCTTGGCAATGTGAATGTCATTTTCTTTCCTTCTCTCATCTAGGGTCCAGCCACACCAGGCCAAGCATCCCAGTGGAGGAGAGCCCTGGGCGGAACCCAGGAGTCTAACTGCCAGGCAGCCCTCAGCTGGGAATGGCTAAGCATGAGGAGAGCTGGAGAAAGCTGAACAGGAGTTTTGTGTCAGCCTGTCCCCACTCCTCCCGGCCACGTTTTAGATGGCCCTTACAGATGTGGGCCCTGGGCCTCCTCAGTGCCAGGAGATTTCAGCAGGCCCTGCCTTCCTTTAGGAGATGGGGTCAGCAGGGCACAGTCCTCAAGAAGCCTGCTTCTGGAGGGAACGAAAGGAACAGCAGTATCTCTAGTCCCTGGGGCCCAGCCCCGCCTCTGACGCTGTAACAGTGCAGTGTGTTTATACCTCTTTGAGCCAGGTGCCACATGAGTGCACAGTTGGCCGTGACCTATGCTCACTTTGCTTTTCATGGCTTCTGTTGCTGGCATCACTGTGTGAGCAGACTAAGAGAGTTCCAGTTTAGGCTGGGGGGTTCAAATCCAAGGCTTTGTCCCTGGTGTACTTTCTGGCTTCCTTGTAATGCTGTATCTTGATTTGTGCACCCGTTTTTCCCATGTGCCAAACCTAGAAGTACCATTCCTCACAAGTCTGCCCTAGTCTTGCTCCCTCCTGTGGAGGTGGTTTTTCTGATCCCTTATAGAATCATGAACAGCAGGCTGGGCCCAGTGACATTGGGGAGTCCTGTCTAGCATGGCTCAGGGGTCAGCTTTCTTCTCCATTTGCGGTGCATAGCTACCACTAACAGTATTGTTGGTTTCTGTTTTGTGAAGAGGTTACATGGAAGGCAGGGATCTTCTTCTGCATCAAATGTTGACTGTCAAGCCATGTGTGGTGGTGCATGCCTTTAATCCCAGCAATTGGGAGGCAGAGGTAGGAGGATTGCTGTGAGTTCGAGGCCACCCTGAGACTACATAGTGAATTCCAGGTCAGCCTGAGCTAGAGTGAGACACTACCTCAAAAAAAAAAAAAAAAAAAAAAGTTGACTATCCCCAGGAGAGAGTGACCATCAGTTGTAACCTGTCTTGTACCTTTCTCCTATCCTATGCCTCCAGGGAGATGTGTGGCTGTAATGTGTATGGAGAACACCAAGGAGGCAGATAGAGGAGTTTTCTTATGTCTCTGAAACATTTCAAGTTCTCTGCCTTTTTCTCTTCCTACTGACTGTTTCAGAAAAGTGGGAATGAGAGGGCATTTGTCTTTTTCTTCTAATTTTATCTTTATTTTCCTTCCACTGTTAGCTATGTGGAAACCAAGGTATCACCAAGACTTATGGGACCTTAAATTAGGGAGGGAAGGAGGATTTCTAGATGCTTCCTTCAAAGAAATTTGGATCCTTGTAAATGAGACTGAGGGCCAAAAACAAACCTTCGCCAAAAATAAAAAAGCGCTTTTTAAGAAACTGTCCTCCAGGAATATGCTCTAACAACAAATCCAGGTGGGAAACAAATACTTTAAGACTATCTCTCCAGAGCAGGTTCTGAAACTTAGCCACAATTCAGAATCACTTGACAAATTAAAAATGCTGACCCTGGGACTGCTAGAGTTAGTCTTTGTGAACACCAGGGTTATATTTTTTAAATAGTTGTAGATCCATCCATAAATTAGTTCCATATACCCTTCACCCAGCTTCCTATACTGTTAGTATCCTAAAGAACCATGATAATTTATCAAAACTAAAAAAATTAATATTAGTGCAGTATTCTTGAACTACAGACTTGTTTTGGATGTTACCGTTTTTTTCAGGTAATGTGCTTTTTCTGTTGCAATGTAGGACACCAGATTGTACTTGGAGGTATTAATTTTATTATTCCTTTTTATTTTGAATAATTGCAGATTCATAGGAAGTTGCAGATAGAGATCCCATTAGTCCTTTACCTAGTTTTCCTCAATGGTCATATCTTACAGAATTATAATATCAAAACCCAGACTTTTGACACTGGTGCAATATGGCTGTAGAGTTCTGCATCATTTGTGTCGATCTGTGTAACTACTGCCAGTCTACTAGATCTGCTCTGTCACCACCAAGATCCCCAAGACTGTTCCTTGCTCCTTACAAGAGCCCCTACTGCCATGCCTAACCCTTAGCAATCACTAAGCTCTTGTTCATCTTTTACTTTGTCATTTCAAGAATGCTGTACAATTAGGTAGTCATTTGGGATTGGCTTTCTTCACTCAGTATAATTCTCTGGAGATTCATCCAGGTCGTTGTATATGTCAATGGTTCATTTTTGTTGCTAAATGGTATCCCATGGTGTATCATTGTTCTGTCAAAAGGACATCTGGGTCATTTCCAGTTTTTTGGCCTATTCCAAATAAAGCTGCTATGAACATTCCTAACAGGTAGAGAGTAGTTTTTTCCTCTGGGATAAGTGTTTAGAGTACAGTTGTGAGGTCATAAAAGTCATGCGTGGTTACTTCATTAAAAGAAATGCCTTTTGGGCTAGAAAGATGGCTTAGTAGTTAAGGTGCTTGTCTGCAAAGTGAAAGGATTCTGGTTCAATTCCCCAGGTCCCAGGTAAGCCAGATGCACAAAGGTTGGCATGCATCTGGAGCGTTTGTAGCAGCTGGAGGTCCTTGTGCACCCATCCTTTCTCTCTCTCTCTCATAAATAAAAACAAAACAAAACAGGGTGTGGTGGTACACGTCTTTAATTCTAGCTCTTAGGAGGCAGAGGTATGAGGATTGCTGAGTTCAAGGCCACCCTGAGACTACATAGTGAATTCCAGGTCAGCCTAAGCTAGAGTTAAGACCCTGTCTCAAAAACAAAACAAAAAAACACCATTTGATTTTCCAAAGTAGGGTCTCTTTCTAACCCAGGCTGACCTGGAACTCACTCTGTAGTCTCAGCCTGGCCTTGAACCCACGGTAATCCTACCTCTGACTCCTGAGTGCTGGAATTAAAGGCGTGTGCCACCATGTCCAGTTCATTTTTTTGTTTTGTTTTCGAAGTAGGGTCTCACTCTAGCTCAGCTGACCTGGAATCCACTATGTATTCTCAGGGTGGCCTCAAACTCTAGGCCATCCTCCTACCTTTGCCTCCCGAGTAACTGGGATTAAAGGTGTGTACCACCATGCCCAGCCAGTTCATTAAAAAAAAATTATATATATGTGTGTGTGTATGTGTATATATAAGTGTGTGTGTGTGTGTGTGTGTGTGTGTGTGTGTGTGTGTGTATTTATTTATTTATTTATTTATTTATTTATTTGCAGGTAGGCAGAGTGGTATGGGTGCACCAGGGCCTTATTCCTGCAAAGGAGATGCATGCTCCACTTTGTATAACTGGCTTTATGTGGCCTGCAAGGATTTGTAAGCCTTTAATCAGCTCTACCATCACATTCTTTTTCTCCCCTACTTTTTTTTATTTATTCAGAGAGAGAGAGAACAGGCACAGCAGGGCCTCCAGCCACTGCAAACAAACTTTAGACGCATGCGCATGTGGCTCATGTGGGTTCTGGGGAATCAAACCTGGTTCCTTAGGCTTTGCAGGCAAATACTTTTAACTGCAAAGCCATCCCTCCAGCCCAGCTGAGTACATTCTTAAAAGTCTTACTGGCACTGTAGGAATAATCCAGCTTGTTAAAATTCTTACCACCATTTGGTAATGTCCTTGTTGTTCATGTCAGCTGTTCTGATACTTTTGCAGCAGTATTTCATTACTGGTCTAGCCATGTACATCTGTTCATGTTGGTGATGTCTGTTACCCATTTTTTTTCTTCTTTTTTAAAAATTTTATTTATTAGGTTTTTCAAGGTAGGGTCTCACTCTAGCTCAGGCTGACCTGGAATTCACTGTATAGTCTCAGGGTGGCCTTGAACTCACAATGATCCTCCTACCTCTGCCTCCTGAGTGTTGGGATTAAAGGTGTGAGCTGCCATGCCTAGCTTATTTAACTTTATTTATTTGTAAGCAGAGAGAGAGGGAGGGAGGGAGGAGACAGGGCCAGTGCCTCCAGCCATTGCAAACGAACTCCAGACACATGTGCCCCTTGTGCATCTGGCTTCCGTGGGTCCTGGGGAATCTAACCTGGGTCCTTTGGCTTTGCAGGCAAGCTCCTTAACCTCTAAGCCTTCTCTCCAGCCCATATTGCCCATTTTCTAATTAGATTTTGTTTTGTTTTGTTTTTCAAGGAAGGGTTTCACTCTAGCTCAGGCTGACCTGGAATTCTCTATGTAGTCTGAGAGTGGCCTCAGATTCATGGTGATCCTCCTATCTCTGCCTCCCAAGTGCTGGGATTAAAGGTGTGTGCCACCACGCCTGGCTTTTCTGTTAGATTTTTGATATGTAAATATTTTGCTGTAGTGTTATAATGTAGATCTGAAATATACCCCAATAGCACATGTGTAAAAAGACTTAATCCCTAGTCTGCTGTTGCTATTGAGAGGTGGTAGACCCTTTAAGAGCTAGGGCCTCATGTGGTCATTGGGGATGTGCCCTTGTAAGCCTATTTGGGGATTTGACCTCTTCCTTTTTTTATGCTACTTGACTACCCTGAGATGAACAGACCTCAATCATACACTCCCATTGTGATGTCCATGACCCAGAACAACAGAGCCAAGTGACCACGGGCACATAGCATCTCAGGTATTTTATCACAGTAGACAAAAGCCAATTTAACATGTAGTTTGTAGTGTCTTCTCAGCAGGGATGAAGTTCACTTGACCAGTTTTTCTTTTAAGCAGTGTGATTTTGGCATTACTTCTGAGAACTCTTACCTTGTCTTGGAACCTAAAAGATATCTACTTTTTCCCTAATATGAGTTTTATGTTAAACATTTAAGTTTATGATAACTTTGAATTAACCTTTGTATAAGGTAGGTAGTAAGTCACAATTGTGTTTTTTGGGGGGTGGGCTTTGTGTTAAGACCAGGTTTCTGTGGCCTCAAACTCAATCCCCCTGTGCCAACATCTTAAGTGCTGGAATTCAGGCATGTGCCTAGTTTTTTGTTTCTTTTTGGCCTACTGATGTCCAAGTATTTTAGCACCATTTGTTGAAAAGATGTCATTTGTTCCATTATCAAAAGTCAGTTGAGGGTTGGAGAGATGGCTTAGTGGTTAAGGTGTTTGCCTGCAAAGTCAAAGGATCCCAGTTCAATTCTCCAGGTCCCACATAAGCCAGATGCACAAAGGGGCACATGCATGTGGAGTTGGTTTACAGTGGCTGGATGCCCTGGCACACCCATTCTCTCCCTCCCTCTCTCAAATAAATAAAATATAGTTTTTAAAAAAAGTCAGTTGAGGTTGGGTGTGGTTGAGCATGGTGGTGCATGCCTTTCATCCCAGCACTTGGGAGGCAGAGGTAAGAGAATCGCCATGGGCTGGAGAGATGGCTTAGCGGTTAAGCGCTTGCCTGTAAAGCCTAAGAACCCCGGTTCGAGGCTCGATTCCCCAGGACCCATGTTAGCCAGATGCACAAGGGGGCGCATGCATCTGGAATTTGCAGTGGCTGGAAGCCCTGGCGTGCCCATTCTCTCTCTCTCTACCTCTTTCTTTGTCTGTCACTTTCAAATAAATAAAAATAAACCAAAAAAAAAATTAAAAAAAAAAAAAAAAAGAGAATCGCCATGAGTTTGAAGCCAGCCTGAGACTACATAGTGAATTTCAGGTCAGCCTGGACTAGAGTGAAATCCTACCCAAAAAAATGAGAAAAAAAAAAAAAAAGTTAAAGCTGGAACTATAGCTCAGTGGATAAAGTGCTTGCCATACAAGTGTGAGTACCTGACATAAAAATCAGAAGCTGTGGTAGGTGTCTGTAGTTCTAACATGCCTATAGCAAGATGGAAGGCAGAGACAAGAGTTTCATGAAAGTTCACAGACCAGCTAGCATGGTAAGTGGAGCAGTGAATGAGAGACCCTTTGTCACATAATGTATAGGGCAAGCATGAAAAGACAAAGACAAATACAAAATGATCAGGCATATTTGTGTGGTTTTACTTAGGGGTAGTCTGTCCCATTAGACTGTTGTCCACTCCAGTGCCACTACTGCACTCTTTACTGTATTTAAAGTCAGAGTCGGTAGATTTATACCACCCCCTCCTTTTTTCTTGGTTTTTCAGCTCTAGCCCATTCTGACTTGAAATTAGTCTCAAGGTAGCCTCAAATCATGGCAGTCTGCCTTCCAAGTACTTTTCTATTTTTTTCCCCCCAAGGTAGGGTTTCATTCTAGCCAAGGTTGACCTGGAACTCACAGTGATCCTTCCAAGGGCTGGGATTACAGGTGTGTGCCACAAGCCCAGCTAGATACCATGGCTTGTAAAACTAATGCTGGGGCTGGGAAGATTGCTCAGCAGTTAAAAGTGCTTGCTTGCAAACCCTGCCAGCCTGGGTTCAAATCTCCTGCTACCCACATAAAGCCAGAGACAAAAAGTGATGCAAACATCTGGTGTTTGAAGTAGCAAGAGGCCCTGATACACACATACATACACACCTAAAAATAGATTAAAAGTTTATAAAACCAACCTCTCCTGGTGATTCTATTAAGTAGCTAAGGCTCAAAAAAGAAAGAAAAAGATCTCCAGGAGTTAAGGTTACCGTGAGACTACATAATGAATTCCAGGTCAGCCTAAACTAGAGTGAGACCCTACCTCGAAAAACCAAAAAAAAGTTGCCAAGGCTGAAAACTGCCAGTTTTTGAACTTACACATCAGTGACTAGATGCCCTGAATACAAGTTGCCATGTGCTAGAATCCAGCACAAAGCCTGTTCTGAAATTGGTGGCCTGTCAAGAGTTGCTGTCAAGCATGGCATGGCCACCAGGCTTGACCTTTACTAGTCATGTGACAAAGCCTTGGGCTCCACCAAGGGCTCCCACTCACTATGCTGGCTGCCTTCATCCCAAAATGACGACAAGGCTGTGATGGGCAATCAATTTAATGAGAAAACATTGATGCATATAAAAAGGTGTTTTGTCACATAAGTCCTCATTTTCTAGATGAGGAGTTGTCTCCATTGTCTTGAATGTCTGTTATGCCCAAGGCATCATTGGTGCACATTGGCTCTGTCACAACAGCATAGGAACTACCAGTGGAAAGGTATGTGCCCCTGGGATGGAGCACTAGTCAGCTTTTTCACATAGTTAACATAGTCTTGTTTTTGGTTTGGAAAAGCCACCAAAATTAGACTAAAGATAATCACTGCAAGATGGATGTGTCAACCCAGGTAGCCAGGACCATGTGAGGAACTCAAAGATTTTGTCTTTCAGCCCTTCTTCACTCATGCCTGTGGTCTCCATTGAGGTCACAGCTCTTTGATAACTTTCTGGCATTTAAGGAGCCAGCCCTGCCAGTAGTACAGGTCTGTACCAGTGAAGCTAGAAACAGCAGAAGCGGGGGGGAGGGGGGGGGCACTAAGGAACTTGTGTGAAGTCCTCATTACCACCAATTAACAGACGAAGGACTGGAGGGGTATATTCCAGGGTTGCCTTTCCTGTGTCTCCTTGGCCAAATTCAGAGCAGCTCAGTGTACAGGGGATACAGAGGCCAGGCCAAAGCATGTCTCCAGTGCCAAGGGTTGTTAAAGGTGAGGCAAACCAGGGTTGCGGGCCACCACCTCAAGACTTGAGTGGGCCACAAGCAATCCCTAGCCCCCAGATGCTCTTATACCCCCAAGGCCAGCTAGTCAGCAGCCATACTGCAGGCTGACCAGTCTTTAGGCACAGTGGACATGTTTCCCCAGAGTGAATATAAGCTCTGGCTTATCAGTCTTTGGTTTCTGAGGCAACCTGGTAGGTACTGACGTGTGGGGCTTCAAGCCAGTTGACATACCCCTCACCTGCCAGAACCCCTCCCAGAATCCTGAAGACCAATGATGGCTAGAGCCACTCCAGACACTATCAGGGTTGCTGCTGATAGTGGTCAGAGTACCCTGGAGAAACCCCACCAAAAGGCAACTGTTAGTAGCAGAAATGCCTGGCATCTACATGGCCTACTTTGGTTTTCTCTTCTGTGCTCTGGGAATAGCTGCTGGCCATGTCTGAATCATTAGCAGCAGGAGACTGGCCCTTGTGAAGGGCAAGGGCCAAGATTCTGAGGATTAGTAGGCACAGGTTTAGACTCAGCCCTGGCCTGCTCACTACCTTTTTCATCCTTGGCTCCCACTCCGCTCCCTGGACCTCGTCTGGACTCACGTCTCTTGTTGCCCTGTGGTCCTCTGCACCAGCCCTGGCAGGGAACACAGCACCCCTTAACATCAAAGCCTAGGGGGCCTGTTCTACCCGCCAACAACTCAGGCCTGAGGAAGCAAAGCCTGACAAGAACTGGGACTGAGGGCTGAGAACCACAGGGCACAGCTGCAGGGAAGGTGAGGGGACGGAATGGTAGCTGTGAGTGACCTACAGGTTCAGGTCATTAGCACCGGGTGCGAGGGTGCCCAGCATGGGCCTGCAGTGCTTCCCGGATACCTTGCTGCCAGTCTCGTGCCAGCTGCACCGGGGTCAGAGAGGCCTGGGAACAAGGATGCTAGGTAAGTCTTCCCTCCTTGGGTGATCCCTCTAACCACAGGCACCAGCCAGACTTGGATGGCACTCACCACATTCTTCATGCCCAGCTTGGCGCCGTAGAGTAGCAGCAGCTTCATAGCTTTGAAGTGGCCGTGGCGTACAGCTTCATGGAGAGCTGTGTCTCCCTCCTGTGGAGAGGAGGTAGTCACCTCCCGCCCTCACCTGTAGGGTCTCCACGAAAAGGGAGGTGGTGGGAGGGAGGACAGGCTTGTAGTCACAAGCACTCACCTTGTCCTGTGCATCAATGTGGGCTCCACACTCGATGAGGTGCTCCAGGCAGTCAGGGTGGCCCGTGCGCACTGCCACATGGAGGGGGGTACTCCAGATCTAGAGAGAAGTGAGGGTCAGCACTGTCTGGGCTGGCCATGCCTCCCTACCTTTTCTAAAGGGACAACATGTGCTCTCCTGGGTACTGTTCACCTTCTTCAAATACATACCCAATGGGGGGACCTTGTCCTCTCACCTTGTCCCGTGCATTGACCTGAGCTCCTTGGTTAAGCAGCTGTTTGAGGATGTCCACGTGTCCTCCCCGGCATGCCCAGAACACAGGTGTCCTGTCCAGCTGTGACAAAAAGCACCAAAGTCTGTAAGCTGTGGAGCTGGGAGGCAGCTCAGTGGCCTAGCTACCACGTTCACCACGAGGACAGCCATTCCAACTTCTCACCAAGTCCCTTGTGTCCACAGCAGCTCCTGCCGCCAGCAGCTTGTTCACCAGCTGTCTATGACCCTTCAGACAGGCCCAGTGCAAGGCAGTGCGGTGGAGCTGGGGGCAGAGACTAGAAATTAGGATGATGGAGTACAGCCACCCCTGAAGGCTTCTACCCTTCCTGGTCCTAGAACAGGCGCCCAAATACAATGTGTCACTGGCAAGAAACAGCATGAGACAGTATGTGAACAGCTGCCAGTGTCCTGAGTCCACACTACCTTGTCATGGGCATTGGGGTCCCCACCATCTGTCAGATACTTGTCAACCAGGGCCTCCTCGTTCTCAGCAGCTGCCTTCAGAAACATCTCCAGGTCCACAGGCTCCAGCTGGGCCTGGGGCTGAGGCTGGGTAAGCAGGAGAACAAGACCCAGTCACTCCCCAATCCTGTAGGCACCTGCCACTGCAGCTTCACCAGTCTGGCCCAGGAATTCCCAAGCAGCTGACAGGCTCAGCACACATAACCTGTATGTTTGTAAATCTCATCCCCAAAGCCTGGCGTGGTGGCGCACGCCTAGAGGTAGGAGGATCACTGAAAGTTCGAAGCCACCCTGAGACTACCTAGTGAATTCCTGGCCAGCTAGGCTAGAGTGAAACCCTACCTCGAAAAACAACAACAAAAAACTCATCCCCACAAGATTCTGAATGGGAATTGTTTGTATATGATATACACTTGTCCCACCTGCAAGTTCATATGTTGAAGTCCTAAACCTTGGTGTCTCAGAATGTGACCTGGAAACTGAGTCTTTGCAGATGCAATTAGTTCAGATAATGGCATGCTAAGGTAGGGTGGGCTCTTTTCCAACATGAGTTGTATTAAGGGGAGTCCTACTCCAGTATAGGGCTTAGGTAAGCTGATGTGCTTACAAGCCAGGGAACACTAAGAATGCCAGCAACCCCTGGGAAGCAGGGAGGGAAGCGTGAATGGATGCTCCCTCACACAAGAAAGGAGCAGCTAATCTGCACTTCATGGCCCTGGAAATATCAGACAACCATCTGTGTGGCTTCAGCCCCTCAGTGGATGGCACTTTACAATTATTGTAGCAAAAGAACAGGGTTCTGGGACACAGTCCATGCAGCTTCCTGTTCACTGGCTATGCAGCTGAGGCCCCAGCATCCACCTTTCTCCAACTCTCCTGGAACAAGAAGCTATGCACCTGGAACCCAGCCTAAACTCACCTCAACCATAGGCTCAGGTTCCCTGGGGGGGACTCTGCGTCTCAGTCGTTTTTCTCTTCGTCTTTGAACCAAGTTTTCTAAGTCTGTCAGATTGTCCAGAGTCAGTCTGGAGCTGTTAAATCTTTCCATCTAGGACAGAAGACATGTCCAGGCCAGCCATCAGTCACCAGGCATGTGACCTAAGGGAAGGCTCCTAGCTTAATACTGCCCTCCCTGCCCTTAGGAGACACCTAGTTACTCAGGCTGGCCTGGGCTTTAGGCCCTCACTGCCCCACCTCCAGTAGCACTTACTTTCTTCTTCTTCTCATCTTCCAACTTCAGTTTCTCCCTGGCCACAGCCTCTTGGGGTCCCAGCCTCCAGTCACTAGGCCAGCCTCCCGGATCAGGAACTCCATGTCCAAATCTCAACGCTTTCCTATCAACTCTTTCTCCACTTACCTGTAGGATAAAGAATCAGAAAAATTGAAGGAACTCTTGGGAAATAGGTGTGCAGCATCATAGAGATGGCTGACCAGAGCAGACATACAAAGTGGTGGTCTGAGCCTGACAGTCAGCCTGACCTTTCCTTCTGAAAATTTCCTGGTGGGCTGGAGTGTTGACAAGCAACCGGACACCACCTTGTGGCTTCCACCAACTGGCAATGGCCCAGGCCCAGTGAGACAACTGCCTGCCACCTATCTGCAGATCATGAGGGTGAGGGCATGCAGCATCTATTTATACTGCTGGGCTCATGCCAAGGAATCTTGTGGTAGATGACACCTTAATTTCCCTTCTAGGCTGTTGCCAGATTCCTAGGAGGTCATGCCACACTGTCACCTGGCCCAAGCACAAAGTAGAAGAGATACTCCAGGGTATAATTATTTATTTTGTTTTGTTTTTCGTGGCAGTGTTTCATTCTAGCCCAGGCTGACTTGGATTCACTGTGTAGTCTCAGGCTGGCCTCGAATTCACTGCAATCCTCCTACCTCTGCCTCCCAAGTGCTGGGGTTAAATGCGTGTGCCACCACGCCCAGCTATTTATTTTTTGAGACAGGGTCTTGTATAGCTCAGGCTGTGCTAGAAATTGCTATGTAGCTGAGGATGACCTTGAACTTCTGATTCTCCTGTTCCACCTCCTGAGATACAAGCATGCACCACCACACCCAAGTTATCAGTTTATGTTGGAAATTGAACTCAATTTTATGCTTACTAAGCAGGCACTCTACCAAATGAACCACATTCCCAGCCTCTCTTGGTAAAATTCTAAATCCCTAGTTTTTTGGAGGGTGAGAGGGACTTTTTCAAGGTCTCACTCAAGGCCAGTAAGACCTGAAACTCTATAGTCGCAGGCCTGGCTCTTATATATTTTTTTGTTTTGTTTTTCACTGCATCCCTAGTTTTAATTCTTGGCTTTTAGAGATGCTGTATACCTACATGTATAAAATGGGCTCAAAGTAGCCCATCACAGCTGATATACATTCACCTAGCCACCCTCCAGAGGCTGAGGAACACATATTGTAGAATGCTACAATGGGGTTACACAAGACCCTTGGGCTAGAAAGCCAAAAGGAACCAATCTTCTAAGTGAGCAATTTTGGCAACCTAATGCTCCCTGTACTGGGCTCTGTCATCCACTTCCTGGCAGGTGCTGTGCCAGGCTGGAATAAATTAGGGCTGCTGGCCCAAAGTGGGGCATGCTAGGCCTTATGCCCTCCATGCCCTGGGATCACCCAAACTGACATCCCAACTCCATTTATCTCCTGCCCAAGGAACCTAACAGTACCACCTCCAAGCATGGGCATTTCCATTGTTGAGACTCATGGTGCTTGAGATACAGGAACACCCCAGCTGGACCTGTAGCTAAGGGCAGGTTCCTGGCTTATTTGAGTCCTAGGTTTTTGTGATCTCAAGAAGCCAGCCCTACATTGTGGAGGATTCCCAGTTCTCTTTTACCATCCCAGACAAGGAGAAAATTCTACAAGCTTAGAGTACAACACAGTGACAGAGTGTTTATCTAGCATGGGTGAAGCCCTAGGATGGATCCCCAGCACCACAAAACAGTGGGCGGCCAGGGAGATAGATCAGCTGTTAAAGGTCGCAAAGCCTGACAGCCCAGGTTCAGTTCTTCAATATCCATATCCATGTGAAGCTAGGAGCAAAGAGCAGCATATGTGTTTGGTATTTGATTGCAGTGGTAAGAGACCCTGGCACGTGTGTACCACACAATTTTTTTTTTGGTTTTCAAGGTAGGGTTTCACTCTAGTCCAGGCTGACCTGGAATTCACTAGGTAGCCTCAGGGTGGCCTCGAACTAACAGTGATACTCCTACCTCTCTGTCTCCCAAGTGCTGGGGTTAAAGGTGTGCACCAACATGTCCAGCAAATAAAAATTTTAAAACCTTCCAAATTTGCTAATTTAAGAATTTTCATAGCCAGGTGGTGATGCACACCTTTACTCCCAGCACTCATGAGGTGGAGAAAGGATCGCCTACCTTGAAAACCAAAAAAAAAAAAAAAACCCTTTTATGTCTGTTACTACCCAACTATATATATTTAGATATCCTATTTATTAATTTGAGAGAGAGAGAGAGAGAGAGAGAAGATGGGTACACCAGGGCCTTTAGCACTGCAAACGAAGGACCACCTTGTGCATCTGGCTTTACATGGGCTCTGGGGTCCTTTGGCTTTGCCAGGCAAGTGCCTTAACTGCTAAGCCATCTCTCTAGCCCTCACTTTTTTTTTTTTTTAGGTAGGGTCTCACTCTTGTCCAGAACAGCCTTGAACTCGCAGTGACCCTCCTACCTCTGCCTCCCAAGTGCTGTGTGTGTGTGTGTGTGTGTGTGCCACCATGCCCAGCCCCTCACCCTTCTTATTTCCCATGTTTTCCCTCTCTTCCTCCCTGACACTTCCCCACCTCACATGGCAATGGGCCTCATGCTGCCTTTGCTCCCACAACCTGACCCTTCCCCCCCAGAAAGCAGCTGTGGGCCTTTAGCCAGACTTTGTCACTTTGAGTCTGAGTACTTGTGGTTTCTGCCTCGAATCCTTACCAACTGCCCCCAACCCCGCCACATCCCCTACCCTCTGTCCCACATCTCACCAACTGCTGAATGCTGATCAAGTCCATGGTCCCCCGCTCTCCACACGCCCAGCAAGGTAAGCAGAGCTGTTCAGCCCTTTTATAGGAAAGCTATCTCCTGGGGGTGGAGAAAGAAAAACAGAGGCTTATGCCAAGGCCAGATGACTCTGGGGCCCTGTCACACTAACCAAAATACCAGTCTGGGAATGTGGCCCATTGAGGGCACGAAAGGAAGCCGTTTGGAGTTGACTCAGTGGTCTCCTCAGACACCCACTGCCCTGCACCTGCCATATCCTGCATCTACCAGGGAATCATGTTGCCAACCCCTGTCTGGAGATGTCTGGACCAGCAGCCCAGACCCAAGGGAATTGTGATCAACTCTCCTGAGAGGGAAGTCTCCACAGTGAAGGTCTGGTTTCCTGAGACACCACAAAGACCCAGATCAGTGGCCCCAGCACAAAGCAGGAGTCTTACAGAGGACCCTGGGAACCCTATGGCATCTCTGCGATGAAAACCAAGCTTCATGACTTCCCAATTTGAGTTTCAGGGCTTCCCTTTTGTCCCTCAGTGTGTTGACAAGCCAATGTGTGACTTTGTCCCACATCAGGAGCCAGGCCTAGCTATGTGCTTTTAGAGAAGGCTTCTGTGTCCCCACAGGTCCCTACCAGATGTTCTCTGAGGATGGAGTATGTCCTTCTATAGGAAAAGAATGAGCCCCACTTCAGTATGCAATGGCAACCATGATACCCAGCCACCAAAATTCAATTCCTCATTCCTCAGAAGCCACACATTCTCTACCCTGATGTGTCTTGAACTACAATTTGACCTTTCAAAGGAAATCAGATATCCAGTAAACAAGACTCAGCATGAAAGTTGCATGAGAAGACATTACCAAACGAGTGGGTGCTGTGACCCAAGGAGGACTGCAGGGCTGTCAGGAGCCTCATAGTCCCACAGAGTTGGCCTCTTCGGTTCCTGAGTTTTGAGAGAACTTGGGGAAACTCAGCTTTTTAAGAAACCATGTCTTCCTCAATAGGAGGAAAAGATGATAACATCAAAATAAAAGAAACTAATTGAGAGGAGGAGGGGATATGATATGGTGTGGAGTTTCAAAGGCAAAAGTGGGGGGGGAATTATCATCATGCCTTATTGTCTATAATTATGGAAGTTGTCAATAAGAAAATACTTATTGACAGCCGTTGTACATATAGACAATATGATCATAATCCCCTCCACTGAATCTCCCCCCCCCCTTTTTTTGTTTTTTTCTTCTTCTTTGAGGTAGGGTCTCACGCTAGCCCAGGCTGACCTGGAATTTACTATGTAGTCTCAGGCTGGCTTCAAACTCACAGTGATCCTCCTACCTCTGCCTCCCGAGTGATGAGATTTGAGGTGTGCACTACCAAAAAAGAAGAAAAGTATTCAAAAATTAATCTGTGTATTTATTCATTCAATAAACATTTGGTAACAATTTTGTATAGCCTGGAAAAAAAAAAGAAACCAGGTCTTGTGCATTAGGGTGTTTTATTTGGGACAAATATATTTTTTGTTTGTTTTTGTTTTTTTGTTTTTCTGAGGTAAGGTCTCACTCTGACCCAGGCTGACCTGGAGTTCACAATGTAGTCTCAGGGTGGCCTCGAACTCACGGCAATCCTCCTACCTCAGCCTCCAAAGTGCTGGGATAAAAGGTGTGCGACACCACACCCAGCCTAGGCAGTTCTTGAAATTTTAATCTACTTGCCTTAGTTTCCTGAAGTGGCTAATACCAGGCTTGTACTGCTCGGCATGGCTGAGTACAGCCTACAGGTTCACTCAGCACCACCTGGAGGCAGGTCCTCCTGTAATAATTCCCATCTTACAGATGAGGGAGCTGAGGAGGGAGAAGCAGGTGAAAAGATCTGCACACGCACCATGCTTGTGCATCTAGAAAGCAGCTTTCATTAACCATTCCATCTTTTCTTCTAATTCTTACAGTTTTGCATTTTTATAAAATTTAGGTCGCTAAATCTTGAACATTTTCTTTGTGAGATGAAGTCAGAATATAAACTTTATTTTTTCCTAAATGAATAGATGTTTCTACTATAAACTAACTAGAATATGATCATCTGTCCACACTCAAAAGCTTTTAGCCCCACCAAGCCTCCTCGTTGGCCACCACAATGGCCAGAATGGGGCTCTTCTGAGGTGTTCTAGCCCAGTTCCCATCCTGCAGCAAGGCAGGGCTGTGGAAAGCTACACTGTGTCCCCTTCAAGGGCAGCCAGAGATAGGAGGTGGCGCCTCAGCTGGCTAACAAGTTCCATAAGTCACTGTCGTGGGGCAGCAGGTCACATGCTAGACGTGCTTTCCGATCCCGGATGGCCTTCAGAGCTGGGCTGTGTTGCAACAGGAGGGAGCAGATGTCCTCATGACCCTTCTCAGCAGCCTGTGGGGAGAGAGGCTGAATGAGAAGGCACTCAACACTGGGCCTGCACTTTTTTGCTTCACTCCTGGAAACAAAGACCCTGGGTGACTGAGTAGATTTCTAATTCTTAACCAAATACCAATGACTTATACACAAATTTCTGACATACCTCAGTCATTCAGGCAGTTTGCTTGAGTCTTTTTAAATTTATTTTTATTTTTTACTTATTTGAGAGAGATTGCTTGTAGGCCTTTGGCTAAGATCAAGTGAGAGAGAGAACGCATAGATTTACCAGGGCCTCTAGCCACTGCAAATGATTCCAGATTCATGCACTACTTTGTGTATCTGGCTTTACTGCTAAACCATCTGACCAGCCCTTGAGTCTTCTTTTTTTTTTTGTTTTAGCTTGAGACATGGTCCTTTGCTATGAAGTCCTGGCTGTCCTGCAACTCTCTAAGTAAGGTACTCTGTATTGAACTTTTGGCAATATTCCTGCTTCTACCTTCCAAGTTCTAAGATTATACGTGTGAGCAATCCCACCCAGCCTTAGACTGCATTGTTTTCTTGTTTGCTTTGGCTTTTAAGTCAGGGTCTCACTATGTAGTCCAGGCTACCCTCCAATTCACATTATTCCTGCCTCTGCCTCCTGAAGTCTGGGATTACAGGTGTATGTCACCATGCCCAGTTCAGCATAAATTCCTTTCTTCCTCTTTCTTTCTTTTGTATCCTTTGTTTTTTCTTCTTTTTCCAGGCAGGGTCTTACTTAATCCCAGGCTGACCTGGAACTCACCCTGTAGTACCAGGCTGGCCTTGAATACACAGCAATCCTCCTACCTTTGCCTCCCAAGTACTGGTATTAAAGCCGTGTGCCACCATGCCCAGCTACATTTTTTTTTTTATATCCATTGCCAGTGGCATTCTAGTCTTTGGCCAGATGTGCACATTAAAAACAACTAATAGGTGCAAAAAATATATATATATAGATCAGAAACTGGGGACATGACTCAGCAAAGTGGTTGTGTAAGCATGAGAACTGGAGTTCAGAGTCCCAGCATCCGTACAAGAACTGGATGCAATAGCACTTGTTTATAATCCCAGCATGTTGCGAGAAGGGAGGCAGCGACAGCAGAGTTGGGAGTCCGAAGGCCAGCTGGTATGATGAACATAGCTGTGAACAAGAGACCCTGACTCATGGTATGAGGCCCACTCCTGAAATTATCCTCTGACCTTCACACACATGCTATGGTACATGTGTGCTCACATTCACACATATATACACACATCATCCTACACATACACTTTTGGTAGCATCCTCCTACAAATGTCCATTCTGTGAAATATGGCAGTAAAATATCTGAGGGACACCAGTTTAGAACATTTAGGTGCAAGCACTGGATATGATGGCATGCACCTATAATCCTGGCATGAGGATTCTCTGTTCAAGACCAGCTTAAGCTACAAAGCTGTCTCAAATGGTCTCAAACAAACAGAAAAGACTCAAGCAATCTGCCTCTACAACTAGCAAGGATTTAACAAAACCCAACATTGAGATGTTCTCTTGAAGTAAGTTCTGTGGGCACCTGTCCTATGCTAAGGCTACAACACTAAACAAAAGAAAGTCCCAGCTAATGAGAGATGGACCTCAAAAAGAATCTCAAAGGAACAGGAATGAGGGAAATCCAAGTGCAAGGTGCATTCAGCTGGACAAGTCTTGGGACCAGGCAAGGTTCTCTGGAGTTGATGTATGAACTATGATCTTAAAGAAAGGGTAGAAAATCTTTATGTGAAAAGGAAGAAGGCAGAAATAATAGTACACATGTGTAATCCTAGCATTCAGGAAGCAGAAGCAGGAGGATTGCCATAAATCCAAGCCACATGTACATAGTCAGTTCTAGGACTGCCAGGGCCACATAGGAAGACCCTGTCTCAAGAAGCCAAAGAAGGGCTAGAGAGATGGCATAGCAGTCAAGTGCTTGCCTGTGAAGCCTAAGGACCCCAGTTTGAGGCTCAACTCCTCAGGACCCACGTAAGCCAGATGCACAAGGGGGCACACGCGTCTGGAGTTTGTTTGCAGTGGCTGGAGGCCCTGATGCGCCCATTCTCTCTCATTCTTTGCCTTTCTTTCTCTCTCTGTCACTCTCAAAAAAATAAAAATAAGCCAAAAAAAATTTTAAGAAGTCAAAAAAGGGGCTAGAGAGATGAAGGCACTTGCCTGTGAAGCCTAAGGACCCAGGTTCAATTGCAATTGCCCAGGACCCACATAAAGCCAGATGCATTAGATAGCATGTGTGTTTGGAGTTCGTTTGCAGTGGCTGAAAACTCTGACATGCTGTTTTCTCTCCCTCAAATTAAATAAAATTAATAAGTAAAATATTTGGGCTGAAGAGATGGCTAAGTGGTTAAGGCACTGCCTGCAAAGCCTAGGGACCCATGTTCTAGCTCTCTCCAAATCCCACATAAGCCAGATGCACAAAGATGATGCGAACGCAAGGTCACACATGTGCACTATGTGGTGCAAGTGTCTGGAGTTCAATTGCGGTGGCTGAGGCCCTGTTTTCTCTCTCTCTTAAAAAAAAAAAAAGACGAGTAGGGTGTGGTAACAGACAACTTTAATCTCTACTTGAGCAGCAGAGGTAGGAGGACTGCTATGAGTTCATGGCCAGCCTAGAACTGCAGAGTGAGTTCCAGGTCAGCCTGGGTTCAAGTGAGACCCTACCTCAAAAAAAAAAAAAAAAAAAAAAAAAGGGGAGGGGACTTCTGGTTAAGATGGTGGCATAAGAACCACACCAAAGCAGCTAGGGGAGAAAAACCCAAAGAAAACCCAGCAGAATACACACTTTTACTAAAAAGTGAGGTGTATAAGAAATTAAAATGGCAGCAGAGAAGTAGGAGAGTTGCAGAGCATCCAGAACCCACACAGGCAGGCCGAAGCAGCTCTGGCAGTGGCAGCAGCGCTCCGGCAACGGAAGCGGCGGTGGAAGCCGCGGCTACAGCAGCAACAGCAGCAGCTCCAGCAGTGGCGGACCCAGCAGCGGCAGCTTCAGCAACAGGGGTGCCCATCTGCAGGGCCACAGGTACCAGGCCCGGTTCGCCCACAGGAAAAGCCAATGCCCAGCTCCAGAAAACAGAACAGCAGTCCAGCGACCCAGCCAGCCTACTTGACTGAGACCAAAATCATCCAAAAAGGTAACTGGGATTGCACCAGAGAAGGGTCTCACTTCGTCACAAACTGACATGGATCCCTCAACAGACTAGAGATCTTAACCTCTTTGTTGATAGAGGATCTGGTTGTTATAACATCTACTTTTGCATAAATACTCGGTGCTATTGTTGATTGAATGTGTACAGTATTTAGTTAAATTTTAGAACCTGCCTGTATTTTGTTCCACCCAGCCTACTTGAATACTCCCATAGCAGGTGAACTCAAACCCTAGGAACACTTTTTTAGATACTCTGAGAGTGTTAAGAGCCACACCTAACATCTTAACCTCCTACATTGAAGATAAATAACATCAGATCAGTTGATACAGCTAAGAATACGCAGCTAACTAGAAAGTCCAAGCATTAACTTAATCCAAGATGCAAAGCTATATACATTATAACATAAGAAACACCAAAAATCAAGACAATATAAATCCACCAAAAAGTATTAAATGCATCAGAGATGACATCCAGTGAAAATGAGTTGGAGGAAATGCCCGAGAAAGATTTCAAGAGAATGATTGTAAATAGGTTCAAAGAAGTCAAAGAACAAATCAAAGGAATCAAAGAAGATGCAGGACACCAATTTAATGAAATAAAGAAGGCAATACAAGACATTAATAAGGAAATAGAAATAATAAAGAAAAACCAGTCAGAATTACTAGCAATGAAGAACACAGTTAATGAAATAAAAAAAAACTCTATAAAAATCTCACCAGTAGAATGGATGAAGGAGAGGACAGAATATCTAAGCTAGAAAACCAGGTGGCAGATCTAATACAGTCCAACAAAGAGAAAGACAAAGTAATAGAAAAGTATGAATGGGAATTTCAAGATATTCTGGACACTATGCTAAGATCAAACACAAGAATTCAGGGCATAGTAGAAGGACAAGAATCTCACTCCAAAGGCATAGTAGGCATCCTCAACAAAATCATAGAAGAAAACTTCCCCCAAATTGGGAAAGAGGTGCCAATGCAGATACAGGAAGCCTTTAGAACACCAGCCAGACAAAACCTGGAAAGAACCTCTCCTCGCCATATTACAATCAAACAACCAAACACACAATCCAAAGAAAAAAATATTGAAAGCAGTTAGAAAAATCAAGTTACCTACAAGGTAAGCCCATCAGGATTACAGCAGATTACTCAACACAAACTTTAAAAGCCAGAAGGGCTTGGAGTGATGTATTCCAAATTCTCAAAGATAACAACTGTCAACCAAGGTTGCTTTATCTGCAAAGCTATCCATTCAAATAGATGGAGAAATAAGTACATTCCATGACAAAAGTAGGCTAAAGGAGTATTTGAAGACAAAACCAGCTCTACAGAAAATACTTGAAAGAATCCTCCATGCTGAAGAGAAGGAAAAGGACACACATAAGGAACCTGGAAAAGACAAACAATACTCAAATACTAATTAACACAAGAGAACAAAGGTAGAACCTGAACCACAAAAAAATGGCAAACATAAATGCACAACTTTCAATAATATCACTTAATATCAATGACCTCAATGCCCCAACCAAAAGACATAGGTTTACAGATTGGATTAAAAAGCAGGATCCTTCAATTTGTTGCCTCCAAGAAACTCACCTTTCTACAAAGGATAGACATTATCTTAGGGTGAAAGGTTGGAAGATGGTGTTTCAAGCAAATGGGCCTAGAAAACAAGCAGGGGTTGCTATCCTAATATCAGACAGGGTAGACTTTAGTCCGACGTTAGTCAAGAAAGATAAGGAAGGTCACTTTATATTGATTTAAGGCACACTCCAACAGGAGGACATTACAATCCTAAACATATATGCACGTAACATGGGGGCACCCAACTTTATCAAACAAACATTATTAGAACTAAGGTTACAGATAATACCAAACACAGTGGTAGTGGGTGACTTCAACACCCCACTCTCATCAATTGACAGGTCATCCCAGGAAAAAATAAACAGAGAGGCATCTGTACTAAATGAGGTCATAGAATGGACCTAACAGATATATACAGGACATTTCATCCAAAGGCTGCAGAATATACATTCTTTTCAGCAGCACATGGAACATTCTCTAAAATAGACCATATATTAGGACACAAAGCAAATCTTAACAAATTCAGGAAAATTGAAATAATTCCTTGCATTCTATTTGACCACAATGGAATTAAACTACAAATCAGTAGCAAGAAAGGCTATAGAGCATACACAAAATCATGGAAACTAAACAATACACTACTAAATGATGAATAGGTCAATGAAGAAATCAAGAAGGAAATCAAAAAAATTTATAGAGTCAAACGATAATGAGAAAACAACATACCAAAATCTCTGGGAGACAATGAAGGCAGTCCTAAGAGGTAAATTTATTGCTTTAAGTGCTATATTAAGAAATTAGAAATGTCACAATAAACAACTTAATGCTTCACCTTAAGGCCTTGGAAAAAGAAGAACAAGGCAAACCAAAAATAAGTAGAAGGGAAGAAATAATAAAGATTAGGACAGAAATTAATGAAATAGAAACAAACAAACAAACAAAAAAACCAATCCAAAGAATTAATGAAACAAAGAGTTGGTTCTTTGAAAGGATAAACAAAATTGATAAACCCTTAGCAAATCTGACCAAAAGTAAGAGAGAAGAGCACAAATTAATAAAATTAGAGATGAAAAAGGTAACATCATAACAGATGCCAGAGAAATTCAAAAAATCATAGGGACATACTATAAAAACACATACTCCACAAAGTATGAAAATCTGAAAGAAATGGATGAGTTCCTTGATTTATATGACCTACCTAAATTAAATCAATTTGAGATTAATCACTTAAATAAACCTGTAACAAGCATGACGATCCAAACAGTTATCAAAAATCTCCCAACTAAAAAAGCCCAGGCCCAGATGGATTCACTGCTGAATTTTACCAGACCTTCAAGGAAGAGCTAACACCACTGCTTCTTAAGCTTTTCCATGAAATAGAAAAAGAAGGAATTCTACCAAACTCCTATGAAGCCAGCATCACCCTGATATGAAAACCAAAGATAGAACAACAACAACAAAAAATTACAGACCAATCTCCCTCATGAACATAGATGTAAAAATTCTCAACAAAATATTAGCAAACAGAATACAAGAATATATCAGAAAGATCATTCAACCTGACCAAGTAGGCTTTATCCTAGAGATGCATGGATGGTTCAATATACGCAAATCTATAAATGTAATACATTACATAAACGGGTTGAAGGACAAAAATCACATGATCATCTCATTAGACGCAGAGAAAGCATGTGACAAAATCCAACATCCCTTCATCCTAAAAGTCCTACAGAGACTGGGAATAGAAGGAACATATCTCAATATAATAAAGGCTATGACAAGCCTACAGCCAACATATTACTAAATGGGGAAAAACTGGAAGCTTTTCCACTAAAATCAGGAACCAGACAAGGGTGTCCACTGTTCCCACTTTTATTTAATATAGTTCTGGAAGTCTTAGCCATAACAATAAGGCAAGAGACGCACATAAAAGGGATACAAATTGGAAAGGAAGAGATCAAGTTATCATTATTTGCAGATGACATGATTCTCTATATAAAGGACCCTAAAAACTCTACTAGCAAACTGTTAGAGCTGATAAAAACATACAGCCACGTAGCAGGATAAATACACAGAAATCAGTAGCCTTCATATATGCAACAAACACAGAGGATGAAATCAGAGAATCACTCCCATTCACAATTGCATCAAAAAAAAATAAATAAAGTATCTTGGAATAAACCTAACCAAGGAAGTAAAGAATCTCTACAATGAGAACTTTAAAACACTCAAGCGAGAAATTGCAGAAGACGCTGGAAAGTGGAGAAACATCCTCTGTTCCTGGATTGGAAGAATCAATATTGTGAAAATGGCAATCTTACCAAAAGCAATCTACATATTTAATGCAATCCCTAACAAAATTCCAAAAGCATTCTTCATGGAAACAGAAAAAACAATCCAAATATTCATTTGGAATTAAAAAACCCCAAATATCTAAAATAATACTGAACACCAAAAATAAGGCTGGTGGTATCACCATACATGATTTTAACCTATACTACACAGCCATAGTAACAAAAACAGCATGGTACTGGCACAAAAACAGACATGTAGATCAGTGGAACAGAATAAAGGACCCAGATGTAAGCCCAAGTAGCTATAGCCACCTGATATTTGATAAAAATGCCAAAAACACTAATTTGGAGAAAAGATAGCTTCTTCAGCAAATGGTGTTGGCAAAACTGGATATGTATCTATAGAAGGATGAACATAGATCCTTCTATCTCTCCACGCACAAGAATTAAGTCCAAATGGATTAAAGACCTTAATATCAGACCTGAAACTCTAAAACTGCTAGAGGAAAAAGTAGGGGAAACCCTTCAACATATTGGTCTTGGCAAAGACTTTCTGAATACAACCCCAATTGCTCAGGCAATAAAACCACAGATTAATCACTGGGACCTCATGAAATTACAAAGATTTTGCACTGCAAAGGACACTGTGAATAAAGCAAAGAGGCAACTTACAGAATAGGAAAAAAATCTTTGCCAACTATACATCTGATAGAGGATTAATATCTAGGATATACAAAGAACTCAAAAAGTTAAATAATAAGGAATCAAGCCAATCAAAAAATGGGCTATGAGCTAAATAGAGAGTTCTCAAAGGAAGAAATATGAATGGCATATAAGATCTAAAAAAATGTTCAACGTCACTAGTCATCAGGGAAATGCAGATTAAAACTGCATTGAGATTCCATCTCACTCCTGTGAGATTGGCTACCATCATGAAAACAAATGATCACAAATGCTGGCAGTGTTGTGGAAAAAGAGAAACCCTTCTGCACTGTTGGTGGGAATGCAATCTGGTCCAACCATTGTGGAAATCAGTGTGGAGGTTCCTAAAACAGTTAAAGATTGATCTACCATACGACCCAGTTATAGCACTCCTAGGCATATATCCTAAGGATTCATCTCATTTCCTTAGAAGTACGTGCTCAACCATGTTTATTGCTGCTCAATTTATAATAGCTGGGAAATGGAACCAGCTTAGCTGTCCCTCAACTGATGAGTGGATAATGAAGATGTGGCACATTTATACAATGGAGTTCTACTCAGCAGTAAAGAAAAATGAAGTTATGAAATTTGCAGAAAAATGGATGGTTCTGGAAAGGATTATACTAAGTGAGGTAACCCAGGCCCAGAAAGCCAAGCAACACATGTTCTCCCTCATATGTGGATTCTAGCTACAGATGATTGGACTTATGCATGAGAAGGGAAAAACTCGGTAGCAGAGGCCAGTAAGTTAAAAAGGAGATAAAAAGGGAAGGGAAAGGAAGGGAGGAGGGTACTTAATAGGTTGGTATTGTATATATGTAAGTACAATGATTGAGATGGAGAGGGGATATGATGGAGAATGGAATTTCAAAGGCGAAAGTGGGGGGAGGAAGGGTATTACCATGGGATATTTATTTCTTTTATTTTTTATTAGCATTTTCCATGATTATTAAAAAATCCCGTGTTAATTCCCTCCCCCCCACACTTTCTCCTTTGAAATTCCATTCTCCATCATATTACCTCCCCATTATAATCATTGTACTTACATATATACAATATCAACCTATTAAGTACCCTCCTCCCTTCCTTTCTCTTCCCTTTATGTCTCCTTTATAATTTACTGGCCTCTGCTACTAAGTATTTTCATTCTCACACATAAGCCCAGTCATCTGTAGCTAGGATCCACATATGAGGGAGAACATGTGGCGCTTGGCTTTCTGGGCCTGGGTTACCTCACTTAGTATAATACTTTCCAGGTCCAACCATTTTTCTGCAAATTTCATAACTTCATTTTTCTTTACCACTGAGTAGAACTCCATTGTATAAATGTGCCACATCTTCATTATCCACTCATCAGTTGAGGGACATCTAGGCTGGTTCCATTTCCCAGCTATTATAAATTGAGCAGCAATAAACATGGTTGAGCACACACTTCTAAGGAAATGAGATGTGTCCTTAGGATATATGCCTAGGAGTGCTATAGCTGGGTCGTATGGTAGATCAATCTTTAGCTGTTTTAGGAACCTCCACACTGATTTCCACAATGGCTGGACCAGATTGCATTCCCACCAGCAGTGTAGAAGGGTTCCTCTTTTTCCACATCCCCGCCAACATTTATGATCATTTGTTTTCATGATGGTGGCCAATCTGACAGGAGTGAGATGGAATCTCAATGTAGTTTTAATCTGCATTTCCCTGATGACTAGTAATGTAGAACATTTTTTTAGATGCTTATATGCCATTCGTATTTCTTCCTTTGAGAATGCTCTATTTAGCTCCATAGCCCATTTTTTGATTGGCTTGTTTGATTCCTTATTATTTAACTTTTTGAGTTCTTTGTATATCCTAGATATTAATCCTCTATCAGATATATAGCTGGTGAAGATTTTTTTCCCATTCTGTAGGTTGCCTCTTTGCTTTTTTCACTGTGTCCTTTGCAGTGCAAAATCTTTGTAATTTCATGAGGTCCCAGTGATTAATCTGTGGTTTTATTGCCTGAGTAATTGGAGTTATATTCAGGAAGTCTTTGCCAAGACCAATATGTTGGAGGGTTTTCCCTACTTTTTCCTCTAGCAGTTTCAGAGTTTCAGGTCTGATGTTAAGGTCTTTAATCCATTTGGACTTAATTCTTGTGCATGGAGAGAGAGAAGAATCTATTTTCATCCTTCTGCAGATATATATCCAGTTTTCCCAACACCATTTGCTGAAGAGGCTGTCTTTTCTCCAATGAGTATTTTTGGCATTTTTATCGAATCTCAGGTGGCTATAGCTACTTGGGCTTACATCTGGGTCCTCTATCTGTTCCACTGATCTACATGTCTGCTTTTGTGCCAGTACCACGCTGCTTTTGTTACCATGGCTCTGTAGTATAGGTTAAAATCATGTATGGTGATACCACCAGCCTTATTTTTGTTGCTCAGTATTATTTTAGATATTCGAGGTTTTTTGTCATTCCAAATGAATTTTTGAATTGTTTTTTCTATTTCCATGAAGAATGCTTTTGGAATTTTGTTAGGGATTGCATTAAATGTGTAGATTGCTTTTGGTAAGATTGCCATTTTCACAATATTGATTCTTCCAATCCAAGAACAGGGGATGTTTCTCCACTTTCTAGTGTCTTCTGCAATTTCTTGCTTGAGTGTTTTAAAGTTCTCATTGTAGAGATTCTTTACTTCCTTGGTTAGGTTTATTCCAAGGTACTTTATTTTTTTTGATGCCATGGGATATTTTTTATAATCATGGAAAATGTTAATAAAAATTGAGAAAAAATAAAAAATTAAATTATAAAAAGGGGGAGGGTAGTGAAGAAAAAACGATGAAAAACTAATTGGATAAAAAGGATTCAGTGGAGGGGCGATTTGGGGAGGGAGAAAGGAGGGTAGAGGGACAGTATGGTCATGGTATATTGTTTACATTTATGGAAGTGGTCAATTAAAAACAAAATAAAGGGGCTGAGGAGATGGCTCAAAAGTTAAAGGCACATCAACTCCAAAGAATCTTGCTTGCAAAGCCTGATGGCCTTGTTTCAATTTCCCAGTACCCACATAAAGCCAGATACACAAAGTGGCACATGCATCTGGAATTTGTAGTGGCAGGAGGCCCTGGCACACTCATACTCACTTCTTCTGTCTGCCACTTTCTCTTGATCTCTCTCTCTTGCAAATAAATATTTTTTTAAGTATGAAAAAAAAAAAAGTAACACAATCATAGACCTTTAAGGCAGGAAAAGAAAATTCTGGAAGGAGCCAAGCATGGTGGCACATACCTTTAATCCCAGCTCTTGGGAAGCAGAGGTAGGAGGATCACCATGAGTTAAAGCCATCCTGAGACTACATAACGAATTCCAGGTCAGCTTGGGCAATAGTGAAACCCTACTAAGAGAGAGGGAAGAAGGAAGGAGGGAAGGAAGGAAAAGGAATAGGGATATACCTTGTGTAGACTGGTCATGCCCGCATCATCTACCAGCTGAGGGTTGGACCCATGTGAGAGCAGCAGTCGTGCAATTTCTGTGTGTCCACAATAGCTGGCTCGGTGCAGAGCAGTGGCACCCCCGTGGGTCTGGGCATCACACTTTGCTCCATTTTCCAGCAGAAATTGGCAGACAGCATAGTGTCCATTCCGGCTGGCATAGTGCTGTAGAGGGCAGGTAAGATTGAGGTCAGATAGTAGATGGCCAGCAAGTAACATGGGCAATGGTTATTAATAACATGACCACTGGCATTAGCTCTGCAGCTAGGGGCCTGGGATCACCTTAGAGACCACTTGCAGCAGCTGTATGCAAGCTTTCTCAGCCCTACTGTCAGTTTCCTTAACTGGAAAAGGCAGATGGAGCTGGGAATATAGAGCAATGGTACAGTGCTTGCCTAGCATGCATCAGGCCCCAGATTCAATTCCCAGCAGTGCAAAAAGGGAAGAAAAAAGGAAAAGGCAGATCATAAGAATTCATGGCGGAGCACACCTTTAGTCCCAGCATTCGGGAGGCAGAGGTAGAAGGATCATTTTGAGTTTGAAGCCAGCCTGAGACTATAGAGTGAGTTTCAGGTCAGCCTGGGATAGAGTCAGACCCTACCTCGAAAACAACAACAACAAAATTATATGATAGATGTGAAGTTCTCTACTAATTATAACACGTAGGGTCACAAAATACTACAAACAAACTTTGAAATGAAGGGATATAGCTTAGTTGGTAGAGTGCTTTCCTAGCATACCGAAGGCCCTAAGTTTAGATAGTTTCCCTGAGAGGTAGAAGCCAGAGGATCAGATGTTTAAGGTTACCCTCAGCTACATAATGAGCTCAAGGCCAGTTAAAACATAACAAAACAAACAAACAAACAAAAACTCTGAAGCAGGGCAAGGTGTCACCACCAACAAACAAAACTTTCCTGGAAGGGGGAAGCTACAAAGAAAAGAACAAGCTCTTCCTCAGAAAACAGTTTGCTCCCAAGTTAAAGCTTCTCTCTTCCCAGCCCACATTCCTCTAAGCTCACCAAGGCAGTATAGCCAGCTGAATCAGGCTGGCTCGGGTCTGTGGCCTTCTGGATGAAATATTTCACTCGGCCCAGGTCACCATTCAGGGCTGCTGACCAGATTCCTACAGAAAACCAGAATTTTCACATCTGTAAATTGGAAAATACTTGTTCTTTCAACAGGTACCAATTAAGTCCCTCTATCAAGGATTGTTCTAGACGCTGATGACATCGCTGTAGCAAGGGAAGGCACAGAAATGCCTTCCTCCTGCTTCAAACACACATACAAATGCAGCCAGATGTAGTGATGAGTACCTGTGATTCGTTCAGGAGGCCAGCTGGCGGGGGCGGGGGTGGTGGTGGTGGTGGTGGTGGTGGTGGTGGTGGAGGGATGGTTTAGCAGTTAAGGCATTTGCCTGAAAAGCCAAAGGACCTAGGTTCTATTCCCCAGGACTCATGTTAGCCAGATGCACAAGGAGGCAAATGCATCTGGACTTGTTTGTAGTGGCCAGCAATTTGCTTCACCCAGTCTATGACAATACTGGAATAGCAGGCAAACTCAACACCTAGGGTCACTTTTGCTGTTTCTCTTAGAGTATAAGAGCTACACCTGGTACCTTAAACTCCTACACTGAAGAATATAAAGTCAGATTTACACGGCTAAGAACACTGCAGATAATTAGAAAACCCAAGAAGTTAAGATGCAAAAATCTCTACATTATAATACAAGAAACACACAAAAAAAACAAGACAATCCAATACTACCAAAAATTATAAATCCATCAGAAATGACCTCCAGTGAGACTGTTTTAGATGAAATGCCTGACAAAAATTAAAAAAAAAAAAATTATACCTATGTTCAAAGGAATCAAAGAAGAAAACCAACTCCTCAAGGAATCCCAAGAAAACACAGGAAACCAACTCAATGAAGTAAATAGGTCAATACAAGATATGAGTAGGGAAATGGAAATAATGAAAAAATACCAATCAGAAATACTAGAAATGATAAGCAGAGTAAGTCAAATAGAAAACGCTGTAGAAAGTCTCACCAGTAGAATGGATTAAGGAAAGGGCAGAATATCTAAACTAGAAGATCAGGTGGCAGATCTAATACAGTCCAACAAAGAGAAAGACAAGCTAACAGGAAGGCATAAATGGGAATTTCAACATATTCATGATACTATGAAGAGATCAAACATAAGAAAAAGAGAAAAAACAGCCTCTTCAGCAAATGGTGCTAGAAAAACTGGATGTATATCTGTGGAAAGATGAAAATAGATCCTTATCTCTCTGCATGCACCAGACCTATGTCCAAATGGATCAAAGACCTTAACATCAGACCCAACACTCTAAAACTGCAAGAGGAAAAAGTAGGGGAAACTCTTCAACATATTGGTGTTGGCAAAGCCTTTCTGAATATAACCCCAATTGCTCGGAAACCACTGGGACCTCATAAAATTACAAAGATTTTATACAGCAAAGGACACTGTGAATAGAGCAAAGAGGCAAACTACAGAATGGGAGAAAATCTTTGCCAGCTACACATCTGACAGAGGATTAATATCCAGGATATACAAAGAACTCAAAAAAATTAAATAATAAGTCAAACAACCCAATTAAAAAATGGGCTATGGAACGAAATAGAGAGTTCTCAAAAGAAGAAATACAGATGGCATATAAACATCTAATAAAATGTTCTATATGCCTGGTCATCAGGGAAATGCAAATTAATACTACTTTGAGAGTCCATCTCACTCCTGTCAGAATGGATACCATCATAAAACAAATGACAATAAATGTTGGCAAGGATGCAGAAAAGAAGGAACTCTTCTACACTGTTGGTGGGAATGCAATCTGGTCCAGCCATTGTGGAAATCAGTGTGGAGGTTCCTGAGGCAGCTAAAAATAGATTTACCATATGACCTAGCTATACCATTCCTAGGCATATATCCTAAGGACTCATCAATACCTTAGAGATACTTGCTCAACCATGTTTATTGCTCCTCTATTCACAATAGCTAGGAAATGAAACCTGCCTATATGTCCCTCAACTGATGAGTGGATAATGAAGATGTAGCACATTTGTATAGCAGAAATTCAACAGTAAAGAAAAATGAATGGATCTGGAAATGATTATACTTAGTAAGGCAACCCAGGCCCAGAAAGCCAAATGTCACATGTTCTCTCTCATGTGGATCCTAGCTACAAATGATTGGACTTCTGAGTTGGAACAAAACTCAGTAGCAGAGGCCAGTAAGCTAGAAAGGGGATATAAAAGGAATAAAAAGGGAAGGAAGGGGGACTTAATAGGATGGTGTTGTATATATGTAAGCAGAAGAATGTATTAATGGGGGTGGAAAGGCCTAAGTGAGGTAAGGGGAAGAGATTGAATAATCAAAAGGTGGGGGAGGGCTAATCAAAATCTAAGAGGGTTTAAATAAGTCATACAAAAACCTACTATATATATATAAATAAAATTTTTTTTGAGAGAGAGAGGAATGGGGGCGGGGGAGAGGAGAAAATGGGCCAGCCAGGGCCTCCAGCTACTGCAAACGAAATCCAGATGCATGCACCCCCTTGTGCATCTGGCTTACAATAGATCTTGGAGAATTGAACCAGAATCCTTTGACTCTGCAGGCAAACACCTTAATTGCTAAGCCATCTCTCCAGCCCTGGAAACCTACTTTTTTGGACAATGGAACACCCAGAAGCCATAAATTGTTACTAGAAAATTTTCAGTACCAGGGATGGGATACCTTCCAGTGAGTTGTTGGCCAGGGAGGTTCCTGATTCCCCCAAAATATTACAGGCCATTGCCAAGGCTCTTGGTTTCCCTCCAGGAATAGATGGTAAAACAGAAAGCTGGAAAAAGCCACGCTGCATGCAGTTCATTGGGACAGAGAAATTGCCAGTGGAGATACTCAACAGTGGACACTGCAAGCCTTAAATTTGGCCAGCTCAGTCAAATGACTCAACAGGCCCTATAGTGGCATGTCTGTTATGGGGGAAACCAATTGCACTCTAATTGGAATGAAAACCTATGACAGGGGAAGTCATGAGCCCTAGGGATATAACATCTGCTGGTGTCTGGCTAAAAGTATATACTATGCTCACCGGGCTGCCCAGTAAACACTTCCCTCCCTCCCTCTCCCTCTCTCTTTTTCTGAGGTAGGGTCTCCCTCTAGCCCAGGCTGACCTGGAATTCACTATGTAGTCAGTACTTCTCTTAATGTTCATACCCATGTTAATGCTCCTCTCACTTTTGGTTAGAGAAGCTTCTCTTTTCAGATTTTGGTGACCTTGGGATGACTCAGAAGGCACTATGGTGCTGAGATGTGACAGAGGAGTGCTTAGTACTGAAACATTTCTATCACACCTTCCAAGGCTCAGGGTCCATTTGCAGAAGAAGTGGTGGAAAGAATGTAAGAGCCAAAGGAAGGGTAGGATTCCTTACAACGTGCTCCTCCAGACACAAAATGGCCTGGATATCCATGACTTTGCAGTGCCTGACACTACCTATACAAAACCATGATAATTGGAGGAAAAAGATGATAGTATCAAAATAAAAGACAGACTGATTGAGAGGGGGAAGAGGTGTGATAGAAAGTGGAGTTGCAAAGGGAAAATTGGGGGAAGGAGGGAATTACCATAGGTTATTTGTATGGAAGTTGTCAATACAAAATTTTAATTAAAAAATTTAAAATAAACTCAGCCTGGTGGCACACACCTTTAATCCCATCACTAGGGAGTGCAGAGGTAGGAGGATTGCTGTGAGTTTGAGGTCACCCTGTGACTACATAGTGAATTCCAGATCAGCCTGGGCTAGAGCGAGGTACTACCTCAAAAAACCAAAAACAATAACAATATATTAAAATAAATGAGTGGATGATTGAATAAGTAAGGTGAAGATGGTTGTGGTGGCTCACACTTATAATCCCAGTACTTGGGAAGCTGAGGCAGGAGGAAGGCTATGAATTCGAGGCCAGCCTGGGCTAAAAGAGACCCTGCCTCAAAAAAAAAAGTATAAATAAGGTAGGAATGATGACATCTGAGCTAGTTCTTTGGCTTCCAAAACACACACACGTGTTCTTGTACACATACAAACGTGCATGTGTGAACACATTCACACATACAAAAGGAAAATGAACCTAGAAAAAAATTATGAAGAAAAAAAAATCCCACACAATAAATCCTGTGTGAGGAATAAATAAGAGAAGAAGCAAAATAGTCTCAGGTGGCATAAACGGCTTTCTTTCTTTCTTTTTTAAAATATGTTTTATTTCTTTGAGATGAAGAAAGACAGAGAATAGGCAGATAGGGCCTCCAGCCACTACAAACATACTCCAGATCATGTGCCACCTTGTGCACCTGGCTTATGTGGGTCCTGGGGAATCAAGCCAGGGTCCTTTGGCTTTGCAGGAAAGTGTCTTAACCACTAAGCCATCTTCTCTAGCCCCAAATGGCTTTCTTTTTGACTATTTTACTTACTATTAGGAAGGAGAGAAAGAATAGGCATGCCAGGGCCTCCTGCCACTGCAAAACAACCCCAGATACATGTGCCACTTTGTGCATCTGGTTTTATGTGGCTACTGGGAAATCAAATTCAGGCGGTCAGACTTTGCAAGCAAGTGCCTTTAACCACTGAAACATCTCTCCAGTTTTTTTGTTGTTGTTTTTTGTTTTTCGAGGTAGGGTCTCACTCTAGTCCAGGCTGATGTGGAACTCATGGCGATCCTCTCACCTCTGCCTCCCGAGTGCTGGGATTAAAGGCATGCGCCACATGCCCAGCCTATCTTTTCTTTTATTAGTATGTGGTCTGAGGAATATTTGTCTTAGATTGTAACCCAAGATCCTGAAGATATTTTACTGTGTTTCATGCTACAAACTTTGAGCTTTCAGCTCCTTTGTTTAGGTTTATGATCTAGTTGACTTATTTTTCTCTCGTGATTTTTAAAAAAATATTTATTAACAACTTCCATAAATACAGACAATGTACCATAATCATAATCCCCTCTTCCCACCCTCCTTATTCTTTCTCCACTGACTCCTTTTTATCCAACTCTTTTTTTTTTTGGTTCTTCGAAGTAGGGTCTCACTTTAGCTCAGGCTGACTTGGAGTTCTCTATTTAATCTCAGGGTGGCCTCGAACTCACGGTGATCCTCCTACTTCTGCCTCCCGAGTGCTGGGATTAAAGGCGTGTGCTACTATGTCTGGCCTGCCTAAGCTTTTGAGTGGATCCAGACTGCTCTGCTGGTAGATATGTGTTTCAGAGTAACTTGGAGGGGACAGCCCTCTGTAATAAGACAAGCAACCCTTCTCAGCAACAAGTACAGTCGACCTTTGGGCCATAGGATGTATTGCTGTCCCTTCCCAGCTGTCACCCACAAAAATATCTCTAGACACTCTCAAAGATCTTTATGGAGAAGGACTGTTCCCAGCACAGAACTCTATAGAAAGTTCTCTGAAGAGATGGCAAAGAGCTGAGATTTGAAAGAAAAGCATCAATTTGCCTACACTTTGCAGAAAGACCACCCTAAGGAGACCTAGACAGTAAATTCCCTGGCCTAAATTGGGGGGGAAGGAGTGGAGAATAAAAAACAAAACCCAAAGGACGCAATTGGTATCCTTCGAATTTTTCAGAGTGTCAGTGACATGTAGTGATTAGAAAAAGGCAAAGATGAGAACTATAGAGAAACATCAGACGAACATTGGAACTTTGTAGGCCTCAACAGGGAATTTGGACGTATTCTAAAAGCAACAGGAAATGCAATGATGTTTTTCAAAGATGGAGGAGAAACCACTGTAGGAAGGCATGCGAGGTAGCCTGGAGTGTGGCAGCTATGGGAAGTGTAGCGGGGGTCGGTGCAGTAAAGATTACAATAGCAATGGCAAGGCGTGACTGCACACTGAGCAGGCGCATGGCCCCACAACGGATGACAGCGTTGCTACCGCTGCACCGGCGGCCTGGGCGTGGCATTGTAGGGGTGCCCAGACTCCCCTGCCCGTAGCAAGACCTTGGTACAATCTAGGACAAAACAGCTCCATCGCTCGGCCCCGCCGGTATCCCAGGATTCACACCTGGGTCAACGGGGCTGCGCTCTGGGTCTACAGGACCATCCTTCCAGGTTGGCTTAATCCGCCAGCTGCATATTCTGTCCCGGAGCTGAATTCTCTCAAGGGAGTTTGTCTCCGGGCGAGAAGCCAGACTCAGCCTCACTACTTAGGAAAGCTTGAACCCAATGCCTCAGTTCCCCCAGCCACGCGAGACGAGGTGACCAAAGCCGCGCGGGCTCTGCACCGTGCGTCCGGCCGTCCTCCCGCCCCGGGCCCAGGAGCGCGGAGCTCGGTTCACGGACTCCCGCCTAGGCCCGCGTCCGTGGGGCCCGCCGCAGGGCCGCCTCACCCCGCTCGAAGTCCATCTCTTCCAGCGTCTGCTGACCCGGCCCCGCACCCGGCCGAGAGCAGCAGGCCCCGTCGGCGCAAGGCCGCGGCGCCGCCATCGCCGGTGCGGGTCCCAGCCCCGGCCGCCCGGCGTCCAGTCTGGCCAGTCGCAGCCGCAGCTCACCTCGAGTCCCGCCGCCTCGGCCGGATGGACCAATGCAGCGTGGGGATCTTAGCTGAGACCCAATCGCAGCGGCAGGGCGGGGCTTGCGGAGGCCAGGCGCGCGCAGCGCCGCCGTGCCGCCTCGCGAGGGCGCCCCAGGCTAAGCCGAGGCAGGGGGAGCGGCGGAGCTTGTATTTTTTAGTGGATATGGACATATTTAGTGTGTAAACAACACATGTTGGCACCATCCCTTCCCTCCTCCCTGCCCCTGTTCCAAAGGGGCCCTCCACGGTTGAGGATGCAGGTCATCCCCATGGGGATTGTGGGTCATGAATTATGGGGGCAACAGTCAGTTATGGGGGAGATGCAATGTCTCTGCGAAATGTCCCGACATGTGGCTCTAACAATCTTTCCGCCCCCTCTTCCGCAACATTCCCTGAGCCATGTTGGGTGCCTTTTAAGTCTACGTCAGTGACGGGCTCTTAGGAGCCTCTGGATCTCTGTTTTGGTGGGTGCTGAGTGTCCTCGGCGTCTGTCTCTTGGTGGTGCTGTTTTGGCCCGACCCTGAGAGGAGGAGGGGCTGTGTGATGGAAGATAGCCTCACGCCTCGCCTTGTAGGGTGTGGAGACTGAGCAGTTAGGCACAGCTGGTAGTAAAAATGTCGCGTTTTCCAGAACCGAGGCCTTGCGGGCCTCACTGCTCTTATACTACGCTGCTCCCCAGGATAGGGTCTTCAGGCGTACTCCAGTCCCTCATCCTCTCCGCCCAGCATCACCCCAGACGCCAAGGGGGCCAGAGAACGAGCCATGACCGCTGGAAAGGCCTGGGGTGCTCTGATACCCACCCCTTCCTTAAAAATCCAGTTAGATCAGGTGGCCTGAGGGCATGGCAGGTGAACCCTCCACCACTGCTGGGCGCTTAGTAAGCCAAGTCTGATCCAGGGAGCAGCAGTCTGCTCAAGCTGCAATCAAGTGTGTTTTGGGGGGCCTCACTTCAATGGTCTCTGTCACTGGGCGTGGGTTAGATTCCTCCAAACCCATCAGGGGCACTCAGAAATGAATCCAGGCTCTGCCTGTTGTTTTCCTCAGGAACATCTGGACCCTGTGCCACTCCCTCAAGAACAGGGAATTACAACTGACTGGGTGGCAGTGGGGAAGTTCCTCCTCTATATGATTAGTGTAGTGAACACACACACACACACACTACGACTCGTATGTTTGAAGAGTAGAAAACTAGAAGTAGTTTCTCCCCGGAAACTGGCTGGGAGCTCCCTCATTACCCTATCACCCTTAGGCTGCTCTTCTGGTAAGTCCCCTCCTTTGGCCTCTCACTCCCCGATTACGTCCTCCAGAATTCTGGGAAGACAAATCCCTTCTCTTCCCCCTTGACTTCTCCCACTGGCCAGAAGCCAAAGCTGGCTCCCAGGGGTTGTAGCTCTGGTCTGGTTCCCAGCCCAAGACACCACTGTGGGAAACACTGGAGTCTAGGCTGTCCCCTCCAGAGAAGGCACAGGCAGGCACGGAGGCTGCTCTGGAAGGAGTGGGGGACTGAGCCAGGAGGATGCAGTCCATCCAGCCTTATCCAACCCAAGAACAGACCTCTTGGTCCCGTAATGTCTTTTAGTTCAAATGTCTTAGGTCTACCAGAGTTAAGTTGCACTTTGTCCATTTTATTCGTCAATATAAAAATACTCAAATATTTACAACAAATAAATATGCAGGAACACAATAAGTTACACTGTTAGGAGCCCTTTTCCTAGAGCTGGAAGAGGCTATGCCAGTATCCACAGCATGCCCACCTTCTCCCTTCCCTCCCCCCACACAACCTTTCCCAGCCCTGCCCAGAAGAGCACAAGTAGAAATACCATTGAACCCAGGGACCAAGTGGGAGGCCCTGCCCACCCTTCCCCCCACACAGGAGGCTCCATCTCCCTCCCCCCACCCTGAAAACATTCACAGCCCTAGAACAGGACTAGGCCCACCCTGAGCCCTGCACTCCCCCCCCAAAGGGGGCACAGCACCCTGCCCATCCCACCCCCATATATACACCTGCTGCCCCTCAACTTGGGACAGGTAGGGGTAGGAGAGGCAAAGTGGTACGACCCCCTTCCCCTTCATAGCTTCAAAAGACTCACCAGGAGGACCCCAGGCCAAGGGAAGACTGGACAGACAGGAAGGTTATGCCACACACACTTACACACACACAACCAACACACAGATACACAGACACACCCACATCATGAAACTTCTGTCTTGAAGTTTTGGCTGCTGGGGTCCCACATGTCCAAGATCCACAGAAGAGGGCGAGCCTCCTGTGAGGCTGATGCCCTGGTGAGCCACACCAAGTGGCAGTGCCCATGCTGAGCAGGTCCTCATGGCCGGGCGGGTGCTGGGCATGCCCGTCCTAGGCAAAGCAGGTGCCCGTGCCATGTCCCTGAGGTAGCTGGTGCCTGTGCAAAAGTAGGAGTGCACCTCCCATGCACCCCCACCGACCGATGCGGTGGGGGCTTCCCCTCATACTGAAGACTCCTCCGGGTTGGAGTCAGGCAGTGGCTGGCGTTGCTGCAGTTTCCTTCTCAGTTCATCAGCAAGCTCAGGCAGGGGATGCCCGAGCCCTCCCCGATCCTCACCTCCTAACTGTAAGCGCACGTAGCCATTGGCATTTGAGTTCCGTCCACCCCCCAGGTGAAGCCGAGTTGGAGAAGGCAGGGGCTGCCCAGGGATGCCAGGAGGTGGAGAAGGAGGCCCACCCCCAGGCTGGCACCGAGCGTGTCCAGGCACAATCTTGAGGGAGCCATCCGAGTAGTAGTAGCCAACAGGATCCCAAAGTTTCTCATCTGTTTCAGGGCCAGGATGGAAAGGAGGACTGGTGGGTTCCTTGGGCAGCTCAAGGGGATACACCAGGGTCCTTTCAGCTGCCTTGGCACCTTTTTCCAGCTCTTCCCGTAGTCGTCGACGTAGTGACAAAACCAGCAGAAGCAGCACCAGGCACACGGCCACCAGAGCCACCACAGCTAGCCATACGAGCCCCAAGTTTTCCAAGGGGGCTCGAGCCTCCAGGGTCACCGAAGGGCCTGCCACAATAGCCACAAGGTAGCCTTCTGCAGCCAGCTGTGTCCCCTGTTCCTCTGAAAAGCAGTAGTAGGCCCCGGCATGACGAGGCTGGGCAGCCATCACCACCAGGGCCTGGAGTCCTGTATCATAGAGAAAGGAGCCTGGCTGTTCTGTTGGCAGGTCCCGGCCTCCAAAGGTCCAGCGGGCACGAGCCAAGTTGGAAGAGAGGTGGCAGGGCAGCACTAGGTCCGTGCCTGCTACCACTGTGATGTTTTTGGGAGTGAGCCTGACTGCAGAGGCAGAAACAAGAGAACGGAAAGTTAGCACAGGAAACCCAGGGCCAAGCAAAGGGTACAGTGCACAGACTGGCAATGGTTCTGGGCCTATTCCAAAAGGAGGGGCCAAAAAGAAAACAGCTCACCATTCCTAATGCCACGCAGGTTACAAATACCAGAGGTGTCCAAGACTGTCACATTCTGAACCAGAAGGGATCTAGTGGAGAAGCAGGAGATCATCAGCCGTCTGACTCCACCTATCCCGCCCTCCTCTCCCGGCCTTGGCACTCACAGACCCCAACTCACCCAGAGTGGCCCCCCACAGCCACACAGCGACTGGTGTTGGCATTCCAGGCACAGTAGGGGTCCCGGGCGAGGACACAATCTGCACAGAAGCGGTACTTGGCACAGTCGGCTAGGGGCAGCTGAACCAGCTGAGATCGAGAGCCAGTGAAAAGCAGCTTCTGCAAGAAAAGCAGGCACAGGAGGGTGGACAGAGCCACACCTGTGGGCGCGACAAGTAGCACTGGCACAGCTGAGACTTATGCAGGGAACAAGAGCACACGAACTATACCCAAGGAGCAAGGGTGTAGACAGAGCTGCAGAAGGAAATCCTGGGCCTGAGGGATTACTGAGAATTTAGAGACAGCACAGCCTAAGCACCTTAGAGACATGACCTTATTAGACAGGCCGGCAGACCTGTGAGGCTGACGTCTAATCACGCTCGCTCACGCGCACACAGTGCAGCAAGCACTCTCCCAAAGCCCCAGTAGCCTGCACAGTAACACCAGCACAGCCTAAGGTGTTTTCTTCTGTTTGAATGGTGACTGCCAATCCGTGTGTTTATTCAGCCCCACACTTTCTTGCTGCCATTATTCCATGTTCTGGGAAACAATTTTGAGTCACAATAGCTGGTAAAAGGCAAACAAATGTAAGTCCAGAGGGGTGTGCAAATACACCAGCAAAGAGGTTTGCATGAGGGTAAAAGAAAATGCCAGAACTTGAGGAAAATGGTCAAGGAAGTAGAGGAACAGGTTCAGAGAGTCACTGGGACTGAAGAAACTGGCAACCCATTGCAAGGGCATCTTGAACCTGACAGCTTGAGAGGTCTGGCCAACAAGTGCATAATCCAAAAGAGGCTGCAGGTAGAGCCACCATCCAACCTGGAGGTGTCTAAGGAAAGAGTGAGGGCAATTGCCAAGGCCAGATTCTGGGAATGCAGCTCCATAGGGACCCAACCCTTAAAGCAGGTTCAGTTATATTAGGGCTCTTACTTCCCAGAACTGAACAAGCTAAGGGAGGGGTGTTGAGCTGACCAAGCACATGAGCCCAAACAAGGAAAGCAGAAAAGACTGCAGTGAGACAGTGTATGGGGCCTGCCCTACTACCTTGCTCGGAGATAGCACCAGGCTTTCCACAGGTTCCTGATCAAACACCTGCAGCTCCTCGATCAGGTGCACCCAGGATCCCAAACTCACTGCTTTCAGCAGCCAGCCATCTCCTGGAAAGGTGGTGGGGTGGGGGGGATAATGAATGACAAGGCATGAGGCCCTGTAGCATCTCTATCTCCCTGCCCTTGGGCACACCCAGGAACATACCTGTGCCAATGAATAGCACCGTATAGGTGGCTCCGTCAAGCCCCAGAACTCGGTCAGCCACCAGGTGTGTGAAGTTAGTGCTCTTCTTCACAAACAAGGGGCGGCCCCACTGAGGCCGCACCTGCTCTTCTAACAGTGGGTGCTTCTTGATGAAGTTGAGCGTGTTGTCAGGAAGCTCCAAGGAACTGGCATAGCCATTGCGGCGGTGCCAGTTGTTGATGCACTGTGTGGGGAAGGAATATAGAGGTGAGAGCAGTCAGCTGGGCGAATGGGCCCTAGAGCTGGTGATGGGAACACATCCCTGCTCCAGAAAACTCACCGAACCAGGGCGAGGGACAGGGACCAGATCAGTATAGCGGCCCCACTTCTGAGCTTGCTCACGGTACTCCTTGTAGGGACCCTCAAACACCCGCTGGATCTCTTTCAGCTGGTATTCACAGACTGCTGACAGGTCTGTATCGCCCCTGTTGCAGCAGATGAGGGACCACAAACAAGTGAGGTCCGGTGCTCACCTTACACCAGCTCTCAGGCCAGTAGTAGGAAGGCAGGGCTCAGTGCAGAGGTCATGGCCATGAGAATGTACTTGTGGCTCTAAAGTGTCACCTGGGGCACAGAGCCCTGCCCCTTCCCCACGGAGCTTTAAAAAGGAGCAGGTGCCCAGTATTCTTGGCCACCTGACACTGACCAGCTGAACTTCCCCAAAGTCCCATGCAGGCCCTCACACCCACACACCATCCCTGGTCTGACCACCTGCTCCTTCCCACCCCCAGCTATCCCCAGGGCACTCACCACCGTGCTTGAAAAACCCCGAAGAAGGTGGTGTTGTGCCAGGAGGCACCCTGTAGGGTGTGCACCGCCCGCAGCTGGTTGAAGTAGAGCTTCCAGTCAGGAGCCGAGCATGTCAGCCGCGCCTTCAGGAATGTTGTCCACTTCCTCTGCAGGGTCCGTGCACCCCCCATGTCACTCTGACAGATGGCAAGAGGACATAGCTGTCAGTCCCTGTCAGGCCAGCAGGGCTCCCAGGGCCCGCCACTGTGGCACTCAGTACCTTACAGACGCGGGCTACACGAGCCACCACCTGCTCGGCATAGCAGTCATACTCCACGGCCCGCTCACTGAAGAAGAAGTAAATCTTGTCATCGTCCCCAGAGAAGCTCTCCACACTCTCAGGAACATAGGCAGAGCCTACGAAGTGGGGTTCTATGACAAAGCAAGGAGGGTCAGTGGCAGAATTCATTGTCCTCACAGAGCCTCTTATTCTTGGCTTCTAAGCCCCACTCCATAGCTCACCATTCAGCCAAAAGGCCAGGTACTCAGTCTTTATGGGGTGGTGGGGCCCCATGTTACGTAGGATGACAGGCTCTGTGCCCAAGAAGTTGCTAAGTGTGGCAGAGTATAGCTCACCATCTAGGGAAGACAGAAAGAGGGTCAATCAGACCCTCCAAGGACAAGTGACCAGAGTGTGACTGACCAAGTCCCAGATAGCTCGCTCCATCCTCATTGGAGGTCGCTACTTACCCACAAAGAGGCCAGTGTGGCCCTTAGCTGGGTCATAGGGACACTTCCCCTTCCCGTCCTCAAACTCTCCACGCTCCAAGGTGAAGGTGAGCATGTCCTAAGGGCAGGAAGACAATGAGTAGAGGCAAGAGTCCTGGGAAGGAAGTGTGAGGGGCTGGAGACAGACAGGTAGGGGTACACCCAAGGAGGGAACCAGCACTCACAATGTAGGTGCACTTGGGCTGAAAGGCATAGGTACCACAGACATACAGATGGGAGGTGTTGTATGGTTGTAGGAAGCGAATAAAGTTGAAGCACTCTGTCTGCAGGGAGAAAAGTGCCCAGTCAGTGAGGGCTGGAAGGCCAGAAATGAAGGGTCACAAGGGCCAAAATGGAAGAGGGGCCAGCACTCTGCCACAGGCCTGACAGAAGGGCTGTGCCCCAAGTACCCACCTGGTTGCTCTTCCCTTTCTGTATACACTCATTTTTCTTCTCAGCTGGGGCCTCCCAAGAGATCTGGGGACAGTGAAGGACGTATCAGAATGTCACAGGTACAACATGGGTGACATTCAGTGTGAAGATCTGGTCCTCATCCTCTGAGAAACCCCAAAACATCCCACCACATCAAAACAAGAGTGCCACAGCACAAAGGGAAAGCAGCTACTAATCTATGGGAGAGCAGTAACTAGGCTGAGGGACAGCCTGTTCAGGCCGTGCCCCTGGATCCTACCCTCTCTAACCCTGTGTGCCTCCCGCTGCCCCACCTCTCACCACTCCTTGCAGCTCCAGGGCCTCCACGCTAAAGGCAAACAGGGCTTCGCGGGCCCCCACATATAGGACCCCAGAGTGTTCCGTCAAGGTCAGGGTCAGGAAGTCCTGGATGCCTGTGTGGGAGAACCGCCGCACCACAGTGGCCAGCTCTGCAGGGATAAGGACAAGATGGGCTGAGCAGCCTGTGGGTGGTGGGCTTCCCTGAGGTTCCCAGGAACCTCTAGGATAGGTCTTCCTTTTTCCAATGATCTCTTGGACGTCATTATCACTGTTCACCACCACAGTCAGCACCTCACATGCAAATGACAGCCAAGACCCCGTTGTCCATAAAGGGTATTTTCTGAATAGCTTCTGGCTCAACAGCTCCACCCCACCCAGACTTCCTCGGCCTTCCTCAGCCTGGGAGGAGGCAAATCCGGGCTGGTAAAGGAGGAAGGAAGGATATCTCAGCCACAACTTCCGGCCAGAGGAAGCCATCTGACTGATGGCTTTCACTCAGGGTCAGCAGCACCTCTGACAGAGATCTGGACACTTCCCCCACCCTGGCTTCCTTGGCTGCTGTTTCCTTCTTCACTCTGCTGCTTGCTGCCACATCAGGGTCCAGCCAGATCCTGGTGGTGAATCCAGCAGGGCAGGAGACAGAACAGCTGTGCCCATTACTTGTCTAAGAAGCCCTTTGCTCTAGCAGGTGCCAACCCAGGGTGCTAGGGATGTAAGCACAGATGGCCCTGGGACTAGTAGGGGTGGCAGGAAGGGAAGGGGAAGGAGTTAGGGCTGGGAGGCTAAACAAGGAGGTCAAAGGAAACCACAGGCTCAGAGACCAGAGATTATACTGAAGCCACCTGGCAAACACAGGGCACAACCATCCATACAGTCACGTGATCCCTGTCAGACCTCTAAAAACCTGCCCACTTGTCACAGGGTTCCCTCAAAGAAGCCCTCAGCCTTTGGAGGCAACGATGGGCTCGAGGTTGGGCCCAAGCTAGTACAGGAGGGCTTTATTAGCTGCAGAGTGCAGCCTGTGGGAGGTGAGCTCATCCCAGGTCCCTAGAGCCCGTGGACGATACAAACACCTGACATCACCTCTTCATACAGGTGTGTGCACAAGGAGCGACATCTGGTCTACTCTGGCCTGGCCTGTAAATGCATGCACCCACACAGACCCATCCAGAGCCACCAGAAGGCACAGTGCTGGTACAGCAGGGAGGTCCACTAGGAGAGATTGAGGAGCCTCTAGGGAAACAGTGCCAAAAAGACTGGGAGTGGGGTTAGGCTTACACCTACCTGCTCTAATTCAGATTTGTCTCTCTAGGTTTCTAAGTACTAGTGATGATTAAAATGAGGACTGGGAGCATGACTCAGAATGACTCTCTCCTTTATACACCAGGGCAGCCAGGACTGGACTGGGGGTAAGAGATACTCCAGAGCTAGCTAGCTTAGGTTCCAGAAGAAGGCAAATCCCAGGTCCTGACCTGTACCAGTTCTGGACCCCAGGGGCCAGCCACATTTCTTAGAAAACCACAGCCACACAGATGAGAATAAAGCAATGCACGCTTGGGAGACTAATTCCCCAGCAGCCTCCCCTCCCTTCCAGCAAGCAGTCCCCTTCCCCCAGCTGCCCCTTTTGCCTTCCTCTGGCCCTCTTTCCAAGGCTTCAGGCACTCACCCCCAAAAGATACTGTTTTCCGGGGCACAAGGTTCCACCACACATCAGCTCCAATGCCCGGGCCCCACAGCCCTGCTGCCAGCAGCCAGACAGCCCAGTGTGGGGCCATGGCACACGCCAGAGATCTAAACTCCAGGCCAGCAGCCCTGCCGAGGGAAAAGACATGGTAAGCATCACAGCCCCTAGGCCGTGCACACAGGGACGCCAGCACAGGACACACTGCAACAAGAATTCTTCCGGAGCCCCTGGAACTCCCCTAGTCCCCTTCTTTGGAGGGAGGACCTAGCTCTGGCACCTGGTTCCTACCTCCTGCAATCTCCAGGTCTCCCTGGGGAACAAGGGAGGAGCTGAGTCAGCGGTAGGGGTGGGCAGTCATCAAAAAGCCCTCTATGGCCATCCCCACTCCCTTCCCTCAACAGGAAGTTGTGCAGAAAAACCAAATTAAAAAGGTAGCCCCCCCCCAGCCTACGAGCCTAAAAGGTTAAGGTTTTTTTTTTGTTTTTTTTTTTTAAGGTTAAGAGTTTTTGTTGTGTGTGTGTGTGTGTGTGTGTGTGTTTTAACAGTAATCCCAAGAAACAGGACCTGCTAGCAGTGAGACTCTCAGGCCAGCCCTAAGACCTTAATGGGGTAGGCTGTTGGTTAAGACCCCCACTGGGGAACTTGGGGCAGCAGACTCCACGCCGCTGAGTACTCGGCCCCAGCCAGTCCCCTCCCCCAGAGCAGACAATAGCCGGGCAGAGCCCAAATCCCGTTCCACATCACCAGGGCTGGAGTGGGAGTGGGGCCGGGAGGCGAAGGGGCCCAGCTTCCCGAGGCCCCTTTGTTGCCCTAGAGGGAGGCAGGAAGTGGGTGGATGGGCGTGGAAATGACCAGGGCCCAGTCCAGTTCCCAGCACAGCCTCCTAGGAGACACTAACCCTCGGGATGAGAGGCAGCGGGACCCCGAGTCGGCTCGGAGCTAATCGGGGATCTCCCGGTGGTGTCGGTAGCGGGGGCGAGAGGAGGTGGAAAATGTAGGAAGCCCGAAGGGGGTTCCTCCTGGACCACAGGGGAAGCACGCGCTTGGCTCGCTGTCGCTGTACTCCCCCTGTTCTGGGGAACCTTCCCAACCCGAGGACTGCGTCCTGAGGGACCCTGGTCTTGGCAGACCAACTGGACTAATTTCCACTGTTTAGTTGTCTAGGCCGGGTATAAAGACACAGAAGCTGGGAACCTCACCCCCAAAAAGCGTCCCTGCTAAGGTCCCGTCCAGGTCCCCCAACCGTGGGTTGCTCCCCTCCCCCAGCTCCGGGGATTTGAATGCAAACAAAGCGGCGGTGCTGGGAGCGTGGCGAAGCCCGGGCCTGCGGACGCCCCCTGCCGGCCCAAAGCCCCAGCGCGGGAAGGGTGGGGGACGGGGGCTGCCTTCCCCCTCCGGCGGTTCCCCAAAACATCCTCAGCCTCCTTTTACCCCTTACCCCAGGCTCGGGTAGGACCCTGCAGCGTGCTCCAAGAATCCGCCTGCGCAGCGGAGCTTCCACCCCCAGTTCCTCCCAAGGCAGGGGGCACTGGTGGCCAGGGAAGATGGAGGGGTGCGGGATCCAGGCTTTCGTTCCCACACCTTGACCCACCCGGAACAGCCGGCCGTACACCGAGGCGCCCCAGTGCGGGACAGGGTGGACTGGCTCCGGCCGGGGGCCTGTGCCAAACCGCCTCCCCAGCCTTACAGTCGGGCGAGCGGGCGGGGGGCCACCGTAGGGAAATCCGATCCCACAACATCGGCCTCGGTCCAAGCCCGCCCCAAACTTTCCGTGGGGGCGGGGGAAGGGGGCAATTCGTGAGCCTGGTCAAGATCGTGGCAGCGTGCCGGACAGCACGATGGTCCACATAACCCCCAGCCCTCTCCCCGACACCGGTCCGCCCCTTCGGCCGCCGAGGCTGCAGGCGCTGCGTGCCCGGCTCCTAAGCGTCCGCGATGGGCACAGAAGGCTCCCGGGCCGACAGCTGTCCGCAGCCGCCCCTCCCTACTCCTTCAGACGCTATCCATCGCGCGCGCAGCAACCCCGGCCCAAGCAAGGGGACAAAGCGGGGTCCCCGCGGCTCTGGTCGCGCGCAAGCCTGGCCTCACTCACCTCTTCTGCGCAGCTCGAATCCCTGGGCGCCGCCCTCGCGCTCGGCTCTGACCGAGGTCCGCCCCTGCCCCCGCCCGCCCTCGTGCTCCCGCCCGCCAGCACGACTCCGCAGCCCTTCGGCCACGGTCCCCCGGTCCCAGTATGGCTCGGCGCCCCGGGGTCCGGGCTCCACCGCGCCGGGCGCCGGCTCTTTCTCGGGCGCTGTCGCCGCTCTCCGCCCCCAACCCTCTGACGTCAGGCGGGGGGGGGGTCAAGCGGTGGCCGGGGGTGGGACGAGAAGACCCGCCCAGGAGGGGGCAGCGACCCGTCGCGACCTGCAGGCTCGCGTGCCGGGAGACCGGGCTCTGGGGCCCCTGCAGCTCCGGACGCTTAGCCGCCCAGTGCCCGGAGTTAACCGCGAGGGAGGTGGGGCGAGAGAGGGACCCCGGGCATTGCCACGTGAAACCACACTCACCTGGTCTTTCTCAAGTGTTTCTGTCCTCTCCTCCTACCTCCGGCGCGAGGGACTCAGGAAGGACTGAGGGGCTCCGCCACGCTCCAGTTACAGGAACCGACGCTGCCCAGCTACTTTGGGATGCATATCCAAGGAAGGGAAGCAGGGATTGAAACTGAAGCTTTTCTTGGGGGCGGACCACAGTAGTCCGTCTTTTGGTCCCAAATTCTGCCTCTTAACACCCACCAGGTTGCCCTCAGGCTGGAACAAACCCTCAAAGGCCGGAAAGACGCCCCCCCCCCCCGCCCGGTCTCCAGGCAGACATTACCCCCAGGAAAAGACCCTTGGATCTGCTGGAAGGCCGATTAGAGCCTTACTGGTCAGATGAAAGGGGCCCAGGAGAGCCACGCTGAGAACCACCACCACCTTCAGAAGCGCCAGCCTCCGCCCATAGCCGCTCCTAGAAGCAACTTGTAGCTCTGGCCACCTGGGCGGTGCTGGCCTCCTTCCTGCCAGCTGGTCCTCGAGCTGGACAGGTGGACAAAGGAACTTCAGGGAGGCTGCCCAAAGAGCACCTGGCGACAGATGCAACCCCAGGCTACAGTCAAAGGGCAGGGGTAAAGGGGCGTCTGGGCCATAGGCTTTTCTGGTAACTAAGCCAGGAGGCAGTCCTGGAGTGGAGGAACACTTTGGACCCTGTCAGCAGATCTGGAGGATAAATCAGTCCGACAGCAGCTTTTGTTCTGGGTTAAAACTTGGCATCTGAAAAGTGGAGACCAGAGAAGCAGTACAGATAATTGAGAAAAGCAGCCTAGTTTGGTTTCAGTAACAATTGGGTCTTTGCTGGAGCACATAAAGGCCCCTTCTCCTTCCCTGGCCAAAGCCACATTCCCAGCTCCTTTCCACTAGGAAACAAAGCTGTGGCCTTGGAGATGCTGGAGATAGGAGGCAAGCCAGATAACAATTACCAGGGGTGGGCAAGGAAAGCGCCTGCCTGCTGCATCTGGCAAGGGAGGGAGCCCTTGCAGAACCCTCCTACCACCTCTTGATGGCTGGCCTGTGTCCATCTAAGCAAGGCTGAGTTGCTGCATTGATGCCCCGTATTTGTTCTGTGATTTCTGTTTTATAACCCGCTGTCATATTTCATCACTCCACCTTCATGACACTTAAAAAAGCTGGTATGGCTGGGCGTGGTGATGCACGCCTTTAAATCCCAGCACTTGGGAGTTAGAGGTAGGAGGATTGCTGAGAGTTCGAGGCCACCCTGAAACTACATAGTGAATTCCAGGTCAGCCTGAGCCAGAGCGAGACCCTGTGGGGGAGGGGCGGGAGGGAGGGAAAAAGAAAGCTGGTATGGACAGCCCTGGGAGGCTGCAGCAGGAGGATCATGAGTTCCAGGTCAATTATTCTTGTTTCTCACACTTTAGCAACGATATACCAAGACTAAGAATTGGATCAAATTCACATAAAAAAGCAAAGTCAGAATTTTAAATGAGGTTTTGAAGTGATGGAAGGAGCCTATGGTTCCATGCTCCTGGGGAGGCTGAGGCAGGAAAATTAAACCTATGGATTCAAATTTGGCCTAGGCAATCTAGTGAGACTGTGTCTCAAAAAAATAAAGCTGAGTGTGGTGGCATATGCTTTTAATCCCAGAACTCTAGCGGCAGAGGTAGGAGGATTGCCGTGAGTTCGAGGCCACCTGAGACTACACAGTGAATTCCAGGTCAGCCTGGGCTAGAGTGAGACCCTACCTCGAAAAACCAAAAAAAAAAAAAATAATAATAATTAGGTTTGACTTGGTGGTTTATGCCTTTAGCTCCAGCACTCATTTGGGAAGCTGAGGTAGGTGGATCACTGAGTTTGAGGCCAGCCTGGGCTATAGAGTGAGTGCTAGGTAAGCCTAGGTGAGACCCTACCTCACAAAAAAAATAAAATAAAATTAGGCCTACAGACTCCCAATTCTGTCTTTTCAATCAGTCACTATGTACCTGGCCAATGCTCACTTCCTATTTTTCCTTACCTTCAAACCATGCCCCCAGGTTATGAGGGTTACTAGGTAGAGACCTGAGCACCTTGGCTCTATCTTCAAGGTGGCCCTAGTGGAAAGTTTCAAAAGGTGGTTTGGTTTCACTGACAAGGACAGTGTTCTTCTGTACCTCAGTGGCAGGTACCAGGGTCCCTCAAGCCAGGGACGATGAAAGCAGAAGTGGAGAGTAAAGGAACCAGTGAGCCCTTCCTCACCAAGGCTCCTCAAAGGGCAAGCTCCACCCCATCCCTGTTCATTTCCTCCTGTATCCTATTCATTCCAGGCCTTCCCCTTGGGTAGGTGAGCAAAGGATAGTTTCTTTGTATGACTACTTGCTCATGATTCATACTTTTTTTTTCTTGAGGTAGGGTCTCACTCCAGCTCAGGATGGCCTGGAACTCACTATGAAGTCTCAGGGTGGTTTTGAACTCATGGCGATCCTCCTACCTCTGCCTCCTGAGTGCTGGCAAGAAAAATAAAGATCCCTGGATCTTCCAAAGAAAGTTTTGCCAGGTCCGGTGCTGCACAGGATTGCTATGAGTTTGAGGCCAGCTTAGGGTAGTGCGAGAGACTACCTTGAAAAGCCAAAACATAAAATAACTATTCCAAAAAAAAAAAAAAAAAAAAAGCTCATACATCTGTGTAGTGTCTCTAGGGACTGCCTGGCATAGCCTACGGAAGGCATTCACCCTTAGGCCTTAATTAAGTTGGAGAGACCCTACTTCTTGCCCCTTTTGCTTTAACTTAAAGGCTGTGGCCAAGTAAGAAAAACACAAAGAAGATGTACTAAATGCCTCTAAAGGGTCTCCAAGCTCCTATGGCTGGTCCAAATCTTATCTGGAAGACAGACTGCTCCAAACACTGGTCATGGGCTCTGGTGGTCTACTTTTCTGCTACTCACCCACCCACCACTCTTCAGAGACAGCAATCTGACAAGACCGAGGCCCAAAGTACACATGGGGGTCTCTACAAGGCTACCTGGGCCACTTCCCAAGGAAGTTAGGAGCTACTTCTTCCTCACAGGTGGGGAAGTGAGAAGACTGAGGTCAGCTACCTTTCAGGGAGCTTTCTGAGGCTTGGGGACCCAGGGGCCTGGGACATAGGAAAAGGACTTCCTCTGAAAGGCGAGTTATCAACGCTGTCCACCTGGGAAGCCTTTCCCTTCCCAGCCCTTCCCTGCCAGCATCACCAAAAGGAAGTAGGAAAACATCCGTCATCACAGCCCCGGATGCTGCTTTTCCAGTGGTTCTCTCAGGATATCCAACGCCTTTTCCCAGGGGCTTAAGGTCAAAGACCTGGAAGGCAAATGGTGAAATTGCCAGCCTTGCTCCAGAACTTGAAGAGACCGTTTCTAACTGATCCCCAGCCCAGTTTTAGAAGATCTGCTCAGTCCTACATCAGCTAGTCTCAGAGCAGGCCCATTACATGACCCAGGGGATAGTGTCCACCCTTGAGTGACCTCATATAGCACACCTCTCTACTCAGGTTACAGCCAGGCCTCTGGAAGGGACTGAGTTGTCACCAACACCTCTTCTCCTCTCAGTAGTATCTATTTCTCTCTTGGGAATGAGTATGTTTGTGGAGCAAGGAGGCAAAGCTGGAGAGGACAGATGGCTACAGGGATGGACAGTTCTAGTTCTTTCTCAGAGCATCTTCAATAACTGGAAACTCCCCAGTTCAGTCTCTCAGGTCTCCCTACTCCCTCTCTGCCCTTGGCAGTGAGAACAAAGGAGGGAAATTTCAAAGGTGATTTCCAGAGCAAATGGAATACTGGAGGATTAACTGTCAGGATGTGCAGTGTCAAGCAGGGGTGCCCCAGGGAGGGAGAAGATGACTGGCTTCCTTAAGTCTCTGCCTTCCTAAAGCCAACCTGATGCTGCTGGGCTGCAGGGGTTACCCCGGCCAAAGGGACATGTGGCACAGCCAGAAAGAGAAACCAGAACTCTGTCAAGTAACAGAGCATCCAAATCACCCTGGCCCTGTAAGAGTTTCTTCTACTTCTCATTTGGCAAAGACGCTGAGACAGAAAAGAAGTCTTGTGTGGTACCCAACACAATGTTGATCCTGTTCCCCGTCCTCTGAATAATAGATGTCCCAGCCTCCTAGCCTTCTGGGGACCCAGAGAAGGACACAGCTGTGTCTGAAACAGGCTGTTGCAGTCATGGTTTGCATTGCTGGTAGAAATCACCCAACCAAGAGCAGCTTGTGGGAAAAAGAGATTTATTTTGGCTTACAGGCTCAAGGGGAAGCTCCACAATGGCAGGGGAAAACTATGGCATGAGCAGAGGGTGGACATCACCCCCTGGCCAACATAAGGTGGACCATAGCAACAGGAGGGTATGCCAAACACTGGCAAGGGGAAACTGGCTATAATACCCATAAGCCTGTCCCCAACAATACACTCCCTCCAGGAGACATTAATTCCCAAATCTCCATCAGCTGGGAACCTAGCATTCACGACACCTATGTTTATGGGAGACACCTGAATCAAACTACCACACAGGCCCAGAAAGGAATGGGGTTAATTTCAGGTCCATGCCAGTTGGCCTGAAGACCCTTTTGTGGAGGATATGTCTCAACCATGGGACATATAAACAGAATAAGTTGTACACAGTAACCATGGGGAAGTTCCATCCATGGATACCAGGGTTGAGCCACGAGTGGGCATAGGCTGATCTGACAGGGTAATCTTTTGCTACTTCCTGGTTCCCTCTTGCACCTATTGTGAAATCCCATCCCAACCCAGAAAGAGCTAGCTGGGGCCACAGACCAAGTATGGATTCTCCATCAGAGAACTGAGCAATGAGAAAGTGGATACCCAGGTCACACTTGCTCCTCTTGGGAGTCAGGTCAAAATCATCCAGGTACTCCATTAGGGATTAGGATCCAGGAAACTGATCTAGGGCAAGGCCTAGAATCCAGAACTCTTATGGACAGTTTCCCCAACCCCCACCTCTAAGGCTGAGGGGTGGATTTCAGAGCCTAACAATAAATAATACATAATTATAGTCCCCATCCAGCAGTTTGCTCTGTATAACCTCCCCAGCGGGGGTGGGAGGTGGTCCCAGACAGGATCCAAACAAAGGTCCCTCACCCTAGTACCCAGGCTCCCACAACTGGACAACTGGAGCCACAGGGTAACTGCTTCTCCAAGGGGATTTGCAGAGCCCTAAGGTGCAAGGGGTGAGGCCCAAGCACCAGTCACCTGACCTTCAAAGGGGAGACAAGCAGAACTAGCTACTGCAGAGGCAGAGGCATGTCAGGCTGGGCTCTGGGCATAAGCCCTCAGGATAGGGATTGAAGGAAGTCTCCTAAACCACTGGTGCTGAAATAAGACTTTAATGTGCACAAAGGAACCTCACATTAGTGACTGAGAGAGAAAGGAAGGGGTGGTGGAGAGAACAGTCGCCAACAGGGAGGTCCCAGGAAGCCAGAGTGACAGAAAGGCCTTAGGGAAGAGGAGATAGTTGGGAGGGGTGGGGATGCTGAAGGGTGGGGCAGACAGGGAGAGGTGGACTCCTTTGCTGGGCAGTGACTGGACCTCCTCTGGCCTCCATTCTTTGTCTCCTGCAGTTCTTTTCCTGCTGACTGCCCCTTGCCCTTAGCCCTTCAGATGTCTTTCCAAGGACTGAAGTACTGGCCCTGCAGCAATGAGAAAAGTAGGCTATGATGACCTGTTCTAGAACTACTCACTGTCCACAGGCCCCCTGCACTCAAGGTGTCCACTTAACATCCACCATAGACCTCTGTGCCAGATGCTGTGAGATGAAGACACTTAAGTCTCCAAGTGTATGAGTATGACTGAGTATGCACACAGGTCATAAGGCCAGTTCTCTGCTAGGGCCCCCAGGAGAATGAAAGGAAGATGGTGCCTGTACATGCTCAACAGCAGTCACTTCCCCTCCTCTTCAGGACAAGCACAAGGCTTCCCACCAGAGACCAGTGGGATCCAGTTCCTGGGAGTTCTGGGTGAATTCTGTATTCCAGCTTTTCTGAGGGACTTGTGAAATTGAGCCCCAAACCACAGCCTGTGGCCAGTGTGTCAGCCTCAAGTCAGAGGTTAAAGGGAAGGACACGGCAGTGGGAGGCAAGCTAGGAGCAGGGAGTCTAGCTATCTCTATCAAGGCCTAGGGTTTAGGGGGAGACCAGCAGGGTGCTGCTTGTTGGAGAAATGGAAGCTGGAAGGGAGGTGCAGGTGAAGGTAGTGGTGGTGGTGGGGGGGGGGTTGCTCTGTTCCAGGGACTCAGGCAGTAGAGCAGCCTGGGAATGTTACTCAGTGGAGTAGGAAGCTGAGGTCTGCAGGACAAGTGGACAGCTGTTACCACTGATGTCCTTTCCTGGCCCTGCTCAGCAAACTCATTTCCCTAGGACTGGTTTTTCTATATGTGCCCAAGAACAAGACTCCCTGTGTATCCCCCTCTGTACCCTCACACAGGGTCTGGAATTAGGAATGATAAAGGTCCTCTGTGGCATCTCCACCCTCTACCACATGGCCCACTCCACCTTGTCCCTTCAGAGCTCAGCAGCTGCAGCAGGGATGGATGTACTGCTGGCTCTGCCCAGCCCTGCAACACTGACTACTCCCCTTCCCTCCAAGGTTTGGGGGGGGGGGACTTAAGGGGCACCACCTGGGGCTGGCAATGGGCCAGAAGATCCTGCCAACGGATGTAGGTCTGGGTGGCCAGGTCCTTCAGTTTGGTCCGATGCATGGCCTGAGGACTCTCCCGGATATGGGTGCTAATGTGGCGATCCAACTGCATGCACAACAGCTGCAGCTCACCCTGCAGAGGCGGAGGCCACAGAGAGGGTGTGGCACAGGCCAGTCCAGGGTGGGTGGGGCAAAAGAGAAAATCAAGTCAGAAAGGGAGGGATGTCTAAGTGCTAGGAAGCTGGGCATCAATGGAAGAGGGCCAGGACAACTGCTGGGAGACAGGTCAGGATCCCCTGGGAATGGCTTATGGAACATGGTAGAAGGAAGAGGCCTTGGTGCCCTTTGACACTCTTTCTTGGCATGTTACCCTGCAGTTCCTAAGGGAGGACTGGCTCCGTTCTGGCTGGTCCCACATTGTTTGGTGGAGTAGATGCAACTGAGCACCCTGCCGCCCTCCTTTAACTCCAGCATCTTCGGAGACTCACCCACTGGTCTGGAGTAATGTCCTGACCGCTGACCACCACTCCAGCCAGTGACAGGAGGCTGTGACACAGATAGCAGACCTGGAGAGACAGCATAAGAGGGGTGCTTTCTTAACTCATGCCAGGCTTCTGCAGATTCCTTACTCTCAGGACATGATAGGGGAAAAGACAGTTTCCAGGGAAGTATGTTCTAGGAGGGCTCTGCCCCCTTCACTCAGAGCTGTGAACTCCAATGTTCTCAGTGATGACAGTCTGTACCCCTGCCTTCTGAAGAAGAATCTCTGCCATCCAGAAAGCCATACTATCCCAAGCCTCATCCTGGGACTCCAGCTGAGGATGCAGAGTGGTCCCAGTTCAATCTGCCCTTGTGGATACTAGGTACCTTACTCAGCTTTATGCCACCTCTATGTCCCATCTTCATGAACTCAGTCCACAGGCTCACAGCTCCTAGTTGGATAACTACCTACACAAACCCATCAGCAACCCTGACTGAGAGCATGGAAAGAGAGGGCAGGAGGGGTAGATTGTTTGGTATGAACATGTGAACACCCTTACCACCAACTCCACCCTCACTCTTACTATTGGACACTTTAGAGGTAAAAATAGGACAAAAGCAAGGTGTGGCAGAACATATTCACAACCTCAGTACTCAGTACCACCACCAGAAAGAAAGAAAACACACACACACACACACACACACACACACACACACACACACACGGAAAAGACAAAAAGAAAAGGAAAACAAAACAGGACAAAGGCCAATTCTATCTGATCAGAGAACAGATTGACCTCAGGGCACCCTTGGGCTCTCTGCTAGAATCCATTCATTTAGGGAATACCTGTCTCTTATGTAGAGAAAGTAAGCTTTGGGGAGCTCCCCAAAGGTAGATAGAGCTCCTGATACCAGCCAGCTTGCAGCTTGCTCCTGGCATTCTAGACTCCTGTCTGTGGGCACATGCAGGTTTACATGCAAGATAAGGAAAGTGGCCAGGGATCTGGAACCTTGCAAATTAAACAGCCTCAAGGAGAAAGAATGGGAGAGAAAAGCCCTAGGGATTCCAGAAGGACTTCAAAAGAACCTGAGACCCTCAGCCTCTGGCTTCCTTACCCTTATAATCTTGCCCTTTTGGATCACCGGGTTGGTGCCCAAGAAAAAGCTGTAGTTTCTTTGCTCTGACCCAGGAAACTCCCAAGAACCATTGCTTAGGGCGCCTGACAGGGCACCATGGGTTGATTTCTTCAGAATTAATATGTGGTGCCAAGCCCTAAGCAGAGATGTTGCTTTGCCCAAGATCCTTCAGCAGAGCAGCTAAATCCCTAGGAATTCTGACTCCACAGGCTAACAAGATAGGGGGTATACACTGTCAATAGAGAAGATTTAGTGGGGGTAGGGTAGGCCTCCAGGAGGGCCACGCTGGAGTGGGTAACAGCCAAGCTCTCCAAAAGTGGCTCCACCTGCCAAGTCTCTAAGCTACTGTGTGCTGAACTTCCCAGCCTGCAGCAAAGCAGCTTTGCCAGCAAACTATGGCTTCCCTTGGTCATGTGCTCAGTGGTTTATTCCTTTCCTCCAGCCTGGTTGATTCTATCCAACTTTTGTGACTCCAGCAAAAAGCTCACTGCCCACTTTTTTTCTGCAGGATCAGGCCTGTGGACCTCAACTGTCCCTTGACTAAGATACCATCTCACCTCTCAAAGGGAGGAGGAGCTTCAGGACTGCAATGATTTGCTTAGTAACAAATCTCAGCTTCCCCATAGACCAGGAGAAGAAAGGGTCCTTCTAGTTTTGGAGGGACTGTGCTGGGGCTGCAGCTCAGTACCAGGGAGGAAGTGACTAAGTAAGCCAAAGTAGGCCTCAAAAGAACAGGAGGGTTTGAAGTAAAGATGGCCTGCGGGGGTGGAGGCCACAGATTACACCACCAGACAGGTCCTAAGGGCTGATGCAAGAAACAGGCAGGGCACCCAGAGAACTGATTGGCCAGGTGGCTGGGTAAGAGAGGGGATGGTTTGGGGTCAGGGCTGGCATCAGAGAGTGGTGGAAGGGTTATAAAAGAAGGTAGCCATACAGGTGGGCTGACACACCGGTGTGAGCATGTTCCTGCAGTCTCTGTGTCAAAGGACTGCAAGATGTAGTCCTTCATATTCCTTTTGACTTCCTTTCATCCCCTCCCCCCACTTCTCCGCTCTGGGGTCTCTGGTTAGTATGTTAAGCACACTATCATTGAGCTGCATCACCAGCCCACATCTTCCTTTTGTCCACATTCAGAATATTTCTGGTGGCTAGGGATGTAGCTCAGTTAGCACAGTGTTTGCTTAGCATGCACAAAGTTCAATCCCCAGCACTGCCACATGCAGTATAATGATTTAGGTTTATAATCCCAGCACTGCAGAGGTAGAAAAAGGTGGATCTGAAGTTCAATGTCATCTCAGTCTGGGCCACATTCTCATAAAAAGAAAAAAAAAAAACATTATTTCTGTATGATACACATACTTTACTAATAGAATCATAATATAATGGATTTCTGAGGCAGGGTCTCATATGACACACCTCCCATCTCTTCTCACTTCCCCAAGAGATGAGAGAGGGACTCTTTCCATTGTGACAAAGGTTCAGGCCTGGTTCTTTCTGATTCCACTCCTCTGTGGGAAGGTCAGAAATGCAAACCATGAGTAGGAACTGGAGACTTTGGGCCAAGAGCAGGCAAAACAAGAGAACTTTCTTCTAAAATGCTACCACCACAGGCAGTCTGCTGTCAGTTTCTCTCCCCACCCAGTTGCAACTTGTAGGTGAGGTTTCTGTGAAGTCTGTTACTTAGTGGCTTAGAATATACTCTCCTTTGTTGTGATCTCTTTGGGGCCAGTTGGAAAAGAGATCACCATGGTGCAACAGTTTTGATATAAGTGTCATTTTGACGTTTTTTTCTTTGGCATTAAAAGTTTTGGGCTGGAGAGATGGCTTAGCAGTTAAGCGCTATGCCTGTGAAGCTGAAGGACCCTGGTTCGAGGCTCGATTCCCCAGGACCCACGTTAACTAGATGCACAAGGGGGCGCACGCATCTGGCGTTCGTTTGCAGTGGCTGGAAGCCCTGGCGTGCCCATTCCCTCTCTATCTGCCTCTTTCTCTCCCTCTCTCTCTGTCACTTTCAAATAAATAATAAATAAAAATAACAAAAAATATTTTTAAAAAAGTTTTTATTTGGGATCTCATCCACAATCTATAGGCATGAAAATGGAAAACAGCACAAAATACATTTGCGGTACAAACTAAGAGCACAATTTTTTTTTTAAATAAAAATAAAGAATAAAATGCCACCACCAGCAGGCCAGGGGTACAGAGCAGG